>NC_089843.1:27208701-27530755 GCF_035609145.1 Eleutherodactylus coqui | reverse complement strand
GTTTGTTCAAATACACGTTTGCAGAAAAAAATCCTCAGTATGTTCTATTTTCCTACATATTAGCGCAGGGGAAGAGCACATATTGGAGTCATTACAGTAATTGGCCACATCTGTAGCTAGGAGTATTGTTGTATGTGCAAAAAGTACAGTTATAAATGTGCAAATACGCGTCCGCTCGTGTGAATCCAGTCTAAATGGTGCAGATTTTACAGCATTTCTTCTTACTGATCCGCCGTGCGTTGTAACCTTTGTATTTTAAGGGTTGGAATCTACAACATAAACAGACGTGACGGATTTAGAATCCACAATGGTTTTTAAAAATGCTGCAGAAACAATGCAGAAATTTTCCACTGTAGGTGATGGAGATTTTTAACATTCCCTACACATGGGTTGTACTGTGAGGCCGGGTCACACGGAGGTGATTAGCGATGGAATATCTGCAGCAGGTATTTCACTGCAGATCAGACACAGAAAACGGGCCTCCAAGCTCACCCCATTTGCTGCAGGTTGTGAAGCGGCTTTATCGCATATTCCTGTGGGGGCTTCACCCCCTCATTGAGGAGAAGTGGATCCCACAGTGGAAACGGTGATAAAATTGACAAGCTGCGGAACTAGATTCCGCACTGCATGTCAATTTCTGAACAGGTTTTGTGCAGGTTATTTCTGCAGTTTGTGGATTTTTAGAATGTTATCCACTTTGCTGCTACTGTAAATGCCGCAGAATTTCTGTGATGAAGGGGTCAGCACGAACGTTTGGGACAAATCCGTCCCATTTGAAACCCATATAAATGTTACAGAAAATATGCAGCTAAAGCCGCTCTGGTAATTCTGCAGTATTTGCAGCTCATGTAAAGGCAGCCTAAGTCCAGCTACACATGAGCATAAGCGTATTTGTGTGCGCACGAGCACCGCGTATTTGCAGAATTAATAATGTTTTTTTGCACGTGCAGCAGTTTATATTTTGCTGTTTTTTTCAATACACAAGGCATGTGTATGTGTACGCACGAAAAAAAAGCACCAATGTTCCCAGTCATTGAAATGGCTAATTAGTCTGATGCGCTCAAGATCTGATCTATATATCACCCAGGAACCCACTTATTCAAAATTAACCCTTTCCTCTCCATTCAGGGGCAATATCTACCTCTGGGTTAAAATAAATCTAATTTGAATTTCAAACTCTGGAAACAGGCAATATTCATCTTCATTGCTGCTGTTTTTCCTGTTTGAATTCTACAAAGGGACTGTTTAACCCTTTAGATACTAAGTATCACACAGGATATATTACACAATTTAACATCCCCTCTCCTCAATATCTCCTCAATTGGAAGATATACATTGTTGTATTCCTCTGTCCTGATGGGTCACTGTATGTTTAAGTAACCAAGAACACAGTACACTCTATGTTCAAGGGACAGGGGACTCTGACTAGACCTCTGAGGGCAAAGCTTCAGTATAAAACACTGCAAAACACCTGACTATCTATAAAAAGAATCCTGATAAAAAAGGCACTGCCTTACCCATCTCTACAACCCTGACTGAGTCAATTGTGGCAGTCATCCCACATATATTATCAATATCTCATAAGTGGCTGAACTGCCCATTACCCATTGAATAGCAGGGATATATAAGAGACATTTTATACAACTGAGACGCCAGGAAATAAAACATCTCTTTTTTTCATCATAAAGATATATTCCCGAGGGCCCTCAGAATTTTCTATATATGTTTTGTTCTGTTTAGATTTTTAACAAATAATTAATAAAGTTAATAAATGTTAACTGATTCTTCGTTGGTGAATCTCCCTGAAAATATTTGAAGAATTACTGCCCAGGTGACGATATTGATTTATAATGGCAGGTTTCCTATCCGGTGGGGTGAACACGACCTCCTGGATAGCAGAAGCGAAAAATGTGTTCTCAAACCATGATCTAGAACCAGGGACTCAATCCGCTACTATTAACTCCACATTCAAAAACTTAACAGTAGTATATAAGGAATTTATCAGGTCATGGTGGGAGGTCCAGGGTCTCAGTAATTATTTGGACAACAAAATAGTCCCCAGGGGTTTTCGAATCCATACGCTCCCGCCATCTAAACTGCGTACTGAGGCGTTCATGAGAAAAATGAGCCTCGTGTGGTGCAGAGTGTAAGCTCTCGCCTACAACCTGAAGGTTGCTAGTTCAATCTCCATGTGATTCAGGTAGTCAAGGTTGACTCAGCCTTCCATCCTTCCGAGGTCGGTAAAATGAGAACCCAGCTTGGTGGGGGGTAATAAGTAATAATTACCTGAAAACCACTGCGGAATAAGTTGGCGCTATACAAATACAATGATTTGATTTTTTGAAATGGGAAAAGGAAGCAACAGATAGCACTCTGAGAATGATGCAATTATTATGGGAAGAGAAGAAAGTCCTTTTGGAAAAATACCGCCAAAGTAAATGAGGCGATTGAAAGTGCCAAAAGGTTCTCTGGTGAACTGAAGTATGAGAAAAAGGAAAAATATTACAACTAACCATAGAAAAATACACCGGTTATTTAAAAGAAAGAAAGCACTTCCAGTACACCAGGGACCTTAAGGACTTCACAGACAATAGGGCCTATGAGACTCGACCCACAGATGAGTCGGAAATGAGCTCTTCCGAATGCGACTTATCAGAGAGCAAGACATCTAGAAGAATACCCCAATATACCAGGGGCAAATATAGGGGTGGTGGAAGACCCAGAATGAGGGGAAGAGGTAATAGGGGACAACCCAACAGTGGTCATTTTTTAGAGACACCCATCTCACAGTATCTACTGAGAACGAGACCGGGGGGCCTCAACCAGGCATAAGAGAGACCTCCCAACAAGAAATGGGGCCACCCCTGAAATAAACAACAGTGGTAGAAATATTGGCAAAAAAGATCAATTTGAAATTATTTATCTATCCACAAGAAAGCATTCAAGAGGCCGACACAAATTTATTAAAAAAGGGCCTATCATTCGTGCCAACAAATAAATTCAACTCATTTGACTGGGTGAAGGATGTGGCCCTATTCCTCCGCAAACTTAGGTGGAAGAAGTTCCATGCTATTAAGAATCAAAAAAGATATGACGAATTGGGCATTGATCATCAGGACTTGGAAGCACTCAACCTCTTGGAAGACCTATCTCAAGAAAACGAGAAGGGTTGAGGTCAGGGACCATTCACACATTTGAAACCCAAAAACACCAGTATGTCCCCGTCAGGTGAATGTTCCTATATAGACATATTTGAATCTTTGGTGACAGAGGAACTTGAGAAACTTGCCAACAAGAAAAATCCTCAGACTCAGAACCTCACAAGTGAAGAGAAAAAAGCATTAGTCTCACTTGAAAAGGATCCCAATATAATTTTGAAACCCTCTGACAAAGGGGGAAACATAGTTATATTGGGACCTGAGCAATACAGAGAAATGTGTCTGAGATTATTGAGGGATACCACAAATTATTAAACCTTATCCTCTAATCCCACTGATGGTGAGGATTTTTAAGTCTGAAAGGAATCTGACACAAAGGGCACTGGATGTTAAAATCTTGGGAAAGAATGAATACGAGTATATATGTCCAATCACACCCCAAACAGCAACTTTCTATGCACTTCCAAAGATTCACAAAGGCCTAACCCCCCTCAAGGGTAGGCCAATCGTGTCTGGAATAGACTCCCTCACCCAAGGGGTGACTGAATACATAGATATAGCACTTAGGCCATTTGTGGAAAGTTTGCCATCCTACATAAGGGATACCACTGACCTCCTCAAAAGATTGGAGGGCATTACCATCTCAGAGAACACTCTGTTGGCCAGCTTGGATGTGGAAGCCCTGTATACCAATATTTCACACAGGGATGGGATTGAAGCAAGCAGTTTCTTCCTAAACCAGAGGGGAACCCACATGCAACTCCATAACGAATTTATCCTGGACCTACTTAAGTTCACCTTGGAACAAAACTTTTTTCTATTTGAGGGGCGTTTCTTCCACCAGCTCAGGGGAGCCGCGATGGGGAGCCCCTGTGCTCCTACCTATGCGTGTCTCTTCCTGGGCTCGTGGGAGGAGAATTTCGTATTTCAAGAACACAATGACAGATGGACTAGCCTGATTGACATCTGGGTGAGATTCATAGATGATGTGTTCCTACTGTGGTCTGGAACTGGTGCCAAGTTCAATGAATTTGTGGATACATGAATAATAACAGCCTTGGGCTGTACCTGACATCTGAAATCCAAAACTACAAAATCACCTTTGTGGATCTGAATATATCAAAGTCTCCAACGGGTTCCTTGGAGACAACAATTCATCATAAACCCACATCGACCAACAGTCTCCTACACTGGGAGAGCTACCATCCAAGACCCCTGAAAAAAGGAATACCGAAAGGACAGTACATTAGAGCAAGAAGAAATTGCTCCAAGAACTCTGAATTTGAAAGACAGGCGGAGGATATGTCAAGTAGATTCAGGGATAGAGGGTATCCTGATGACATCCTCAATGAAGCCTTGGAACAGACAAAGGGCATGGACAGAAGTAACCTATTGGACATTAAGCACAAACCAGAGACAAAAAACACTGTAAGACTGATTGGGACTTATGATGATCAATCAGGCAATGTGAAGAAAATATTGCAGAAATATTGATACATCCTGTTGAAGGATAAAGACCTGGTGGAATGCCTGGGAAATAGGCCCTCCGTGACTTACCGAAGAGGCAAAACCCTGAGGAATTGCCTAGTCCATAGCCACTTCACCCCGGAAATTCCAAAGGAACCTTGGCTAACCTCCAAGAAAATAAGAGGGACCTACCCCTGCTCAGACTGTAAGGCCTGTAAGTTCATAAGAAGAGGGCAAACCTTCACGAGCCGAAATACTGGAAAAACTTATGAAATCCAAGAATTTATTAACTGCAAAACTTCAGGGGTAGTGTACCTGGCAACCTGTCCATGCCCCCTGGAATATATGGGAAAGAGCATCCAGCAATTTAGGAGAAGGATACTGGGTCATGTGAGAAACGTACGGAGGGGCGAACATACTAGCCTTGCTACCCACATAAGAGATCACCATAACAATGACCTCAGTGTCCTCAAATTTCAGGGTATCGAAGCAATCAGATAGAATGGAAGGAGGGGTAACATAGATAGAAAATTACTTCAAAAAGAAGGCATGTGGATTCATAGGCTCAAAACCTGCTCTCCTACGAGCTTGAATGAACAGATATCTTATACATCATTCATCTGATTAGCCCAATTTCCAACTAGCAAAAGATACGTGGACCACATATGAATAAGTATGCATGAGATCTAAAACACCTACAAAATATGCACAGAGAAATTGTAGAACATCTCTATAAGAACCCCCCCCCCCCTCCTCCTCATGGTCACTATCTAATTATAATAATGTCCTTTTAGAGTGGATTTGACAGTAGGGATAATATGTACCTCACTTTTGATTAAACATGGAGAGACATACACATTGTCTTCACTTCTAACATTACTAACCATAAAATTAGCCCTCAATAGCAACAAAGAGCCCCCTCATAACATGGCCACAGCCAAATCATGCTGGGACTAATTCTTCATATGAAAAACCTGTCATCCCCTGCTTCTAAACTCCTGACTATAATATAGGGCCTCTTCTGTGTGCAGGGAGCTGTCCAGTGCTGAACTCAGCACTTAAACAACAGAGCTCAGGATCAGGATAGCAGGAGCTGTCCAGTGCTGAACCATCCTGCCTGTGGAGATAATGCAGCGTATATCACGAGAATAGAGGGGATATGACAGAATCCCAAACTGGATTTGGGATTGGCTGAAGGAAATGAGGGAAGGTGGAGCTTCACACATATAAGCACTTCCCTTGCTGGACGCGTGGCACTCACTTCAGGGATGCCGCCAGTCATCATGGCTGCTCCCTTCCTCTCTCTCTTTTAAACATCCTGATGAAGCAGTCTCCTTTTAAAAGGCTGCAGAAACACGTCGATGACACAGAGTTAGTGAGTTCAGATCCTTACATTAGGATAGTCAGTGTAGCTTCTCCATTGGCTGCCCGATACTATCTGTTGGGCGGCTACATCGATTCCGAGCTAGTTACTTTCATTTCACAGTGTGTCATGCTGTGAGAGGAGATAGGGAATTTCTCATGCAATATTGAGGATTTTTCTCTACTGCGGAATATACCTGAATATGGGGGAGAAATCAGCAGCACACAGAAACTCTCCTAATTAACTAGAGTTAACCCCTTATGCACTGATTTGCATTTAAACTGGAAAAGACATAATTTTGAATACTCATCAATTTTGTATCATAACTGGGTAATTGGGACAGGGATATATATCACCCAGGAACCCACTTATTCAAAATTAACCCTTTCCTCTCCATTCAGGGGCAATATCTACCTCTGAGTTAAGACAAATCTAATTTGAATTTCAAACTCTGGAAACGCAATATTCATCTACATTGCTGCTGTTTTTCCTGTTTGAATTCTACAAAGGGACTGTTTAACCCTTTAGATACTAAGTATCACACAGGATATATTACACAATTTAACATCCCTTCTCCTCAATAGCTCCTAAACTGGGAGATGTACATTGTTGTATTCTTCTGTCTTGATGGGTCACTGTATGTTTAAGTAACCAAGAACACAGTACACGTGATCTCACTCTATGTTCAAGGGACAGGGGACTCTGACTAGACCACTGAGGGCAAAGCCTCAGTATAAAACACTGCAAAACACCTGACTATCTATAAAAAGAATGCCTTACCCATCTCTACAACCCTGACTAAGTCAATGGTGGCAATCATCCCACATATATTATCAATATCTCATAAGTGGCTGAACTGCCCTTTACCTATTGAAAAGCAGGGATATATAAGAGACGGTTTATACAACTGAGACGTCAGGGAATAAAACATCTCTTTTTTTCATCATAAAGATATATTCCTGAGGGGGCCCAGAATTTTCTATATATGTTTTGTTCTGTCTAGATTTTTAACAAATAATTAATAAAGTTAGTTAATTTTAACTGATTCTTCATCGGTGAATCTCTGAAAATATTTGAAGAATTACTGCCCCGATGACTATATTTGGGGCAAATCTGTCCCATTTGAAACCCATGAAAATATTACAGAAAATATGCAGCTAAAGCCACTCTGGTAATTCTGCAGTATTTACAGCTCATGTAAAGGCAGCCTAAGTCCAGCTACACATGAGCATAAGCATATTTGTGTGCGCATGAGCACCGCGTATTTGCGGAATTAATAATGCTTTTTTGCACGTGCAGCAGTGTATATTTTGCTGTTTTTTCTATACACAAGGCATGTGTATTTGTACGCACAAAAAAAGCAGCAATGCTCCCAGTCATTGAAATGGCTAATTAGTCTGATGCGCTCAAGATCTGATCTTTTTTCTGTGCAATTACACAGTATTATACACACTTCCTAGTGTATTGCATCTGCATTTGTGCATCCCCATTGACTTCTATGGGGACTTTTGGTGTGCAAATGCGCAGGAAGATAGAGCATGTTGCGTTGGCTTTTTTTGGCACCACGAAAAGCGTATGAAAAATATGCACATGTGCATGAACCTATTGAAATGAATGGGATCTAGTCACTGTATATTGCCCATGTAAATTTAGCGTTTGCAATTACATGCACAAATATGTCAGTAAGACGCCGGCGTAGGGCCTCGTTCACATGCTGGAGACTTGTCGCAGGACAGGATGCAGATGAACATCTCTCCCATTGTTTCTACATGAGCATACCACATTTATATGACAGTGCGCTCGCAAGAATTTCAAATCTGTCATGTGAAGCTGACGAAGCCACTGCACACAGTAATACATGTGGGGTCCTTTTATAGCAGCTGCACACAGTAATACACGTGGGGTCCATATATAACAGCTGCATGCAGTAATACACGTGGGGGCCATATATAACAGCTGCAGGCAATGGCTTTACTTTGTCTGCTGCATCCTTGTTCCCATATTTGTGTTAAATGTATTTATTTGAAATATAATGAAAATGATATGTGAAAGGGTTAACTTCACACATTACTGATGCATATATCTATATTGGTACTCTAAAGCCCAATTTACACGCAAAGATAATTGCTAAAAATTCATTCAAAAGATAAGTGTCAGGGAGCGGGGGTCCAGGTAACTGGAAGTCCCTATACACTACCCACAACCCCTGTCCCTTCCTACTTGCCCCCCTAGGCTAAGCCCTAGGGCGACAACTGGGCAACAGCCAGTAGGCTGGCTAGGGATCCGGGGCAGGAAGTCAGACTAACAGACAAGCAGGGAAACAAACACACACAAAAGCAGGTCAGGCAATCCTGGTCGGCAACAAGAGAGGAATGCAGTACAAAGGGTCAGATGAAGTCAAAGTCGGGCCTGGCTGCCATGATAATGGGGATGCGGTGCGGTGCCCGCTATGTCCCTAGAAACCCGGCGGAGAACAGAGCATTAGCAGCCAGGGAAGGTCACCAGCATCGGGGCTCCCCTGCACCGCACCCAGCCGCCCAGGTGATAGGACCAGTGGTGCAGGCAAGGAGGTCCTGGGAGCCGCTGGTCCTGACAAAAAGGAGAATTACAATTTTGAGCAATCATTTTGCATAAAGTACTAATAGGCACTAAGGCCTATTAGTACTTTATTAGCTTCATTTGGGTGCAAATGAGTCTCCAGGAGCTCTTGCAGAACTCAGCAGGAGGTCTGAGCTCTATAATTAGCTCTATTGTTCAGCCATGGGCTGCTAAGAGAAAGCAATGTTATCTCTTGTTCACAGCCTGCGGTCTGAAGGATGGTTTTTAAACTCACCTAAAATTCATCCTTCAAACGAAAAGTGTATGATGGTAGCATTTACAACAATTACAACGATTATCACTCAAAAGCCATTGTTTTTAACAAATTTTGAGCGATTATTGTTGCGTGTAAAAGAACCTTAAGACACTAAGGGAAGTTAAGAAATATATCTGTCATGGCTATCTATATATGAAGATCTCATGTAAAGGACCCACCTACTGCTGACTATATAATGTGCTTGAGCAGGTGTCAGGGGGTCCATTGGTGGGCACTGCGGCTGTGTAACACACACAACAAGGACATGGACATAGAACTGAAGGACAACAAGAGACCTAGTCTTTCTCAAGTTATTCAACTGAGACAACTTTCACAGGAGCGAGTGCGGTATCAGGCCAAGAACTCATTTTTTATGCCGATGCGAAGTGTTTTTGATTAAAAAAAGTCTTGCATCACTTCTGGGAAATTGCGATTCTCAAGCAGGTGTTTCACGGGCAACTAAGAATTGCTGGGGTTTCCCATTGTTTTCAGAGAGCCTCTGGTTTACCAAGCCGGCACAATTACGATTTGTCTATTTTGGAAGATGTGAGTGAAATTTCATCTTTGGAGTACACCTGATTGCTGCTCCACCACGTTCGAGATTGCATGTTAGTAAAACGTGATGTTTAAAACCTGGTGTTTTACCGTAATTTTGAATGGCAGTTTCAAATGCATGTTACACCATTCTATGGTGTTTTTAAACGGACCCCAACATTGTAATTAGTGATGACGTGCATTAAAAAGTGCTAAAATGTCCTAAAATACAGCAGACAACACTTGAAAATCACAGTGTTAAAAACTCTGCGTTCAAACACTAGTCTGTGAGGCCCCATTAAAATCAATAGGAGTGTTTTACAGCATTTTAAAATGCTGCAGTAAATGCTGTACAAAGTGTTATGTATGAAAGTAACCTTAAATCTCATATGCATTATGTAGTTCACTATGCTGGCAATCAAACAATTACATCTTCAAGACTGAAAAATAGTGTAAAGAAAAATATCAATAAAGTTTAATTTACAAAAAAGGCTGGGGATTAAAAACAAAACAAAACAAAAATACACATCATATTGCCACGCTTGTAATGACCCGAGCAAGGAAAATATTTAGTTATTCCCCTCACATCTAAAGAATAATTAAAAAGAAATGTCAGAATTGCTATTTTTCATACGTTTGTCTTTCAAAAATGCTATTAAAAGTGATCAAAAAGTTGCATATATCCCAAAATTGGATCAATAAAAAGTAAAATTCTTCATGCAAAAGAGTAGACCTCACATAGCTCTATTAGTGAAAAAGTAAATGAGACATTGGTCTTGAAATGTGGCAAAGAAAATTAAATTCTTCTTTAATTGTGTAAAAGTGGTAAATAGGGATGAGCGAGTATACTCGCTAAAGCACTACTCGTCCGAGTAATGTGCTTTAGACGAGTATCTCCCTGCTCGTCCCTGAAGATTCGGGGGCCGCCGCAGAGCGGGGAGCGGCGGGGGAGAGCGGGGAGGAACAGAGGGGAGATCTCTCTCTGCCTCTCTCCCGCCCGCTCTCCCCTGCTCCCCGCCGTGACTCACCTGTCAGTCGCGGCGGTCCCTGAATCTTCAGGGACGAGCAGGGAAATACTCGTCTAAAGCACATTACTCGGACAAGTAGTGCTTTAGCGAGTATACTCGCTCATCCCTGGTGGTAAACATCTGAAATCGTTGTTTTTTGCTACTCCTGCCTTTAAATGTGGACTAAAAAGCGAACAAAAAGTCATCTGTAAACCAAAACAGCACCAATAAAAATGACAGGATGTCCTGCAAAAATGAAGTTCTTCTATATCTATGATGAAAAAATATAAATGTTATGGGCCTTGTACTGCAGTGACTGAGAAATGATGTTATTTAATTATTAAGTGTTTTTACTGTGCAAAGGTAATGGCATAAAAAAAAAAACAGATCTATATTGTTGTAATTGTGCTGATGCAGAGAATAATGATAGAGGAATAGCTGTTGTCAGCGGCACACTAAGTAAGTCCACTCTGTGGTGAAGTAACCATCAGAGGTGCTTGCTCCGTAGTATAAGGGTTTAGACTCCTCAGTCCTAAATATTCAGACCAAGATATATACAGGGGTGCAGCACTCAGGAACTCAATCCGGCTTCATGTTTAGTAAGTAAAATGACAGAACTTTATTCTTCCTCCATAAAATGCATACAATTTTACTTACTAAACATCAGGCCGGATTGAGTTCCTGAGTGCTGCACCCCTGTATATTCTGAGAATAAGGTTGTCATTTTTTTTCAGTGAATGGTGAATGCCAATAACACAAAAAAAAAACATTTTTACATTTCGCTCCCAAAAAATTATTAAATGCTTTACAAAACATTATATGTACCCCAAAGTAATGCAATTAAAATAGCAACTAACCCCCAAAAAAGCAGGTTGTCATCCATTGGTGTCAACTAAAAAAAAGGTAAAGATCTATCAATACGACAATGAAAAAAATAAGAAAATATATTGGTCGCTAAGGGGTTAATATAGAAAGATCTTACAAATACACAATGTGTTTCAGAGATCTCTAAATGTCTCTTTTCTCAAACCCATATAACATACTGTAGTGTGTGTCCACATATGTCTGTGTGGTTCTTCCCCTTCCGCTCTACAAGCAGGGTACACATGTGTCCAATGGAATCTGAGATCTACGGCCGCTAAGAACTGGCCTATAGCTCAGCTAGAATTTACACCAGCTCCTTGCTTAGTGTAATAAATATGACAGATCGTGAGCCGTGACGACCTCTAGCGCTAAGCCCTGTCCGCTGTTGGAAAAATACAGCTTTAAAAATAAATCATAATTTTTGGCACTAAAGTGCAACTTATTGACATCACAATTCTAGACAATCCAGATGGTAAATGTGTCCTAATGCCCAGAGTATATAATACCTGAGGATATCCATATAGGCCAAGGACTTGTGCTGCTGCAATAGTGGTAGATGAGTGGCGATCTCCGATGACACCGGCCAGCTGGCCACGGCCTGTACATGAGTAATTAGGTATCATCTTATCAGGGCCAGACAGAAGATGTAAAGCATAGCGTATTGCCAAGGGTCCATCCGAGCATGTGTCATAAAGATGGTATCCCAGTGTAATATTGGGTAAGATGTCAGGATTCTGGTTAATATTATGAATACTGTAGACAAAAACTTGGGGTTGTATGGATCCCTGAAACCCGTCACTGTAAACAGATAAATGTAAAGGAGAGTTAAGCCTGGTTTAGATACAACGATTATCGCTCAAAAAATCTTTTGAGCGACTTTTGAGTTATAATTGTTCTGTGCTTTACATCGCAAGGTGATCGCTCAGCATTGAGCGATCACCTTGCGCTCCGAGCGGAAGATGTAGAAGACAAGCGGGGATGCCCCACTTGTCTTCTGCATTCAGCTTTTCTCTACTCAGAGAGCCCGGCTGTTATACAGCCGAGCGCTCCGAGCGGGGGATGAAGAACACAGCTGGACCGCTGTCTTCTTCATACCCTGCCCGTCTTTAGGAATCGGGATACAACTGTATCCCACTGTGAATTCCTGAACACTGATCGTTGATCTTTCAGCATGCTGAAAGATCAGCAATCAGCGACTGCTTAATGAAAACTGCACAATGTCAGTGCAGTTAGACACAACGATTATCGCTCGAAAGATGGCATTGAGCTATTTTTGAGCGAAAATCGTTGTGTCTAAATCAGCCTTAAGGCTGGTATTATGCATAATCTTAGGTATTCATTCGCAGAGTAATGTGACATCCTAGAGTGAATCATATCACCTGCTGGAGTGCAGAGCACTCATGTTCCAGCAGAGGCAATGATGAACATATTGAGCGCCAGCAGCCAGATCACACATCATGTGACCAGAAGTTTGAAGCGGATTTAACCAAGTTATTGTGAACTATTTGTTTATTAAAAGAAACAAGCTGAACATTAATGTTAAACGGCTGAGTTAAAAAAAAAAAAAAATACTTTACATTCTACACGCTTCTACCATCAGTCTCTACATGCTTCTAAATAGTCATCAGGCAGTGAAGAGGGTTCTGACTGCTACAGTACATCTGTGCTGCTTCTGCATTCATTTCAGTGTTGCACAACTGTCTGTGCAAGATAAGGGAGCCTTCACATGAGTGCTTTTATATGCGTGCATACGTGCGCACAAAAACCTGTGTCTATTACAACCACTAAATTCCCTATGGTGTGTTCACATGTCAGTGTTTTACAGGTGTGCGCCTGTAAAGATAGGACATGCGTGCAGTATAGGACCTGCACGCATTGCCTTCAATGGAGCTGCTGCTGGCGACTCCATTGAAGGCAATCGTCTGCTGCACCCCTGAAGTAATTTTTTGGGAAGAGCTTTAAATATAAGCTCTACCCTTAAAATCATCCCTTTTAGTGTGAAAAAAATAAAAATAAAAAAAAAATATATATATACTTACTTGTCCGCTGCTGCCGTTTCCCCTGCGGGGAATAAAAAATTCCCTGCTGCACCTGCCACAGATGTGACAGATGCGACAAAGGAGTTCTTCATCCCTGCGGGGAATAAAGAATTCCCTACCACAGCTGTCACAGATGACAGCTGCGGTAGAGGATCCAGCTACGGCACCCTTTGTTTTTCAGGGAAGAGCTTTTAATAAAAACCCTTCCCTGAAAAACAAAAACAAGAAACATACCTTTCGTCAGCTGCCAGGGCTCAGCCGCATCCTGTCTCCACTGTCCCAGTCTCTGCACTGAAGTACTTTCAGCGGGTGGGGAAATAAAATCCGCACTTGCTGAAAAAGCTGCTTCTGAATGGCTGAGTGCTCAGCCAATCACAGGCAGCTCTCGGCCATTCAATGAATGACAGGCGAGAGCTGCCTGTCATTGGCTGAATGCCTTAGACAATCAGAAGCAGCTCTTTCAGTAGGCAGGGATTTTAATTTCCCGCCTGCTGAAAGTACTTCAGTGCCGAGTCGGGGCAGCGGAAACTGGATGCAGCGGAGAACCGGCAGCTGAAGAAAGGTGAGTAGGATTTTTTTCTTTTTTAAGCAGTTTGGGTTGTTTTTCAGGGAAGGGTTTAAATTTAAAGCCCTTCCCTGAAAAGCAATTAAGGGGTGTTGGAAGCTGGATCCTCTACTGCAGCTGTCATCTGTGACATCTGTGGCAGGGAATTCTTTATTCCCCAGGGGATGAAGTACTCCTTTGCCGCATCTGTCACATCTGTGACAGCTGCAGCAGGAAATTCTTTATTCCACGCAGGGATGAAGAGAACATCTCCTGAATGTAGCCAGGGACACGGCTGTGGTGGACAAGTAAGTGTGTATATATATATATATATATATATATATATATATATAATTTTTTTTTAATTTTATTTATTTATTTTTTTAATTTATTCATTTCGTTTTTTTATTTAGTTTTTTTTAACACTAAAAGGGATGATTTTCAGGGAAAAGCTTATATTTAAAGCTCTTCCCTGAAAATCACTTCAGGGGTGCCAGCAGACCATTGCCTTCAATGGAGCTGCTGGCAGCAGACGTGGTGGGCAGCTATGTACGCACCAATGTCCGCACACGCGCACGCTCGTGTGAAGGATCCCTATATTGTTTCAGATCTATTGCAGGTGATGCCACCATTATGATACTCTGCTTTCAAACCTGCATTGGATGGAGCACAGCTGGGATGCTATTAGTATGCTCTGTGGAGTGTGCTCCAGTAATGAGAAACAGCCAGAGCATGTGCTCCACAGATGTTCCTGGCAATGATGAACGGTCACAAGAGGTTTTCTACTCTCTATGGATGAAGTTCGTCAGGTGGGGGGGAAACTAAAGCATTCTAAGAGCCACACATATGCAGCCTGCCAGTACAAGTTGGTGCCGATCTCATTTTAGGTTTCAAGTTGACATAATTAAAAGATAAGCTCCTAACATTCAAATTTTTTCATCAGTGTAGCTTAATGAGATCTTGGTTGTTGTAGGATGAGTTCTAGTTTTTATAAGAACCAATTTTGGGTTCATATAATGTGTTGATTAACTTTCATTATTTTTATTTTAGTTTATTTTTTTGCTGTGAGGTAAGGGGGAAAAAAAACACAATTTCTGCATTGTTTTTTGGGAATTTTTTTGATGAAGTTCACCATGTGGTATAAATGTTATGTTAATTTTATTCTTTGGGTCATTATGATTATAACACCAATTTTATATATGAATTATTATGCTTAATTACTTTACCGCAATAAAAACACTTTTTATAAAAAAGACTTTTTGCGTCACCACTAGAGATCAGCGAGCACTAAAATGCTCGAGTGCTCGTTACCCGAGTCAAACGTTTCGTAATGCTTGAGAGCTTGTTTCAAGTAACTAACCCCAATGAAGTCAATGGGGGACTCAAACATTTTTCAAGCTGACCCATGCTCCGCATAGGGGAAGTTGTGGGAATCCCCTGAAAACATCAAAAAGTCATAGAAACACCACAAAAATGGATAGGGCACTGCAGGGGAGCATGCATGGGTGCATCTAAGGCTCCCAGCTCGCACTATTAAGCCAAATTGGTGGCAAGAACCTGGCGGTCACCCCCCTAACAATTTACTTGGGGCAGACCATAAGCAGCAAGGCACACACACTGGCACATCTTAGCTAAGCACCACACTAGGTGCAACTAAGGACAATCGCTGCCTGCGGGTGACATCATTGCCTCTTCTCCTGGGTTACATGCTGGCATTCCTGTCCAATCCCCGCACGAGCCTGCGTCCACAGCGCACACAAAAGTTTCCCTTTGAAGCGTTCAGCTGCCCTCATGCCACATGCTCGCTTGATAGCCACACCACTTTCATGTCTATTTTTAAGTGCGTCTTGGTTGAGGAGGAACCAAAAACACACTGCAGAGGGTTGGCAGGGCCTGGCAGTGACCCTCTTTGAAATTGGGGGTAATAGCCCGCAATGCTCATGAAAATTGCTGATAAATTAACTTACACGATCAGAATTCCAATCCCGTGCCGCCTCCGTCACAAAATTGTCAGGAGCCGGAAGCGTGGGTGTAAAGGGGGCTCAGATGCCAGTACTTCTACACATCTCCACAATGCAACAGCGCATACTAACACCGAAGATTAGTTTAAAGCAGGAGGTGTTGCAAAAGTAGCCACCACAGGTATACAGTGACCCTGTGAAAGTCTCATGAAATCACTAACGCTTCCTGTGAATGCTCCAATCCTGTGTCTCAGATAACTGTGGTAACACAAAACACGAGAAATAATACATGCCGATCAGCGCTGACCCCCAGTGATGCGCGTGTTTATCACACCTAAACCAATCCGGTTGTTTACCACTCAGGGTATTATACATCAGAGGACATCCAAAAATAGGCAGTGTACAATGAGTTAACCTGTTATACAGCCAGGCTGCTTGCGAAAGCCTAGTGCGCACTACTAGGCACAACAAACGTGGCCATAAAGCGGACTGAAATGCTAGTACTGCTGTAAATCTCTCATTAAATCAGTTACGCTTCTTTGGATTGGTCCAAACCAGTGTCTCAGATAATTGTGGTAACACGGGAGCAAATACATGGCGACCAGCGCAGGTCCCCAGACCCTAAGCAGGAGGGGGAGGTGGCATAATAAACCTGAGAAACCGTAACCGAGGTAGGACCCGCAATCCTCTGTGTGGGAAGTACATGAGCGGGCCCAGGGTAAGGCTCGGTCCCAGCCTCCACCTTGTGTTACCCAATGTGCCTTGAGTAACATAGCTATGGAAAACCCATGTGTACCCGCACAAATCATTCTATGTATGTGTCAGATAGCTGAACACCGCAATGGGAAAGCCTTCTGTACCCTACCCAAGTCATTCAGTGTACTTGTGCCAGACAGCTGGACACCGCGCTCGGAAACCTTTGTGCAGCCACAGCATAGATGAGCCCATGAAACCCAAGGACAGTAATAAACATGAAGAAATGAGAGTGCCAAAACATGGTAGAGTTTCACCCCGCCCAGGACTTCGGCCCACACTTCTGCCCAAGTCATTCAGTGTATTTGTGCCAGACAGATGGACACTGCAATGGGAAAGCCTTCTGAACCCTACCCAAGTCATTCAGTGTATTTGTGCCAGACAGCTGGACACCGCGCTGGGAAACCATTGTGCACCCACAGCATAGGCGAGCCCATGAAACCCAAGTACAGTAATAAACATGAAGAAATGAGAGTGCCCAAACATGGCAGAGTTTCACCCCACCCAGGACCTCGGCCCTCACTTCTGCCTAAGTCATTCAGTGTATGTGTCACATAGCTGAACACCGCAATGGGAAACCTTGAGCACCCACAGTATTGGCGGACCACTGAAACATTTTTTGTAGCAAGAGTATAGGTGGACCCCTCAAACATTTCTGTAGCAAGAGTATAGGTGAACCCCAGAAACATTTTTGTAGCAAGTGTATAGGCGAACCGCTCAAACCTTTCTGTAGCGAGTGTATAGGCGAACCTCTCAAACCTTTCTGTAGCAAGAGTGTAGGTGAACCCCTAAAAACATTTCTGTAGCAAGTGTGTAGGCGAACCCCTGAAACACTTCTGTAGCAAGACTATTGGCGAACCCCTAAAACACTTCTGTAGCAAGAGTATAGGCGGATCCCTGAAACATTTCTGTAGCAAGAGTGTAGGCGAACCACTGAAACATTTGTGTACCAAGAGTATAGGTAAACTCCTGAATTTACATTGGTGTATTAACAGTTGTGAGACAGTGACTGATATAGTGCTGGAGGGCGGATGCGTGCCACCGAGCGGCCTGGGCTCGGTGGAAGAAGCCAGCATTTGTGTGTCAGTAACACTAGGTTACTAACACGGTGTAGCTTGTAAGTGGCTCCAAGCCGCATAGTCCGGGACGGCTTTTCCTGGAGTGGTCAAAGCAAAGGGTGGGATGGCCACTCCCACGTACCAAGTGAGGCTCGTAACAGGCCTCATAAAAACCTGGGCCTGCAGGTCTTGAGAGACACATGGGCTGAGAGAGCCAGAGAGAGGGCTCAGTGGAGCTAGGAGCCCGACTAGCCCAGTGTGTGGCTGAGAGGCCCGAGGTTGACAGGGTGACGCCCCTAACCTCCACACCTAGGAGAGGTGTATGGTGAGACCTCTGCAGGTCTGAGGACCAGGCTGGCTGTGTGCAGCAAGCAAGAAGTATACTGACAGTGAGTAGTCAGGACCGAGCATATGTATAGTGAGTGCTCAGGCGAGCAGGTGTTTATTTCTGTTTTGTTTTGTTTATGCTTCAATAAACCCAGGTAAAGCCTGGACTAAAGAACTTTATTGCCCGGTGTCACTGTCTCTGGCCGCGGATGCCCACGCTGCGACCTATCCGAAACGCTAGTCCAAAAGTATAGGCAAAGCCAGGAAAAATTAGTTGTCTAAGAGTATAGGCGAACGCCTGAAAAAATTTGTTTACCAAGAGTATAGGCGAATTAGTTTGATAACAGTATAGGAATAAGTGTACCGCTGAAAAATTGCTTTACCCCGAGGGTAGTTGAAACCCATAAACATTTTGTAAAGATACATCTCGTTGTTGCTTATTTTGTCACAGAGCCTGGAGGCAGCTCTCTGAAAAAAAATGGTTTTAACAGAGCCTTTTGGCATGCAGAAAAATTGGCAGTTGAGCGTGATGACATGCTGTTTTAGGAGGAAGAGGAGGAGGAGTAATATCCGAGAGGGATAGACCAAGTTACTCCTCCCCTTTTTTGGGGTGATAGAGGATGCATATTTCTCCTGTTGCAGCTAAAGGAAACTTTATGATCCGGTGCTTTCCACTGGTGGAGAAGAGAAGTCTGTGGAAATCCAGCATTTGTTCATCTTAATTAGTGTAAGCATGTCAGCGCTATCAGTTGACAGGCGGATATGCTTAACTGTGATGTTCCCCCCAGCTACACAAAACACCCTCTCTGACAAGACGCTAGTGGCTTGGTAGGCCAGCACCTCCAGGGCACACAGCGCAAGTTCGTGCCACGTGTCCAGCCTTGACACCCAATAGTTGTATGGAGCAGAGGGATCACGGAGGATGGTTTAACGATCGGCTATGTCCTAACTCACCATCTTTTTACAGTGCTCCCTTCGACTCAGCCTTGACTGGGGAGTGGTGACACAGTCTGGCTGGGGAGCCATAAAACTGGCAAATGCCTTGGAGAGTGTTCCCCTGCCTGCACTGGACATGCTGCCTGATCCCCGTGCCTTCCCTGCTAGTTGGCCCTCTGAACTGCATCTTCTACCGCTAGCGCTGTCAGATGGGAACTTTAGCATCACTTTTTCCACCAGGGTCCTGTGGTATTGAATCACTCTCGTACCCCTTTCCTCTTCGGGAATGAGAGTTGAAAGGTTCTCCTTATACCGTGGGTCAAGTAGGGTGTACACCCAGTAATCCGTGTTAGCCAGAATGCTTCTAATGCGAGGGTCACGGGAAAGGCAGCTTAACATGAAGTCAGCCATGTGTGCCAGAGTCCCAGTACGCAACACATGGCTGTCCTCTCTAGGAGGATGCTCCTCCTCCTCCTCTTCAGCCCATACACGCTGAACAGATAAGTAGTAAGCAGCATGGGTACGCTCTGCAGTGTGGGCAGCAGTCTCTGCCCCCTCCTCCACCTCTAAAACCCGCTGAGATACAGACGTGAGAGTGGTCTAGCTATCAAGCGACATACTGTCATCCCCCATCTCCTGTTCTAACCACAAAGCATTGGCCTTTATATTTAGCAGCAAACTTTTCAGCAGGCAAAGCAGCGGGATGGTAATGCTGATTATGGCCGCATCGCCGCTCACCATTTGGGTAGACTCCTCAAAGTTTCCGAGGACCTGACAGATGTCTGCCATCCATGCCCACTCCTCTATAAAGTATTGCGGAGGCTGACTACCACTCCGACCATGTTGCAGCTGGTATTCTAGAATTGCTCTGAGCTGCTCTTAAAGCCTGACCAACATGTGCAGCGTAGAATTCCAGCGTGTAGGCACGTCGCACAGCAGTAGGTGCTCTGGCAGTTAAAACCGACGTTGCAGTGTCCTGAGAGTGGCACACGGGGCCCACCTTGCTGAGCAGGTCAGACAAGTAGGGGTAGTTGTTCAGAAACCGCTGAACCACCAGATTAAAGACGTGGGCCAGGTATGGCACGTGTGTGAGGCCGCCAAGCTGCAGAGCCACCACCAGGTTAGGGCCAATGTCACACATGACCATGCCCGGTTGGAGGCTCAGCGGCAAAAGCCAGAGATCGGTCTGCTCCGTCAGACCCTGTAACAGCTCAGCGGCCGTGCACCTCTTGTCACCTAAGCTGATTAGTTTCAGCACGCTTTCCCACCACCGTGCTGCTGCGCCGCTCGCTACCGACAGCTGTCGACGTGCTCACACTTCTTAATTGAGAAGTGGAGGTGGTGGAGAAGGGGGAGCTGGGGTGTTGGAGGAGGTGGCATAATACGCCGCAGAAACCATCAACGAGGTAGGCCCCCTCTATCCTTGGTGTGGATAGCATGTGAGCGGTCCCAGGCTCTGACTCGGTCCCAGCCTCTACCAAGTTCACCCAATGTGCTGTCAGGGAGATATAGTGTCTCTGCCCGCCAGTAATTGTCCACGTGTCCGTCGTTAAGTAGACCTACCCAGTAACTGCATTGGTGAGGACACGGTTTATGTTGCGGGAGACATGCTGGTGTAGGTTGGCGAATTGGGACCGAGTACCAAGGGACCGCCGCCGCCATCATGCTGCGAAAAGAAAAGAAATTGGTAATGCCTTCCTTGCTTGTTTAATGGTTAAAAAATGCGGGGAGGGGAAATGCAATTGACTCGAGTACCGCGTGGTGATCGCCTTGAGTACCGAGCATATCAAATAGCCTAATACTTGATCGAGCATCAAGCTCGGATGAGTGTGCTTGCTGATCTCTAGTCACTACATTCCAAGACCAGAACCATTTTATTTTTCATTTAACAGAGCTCTATGGGGACTTCTTATGTTTTGAAGAAGCAAAAAATACAGAAAACTGCATTTTTAGCATTCTTTGGCTGGTTAAAAAAATGTATTCCAGGGTCGACCACAGAAATTAACCTGCCTGCAATCCCTACACCACACTCTTATAAAGGCTGTCTAAAAGAAAATCTGTCTTCATTGCCCATAGCAACCAATCACAGCTTCCATTTTACCTCAGGAGTACGAGAAATGAGAGCTGTGCTGTGATTGGTTGCTATGAGCAACAAGGAGAGTTTTCTTAGACAGCTTTTGCTAAGAATCTGATCTACATCTGTTTGAAGCAGAATGAGCTCAGTTCTTCCAAAACTATACCGTCCTTTTCCTGAATGGGGTGTTTTCACACAGTGTGGAATTAGTCCGCAAGAGTGATGCAGAAAATTCAGCATAAAAACCTACATTTTGTTGCAGAATTGGCTGTTCCTCACCCAAGTTAAAGCCTCCTACACAACTGCTTCTTTTTCCATTAAAGGGGTTGTAGCAAAATTACCATGCATCCCCTAACTACAGGATGAGAAATACCTTGCTAATCGGCAGGCTCTTGCTGCTGAGGCCCCTGCCAGTCTCAAGACTGGGTGTCCTGTGTCTCCATTCCTCCTCACTGTAGGGTTACTGCATCCCTGCAATAAGGAGGAGACAGAATGTAGTGCTACTAGTGCTTCATTTGCATTCAAGGGAACTATGGAGATACCTGAGCAGCAGCCAATAAAGCTTTCTTGAATCTCAGTGTTTTATCATTAGTATATTCCCAGTGCCAAAGCTGAACTCTTCTGTCTTCAATAAACCTTTTCTGAGATCAGACCCATCAGGGTGTCAGACTGAAGTTTTTCTTTTATTCTGGTCAAATTGAACAAAAATCAGAAACTCCCAACATTTTTATGTACAAATTGATAAACCGCAATGAGAGGTAAAGATTATAAATAATATGTGTCTGTCTCAGAATAGTGATTTGAATACATCAGCAGCATTTACTATAAGCTGTGATATGATAATAATCACAATACCCGGCACAAGCTCCCCACACTTCAAATAAATCATAGATGCATCAGTTTTTATGCACACTGGAAAACTCCCCTATTTTTATGGATTTGGCAACTCTGGACCCCCATAACCCTCCTCATTACTTATTGTAGAGGCGTCTATGTATGTTATTCCTAGTATCAGTAAATTGTGACATCTGCAGCAGTTACACTATTCTCACCCCTCTTCGCATGTACAATAATTAGATGAAACTATGACTTACTCTACACACAATATAGTCTTGGAATTGTCCTCTGGGTTTTGTACACGGCATACATTTGTGACCCGTGTCAACAAGCCACCAATGATGAGGTCTCCATCCTGGTAAGGTTTTAAGTCTGCCTGATGAAATTCTCTTGTCTTGAGATCACAGAATGATTGTGTTATAGAAAGCCATGGAAGAAACAATATAAAAAGGAGACTAAACATCTCCTTGTAGGAATGGGATGGTGATGAAGGAGAAGTATATACTGTTGTAAGTCATACATGATGAATGGAAGCAGCAAGAATGGCAGTGACACAGAGATCTCACAGGCTCAGTGACATTATGGTGACTGTTATCATCTCCCCTCTTTTTATACAGTATGATAGGATATATTTTACATTATCTGCTCTCAACACACATCATTCTGGATCCACTCCCCGATGATTGTGGCCTGAACCATCTTTACATAAGAGAATTACAGAACAAGATGAAGAAACAGAAATAACCATTATCAGCCGTCCTTTTGTTATACAGATTGATTTATCCCACAAACATATTCCACAGCGCTGTACAAAGACTGCCATCACTCACAATAATCCCTGTCACCCGCGAAGCTGACAATCTAATGTTCACTCTAAAGGAAACACATAAACAACGGGAAATCTATATATATAAAGCTGAAAGCCCTCACTGACTCACTGACTCACTCACTGACTCACTCACTGACTGACTCGCCAAAAGTTCTCCAACTTCCCGATGTCGTAGAAACATGAATTTTGGCACGAGCATAGATTATCTCCAAAATAGGAAAAGTAATTGGGTCCCAACTCGATTATTCAATTCTAGCGCAAAAGAATTGGCGTCGAAATTTAACATACATAATCTAAATCTCTCACTTCTCAATGTCATAGAAACTTAAAACTTGGCACGGGCATTGAATATGTCATAAATAGGAAAAGCTAATGGGTCCCAACTCAATTATTCAATTTTATACGCAAAAGAATTAGCGTCCAAATTTTACGTACGGAATGTAATTTTCTCACTTTCCGGTGTCATAGAAACGTGAAATTTGGTACGAGCATTGATTATGTCATAAATAGGAAAAGCTAATGGGTCCCAACTCGATTATTCAATTCTATGTGCAAAAGAATTAGCATCCAAATTTTACGCAGGGAATGTAATTTTCTCACATAGAAACGTGAAATTTGGCACGGGCATTGATTATGTCATAAATAGGAAAAGCTAATGGGTCCCAACTCGATTATTCAATTCTATGTGCAAAAGAATTAGCGTCCAAATTTTATGTACAGAATGTAATTTTCTCACTTTCCGGTGCCATAGAAACGTGAAATTTGGCACGAGCATTGATTATGTCATAAATAGGAAAAGCTAATGTGTCCCAACTCCATTATTCAATTCTATGTGCAAAAGAATTAGCGTCCAAATTTTATGTACAGAATGTAATTTTCTCACTTTCCGGTGCCATAGAAACGTGAAATTTGGCACGAGCATTGATTATGTCATAAATAGGAAAAGCTAATTGGTCCTAACTCGAATATTCAATTCTAGCGCAAAAAAATTAGCTTCCAAATTTTACGTACGGAATGTAATTTTCTCACTTTCCGGTATCATAGAAATGTGAAATTTGGCACGAGCATTGATTTTGTCATAAATAGGAAAAGCTAATGGGTCCCACCTCGATTGTTCAATTCTAAGCACAAAAGAATTAGCGTCCACATTTTACGTATGGAATCTAATTCTGTCACTTCCTGATGTCATTTTATATAAAGGAAACGTCGCATGGTTACCTCCCATGGTGTTTCCTGGGTAACACAGAGAACTATGCAAAATGGTGAACGTATGTTTTTCCGGTATCTCTAAAGTAACCACGACTTCATAAGATTTCCGTGTGAACACCAGATAAACACCGCCACTAATTATCTCACTTCCCAGTGTAGCACAAACTTGAAATTTGGAAAGATCATGCCTTAGGTCGTAATTAGGAAAAGTAAAACTGTCACAACTTGATTTTTTAATGCTAAATGCAAAAGTCAGTGAACCCCTATGTTATGTGCCCAATCTAATTCTCTAACATCCTGGTGTCGTACAAACGTGAAATTTGGCACAACCATTCTATAGGTGCTACAGAAGAAAATTAAAGGGGTTGCAACTTGATTATTCAATGTGAAGTGCAAAAGTAAGTGAACTCCTATGTTATACCAATAAAAAGCTTGTAAGCTCACCTATTCCAACAGGCTTTAAATCCACTGCACCTTTGGAATTGCACAGGTAACACCAGTAAACTGCAAGTCTCAGCAGCTGGAAAATTTCTCCATAAAAAATAAATAAGTGCAAAAGATTTATCTTCCTTTATTATTTACTAGAGATGAGCGAGCACCAAAATGCTCGGGTGCTTGTTACTCGGGACGAAATTATCGCGATGCTCGAGGGTTCGTTTCGAGTAACGAACCCCATTGAAGTCAATGGGCGACCCGAGCATTTTTGTATATCGCCGATGCTCGTTAAGGTTTTCATTTGTGAAAATCTGGGCAATTCAAGAAAGTGATGGGAACGACACAGCAACGGATAGGGCAGGCGAGGGGCTACATGTTGGGCTGCATCTCAAGTTCCCAGGTCCCACTATTAAGCCACAATAGCGGCAAGAGTGGGCCCCCCCCCTCTCCCAACAACTTTTACTTCTGAAAAGCCCTCATTAGCAATGCATACCTTAGCTAAGCACCACACTACCTCCAACAAAGCACAATCACTGCCTGCATGACACTCCGCTGCCACTTCTCCTGGGTTACATGCTGCCCAACCCCCCCGCACGACCCAGTGTCCACAGCGCACACCAAAGTGTCCCTGCGCAGCCTTCAGCTGCACTCATGCCACACCACCCTCATGTCTATTTATAAGTGTGTCTGCCATGAGGAGGAACCGCAGGCACACACTGCAGAGGGTTGGCACGGCTAGGCAGCGACCCTCTTTAAAAGGGGCGGGGCGATAGCGCACAATGCTGTACAGAAGCAATGAGAAATATAATCCTGTGCCACCGCCATCAGGAGCTGCACACGTGGGCATAGCAATGGGGAACCTATGTGCCACACACTATTCATTCTGTCAAGGTGTCTGCATGCCCCAGTCAGACCGCGGTTTTTTATAAATAGTCACAGGCAGGTACAACTCCGCAATGGGAATTCCGTGTGCACCCACAGCATGGGTGGCTCCCTGGAACCCACCGGCTGTACATAAATGTATCCCATTGCAGTGCCCATCACAGCTAAGGTAACGTCCGATTAAATGCAGGTGGGCTTCGGCCCACACTGCATGCCCCAGTCAGACTGGGGTTCTTTAGAAGTGGACACATGCAGTTACAACTCCCTGTGGACCCACAGCATGGGTGGCTCCCTGGAACCCACCGGCGGTACATAAATATATCCCATTGCATTGCCCATCACAGCTGAGGTAATGTCATGTTTAATGCAGGTGGGCTTCGGCCCACACTGCATGCCCCAGTCAGACTGGGGTTCTTTAGAAGTAGACACATGCAGTTACAACTCCCTGTGGACCCACAGCATGGGTGGCTCCCTGGTACCCACCGGCGGTACATAAATATATCCCATTGCAGTGCCCAACACAGCTGATGTAACGTCAGCTTTTATGCAGGTGGGCAAAAGATTTATTGGATTACACTGTAGGCGAGGGCCCCAAAAAATTGGTGTACCAACAGTACTAATGTACGTCAGAAAAATTGCCCATGCCCAACCAAGAGGGCAGGTGAAACCCATTAATCGCTTTGGTTAATGTGGCTTAATTTGTAACTAGGCCTGGAGGCAGCCCAGTTAAAATAAAAATTGGTTCAGGTGAAAGTTTCAACGCTTTAATGAGCATTGAAACGTATAAAAATTGTTTACAAAAATTATATGACTGAGCCTTGTGGGCCTAAGAAAAATTGCCCGTTCGGCGTGATTACGTCAGGTTTCAGGAGGAGGAGCAGGAGGAGGAGGAGGAATATTAGACACAGATTGATGAAGCTAAAAGGTCCACGTTTTTGATGGTGATAGAGAACAATGCTTCCATCCGTGGGTGCAGCCTACATATTGTTTAGGTATCGCTGCTGTCCGCTTGCTGGAGAAGAGAAGTCTGGGGAAATCCAGGCTTTGTTCATCTTGATGAATGTAAGCCTGTCGGCACTGTCGGTTGACAGGCGGGTACGCTTATCTGTGATGATTCCCCCAGCCGCACTAAACACCCTCTCTGACAAGACGCTAGCCGCAGGACAAGCAAGCACCTCCAGGGCATACAGCGCGAGTTCAGGCCATGTGTCCTGCTTCGACACCCAGTGGTTGTAGGGGGCAGAGGCGTCACCGAGGACGGTCGTGCGATCGGCTACGTATTCCCTCACCATCCTTTTACAGTGCTACCGCCGACTCAGCCTTGACTGGGGAGCGGTGACACAGTCTTGCTGGGGAGCCAGAAAGCTGTCAAAGGCCTTGGAGAATGTTCCCCTGCCTGCGCTGTACATGCTGCCTGATCTCTGCGCCTCCCCTGCTACCTGGGCCGCGGATATGCGCCTTCGGCCACTAGCGCTGTCGGATGGGAAGTTTACCATCAGTTTGTCCACCAGCACCCTGTGGTATAGCATCATTCTCGAACCCCTTTCCTCTTCGGGAATGAGAGTGGAAAGGTTCTCCTTATACCGTGGGTCGAGCAGTGTGTACACCCAGTAATCCGTAGTGGCCAGAATGCGTGTAACGCGAGGGTCACGAGAAAGGCATCCTAACATGAAGTCAGCCATGTGTGCCAGGGTACCTGTACGCAACACATGGCTGTCCTCACTCGGAAGAACGCTTTTAGGATCCTCCTCCTCCTCCTCCTCCTCCTCCTCCTCCTATTGCCATACACGCTGAAAGGATGACAGGCAAGCAGCATGTGTACCCTCAGCAGTGGGCCAAGCTGTCTCTTCCCCATCCTCCTCCTCCTCCTCCTCCTCAACGCGCTGAGATATAGACATGAGGGTGCTCTGACTATCCAGCGACATACTGTCTTCCCCCGCCTCCGTTTCCGAGTGCAAAGCGTCTGCCTTTACGCTTTGCAGGGAACTTCTCAAGAGGCATAGCAGAGGAATGGTGACGCTAATGATTGCAGCATCCCCGCTCAGCATCTGGGTAGACTCCTCAAAGTTTCCAAGGACCTGGCAGATGTCTGCCAACCAGGCCCACTCTTCTGTAAAGAATTGAGGAGGCTGACTCCCACTACGCCGCCCTTGTTGGAGTTGGTATTCCGCAATAGCTCTACGCTGCTCATAGAGCCTGGCCAACATGTGGAGCGTAGAGTTCCACCGTGTGGGCACGTCGCACAGCAGTCGGTGCACTGGCAGATGAAACCGATGTTGCAGGGTCCGCAGGGTGGCAGCGTCCGTCTTGGAGTTGCGGAAATGTGCGCTGACCCGGCGCACCTTTCCGAGCAGGTATGACAAGTGTGGATAGCTTTACAGAAAGCGCTAAACCACCAAATTAAAGACATGGGTCAGGCATGGCACATGCGTGAGGCTGCCGAGCTGCAGAGCCGCCACCAGGTTACGGCCGTTGTCACACATGACCATGCCCGGTTGGAGGCTCAGCGGCGCAAGCCAGCGGTCGGTCTGCTCTGTCAGACCATGCAGCAGTTCGTGGGCCGTCTGCCTCTTCTCTCCTAAGCTGAGTAGTTTCAGCACGGCCTGCTGACGCTTGCCCACCGCTATGCTGCCATGCCGCGCGACACCGACTGCTGGCGACGTGCTGCTGCTGACACATCTTGATTGCGAGACAGAGGTTGCGTAGGAGGAGGAGGAGGGTGGTTTAGTGGAGGAAGCATACACCGCCGCAGATACCACCACCGAGCTGGGGCACGCAATTTGGGGGGTGGGTAGGACGTGAGCGGTCCCAGGCTCTGACTCTGTCCCAGCCTCCACTAAATTCACCCAATGTGCCGTCAGGGAGATATAGTGGCCCTGCCCGCCTGTGCTTGTCCACGTGTCTGTTGTTAAGTAGACCTTGGCAGTAACCGCGTTGGTGAGGGCGCATACAATGTTGCGGGAGACGTGGTCGTGCAGGGCTGGGACGGCACATCGGGAAAAGTAGTGGCAACTGGTAACCAAGTAGCGCGGGGCCGCCGCCGCCATCATGCTTTTGAAAGACTCTGTTTCCACAAGCCTATACGGCAGCATCTCCAGGCTGATCAATTTGGCAATATGCACGTTTAACGCTTGAGCGTGCGGGTGCGTGGCGGCGTACTTGCGCTTGCGCTCTGTTAGCGCAAAATTCGCTATCTCGATATACTGTGCGTTTCCAAATTAAGATAATATGTGTACAGGCCTGGAGAGCCTTTCAAAGACCACACGGCCTACATCATGTGTTCCCAAAAGAGTCTGTCTTTATTCAGCGCGCGTAAAATTTAAATAAGTTTAACACAGGAAATGAAGTAATTTACAGTTACAGTATATAGCGAGCCGATTGGTCGTTGTCAGAGGGAGGTGTTTGTGAGGTAGCTTGTGATGTCATCCATCTGGGAGGAACTTCAGTGAGCACGCTCAGTTCATTCTTGAATTTAGCTTCATGAGAGAAACATCCTGTATCTCCTCTGTTTGCCAAGGACAGAGACATTCCTAAAAAGGTTTGGCCAGTTAGAACTGGTTTAACCAGTATTTAGGACAATAGGCACTGCTCCTTAAATTCTTGTGGAGGTGGTGGGGGGGTGATCTTCACTTCCTCTAGAAGTTCAGACCATTATAGACAAAATACAGTATATTCACAGTTGATAACAGAAAATACATACAAAATGGTGAACCTATAGGATATCTCCCACAATTCCCTCCTTTGTTGTGCGTATTTTCATTCTCCTGGATGTTTTTTTTTTTTTTTTTCCTATTTGTGTTCTCGGGCCTTTCCCTACCGCCTACAGGGGACCCTAGCTGTCACCTTCCTTATCCCTGCCTACTGCTGGGTGATATCCAGGATAAGGAAAATACCTCACAACACGTTACAGTTTCCCAACGGTATTCTAGGTAGATGGCTCCTGAAAGATTGATCTTTATTTCACGTTTTCTGCATAAGCCCCCTTGTTCATAGTTTAAATGATACAACATGTTGAATGTGACTGGCTTTCCAAGTGTGATTTCAGGTTATATTGTTTGTTACAGGTTAACATTGGCCTGATTACACAATATGGCTGAAACATTGGTACACTTACTGCTACCTTATTGTATCTATTGACATTTTTTTTTCTTAATTATACACTAAAACTTGCTTAGTCATACCCAAGCTTTGTAAACCAAGATGTTATCAGTCTGAGACCCCCCCCCCCCCATCTGAAGGAGCCAGTTTCATTGATCAAAGGTTCAGAATCAGCAACTCAATTTCCTAGACAATGATGATGGTATCACAGGATTAACAAGACAATAGATTCCTGGCCATACAATGTATATGGACAGAGCTCAAACAAACCTATACAAATGGAATTGTAGTAAAAGCAGGTAGCATTGTTCTGTCACATTTCATAGTTACATCAAAGCTTCCTACACCAAACAGGGTTTAAGGCCACATGAATGTTCATAGCTATTCGTATGTAAGATACAAAATGGAGAAGAAGGGAAAATACAAAATGGAGGATGAAGGACAAAATGGAGGGCTACAAATAGCCAATTATATTTGCACCACAATCCACCCTTTTGCTATTTGTAGCCATCATACAACTATTTCATCAAGATACATAAAATTAGCATACAATTTAGGGTTGGAATATGTACTTTGACATATCATGGTTTGATCTTCAAGTTCTATTAATCAACTTCTGAAATATATTACATAAACAACCAAATACCTGTTCCCTATATATATCCATTTGCTATCAACATAAAACCAACCTTGTCAAATCTGGGCTCGAGAAAATAATGAAAAACAAAAAATTCAAAAACCGTTAGATGTTGAATACAAATGTCTCTTCCTGTAAAATTGTTTCTTCTTCTCTTGATCTTCTTTAGATCCTAAAACTATAGGATCTCCGATGCAGGGAAGCAGGGGGATTATTGTGCCCTCACTGCTTTCCCTGGTTAGCCAAAGAACAGACCCTAAGTAGGAATCTGTCCCCGCCCATTATATTGGTATCCAACAATCTTCTCCATTCTCCATATCCAGAAGTATCCACAGCTGACTATAGAGCCCCTTTATTCCAATGTAGCAGCTGCCTCTGTACAGCATTTTGTTGCCCAAGGCCTTCAGGGAGGAGCTGTGATGCTTTTCCCTCCTTTGACGTCATCTGCTGGCGGTTATTATGCAGAGTATGAGGATCACCCCAGTGACAATTTAGCAGCAGTCGGGCACACGTGTCAGTTCTTCAGGCTCAGTTGAATAGTCATAGCGTATGGACAGATGCAGCAGGTACTTGGAGAAGATGAAATTTCAAATCACAATTGAAAGAGTCCAAAAGTCCTGGTAAAAATAACTCAGTTCATAAATTTTCTCAGTCCCAAATAAATTTGATGCAGAATAAATCAGTCCATGGCAAATCAAACAAAACAAAATCACAATCTTGGGTCTTGTGTGCTTTTCTTCACCCCTTCATAAAAATAGATGAAACAACAATCTGTAGGTCAAATTTATCAATAAAACAATCTCTGCTCAGAGGGACCTGATGAGTTTTCTGCTGTAGCAAATGAATATTCCTAATCTATCTTCAGTAAAGCACAAATAACTTCTGTATACTGTATACATAAACTAATCAATTAATTATTACTATTTAAACAAACATAATATCAAACATTGCAAATCAATCAAGTTTACAATAGAATAATCTTAGATTTATCAATATCATCATCAGCACAGTTACTTATTTTTCACGTTATCAAACACTGCGAACCAAGTTAAGCAAATTTTATAACCCAATATTCTTAGATTTGTCATAATCCTCTTCATCAGTAGTTATGTATTTACCACATCCCTTATGAGGAAGAAGAGAAATGACAGCCCAATGACCGCAGGGGTCCTACATATAACAAAGGATTATGGGCCACATTTGTCTCCTTCCTTGATTATCTTTATTCAATGTCTGACATGAACCCAAATTAGCTTTTCTTGTAGTTTCACTGAGGTTGTAGTGGTTAACAGCACTTGAAAGGATTCTTTGCATTTTGATCTGGAAACACGGAGAATACACATTTATGAGTGACAGATGATATAACTCCTGATGTAAGGCACTCACATGGGAGGTAAGGCCCTCCTTTTTGGCCTGGAATAGGCATAGGCCTATTACAGCAGCATTACCAAACAAAACCTTCATAGGGCCTCAACTTAGTCTTATATTTAGGCGTGGTTCTAACCAAGTAGATGACTAATAAAATGTTTACCTTTATTATTACTTCTGGTGTACCCAAATATTCAAAATTACTTTCATAAAACATATTCTTAGGTCATATTTTTGGCGTGTTAAAAATTATTTTTTATTTATTTATTTTTTTATTTCTCAAGCCACGCCTCCAAATAACATGAAAAGAGGTCTATGCAAACCAACAACTCCAAACACCTACCTGTGGTAGCTGTATGCTATCATCCTGCAGTCACTGATACAGATAGTCTGGCTCGCACCGAGAAGGTACCTTGACCAATTGGCCTGGGTTGTAACGGGCGCATATCATGCATCCCTGTACAAACCCTATTGCAGCAGTGTTGAACCCTGGGGTAAGCCAAGCAGAAGACACCATACCACACATTACCTCCTTGGATGAATGGGTTAGCTCAGGGATCAGGTGTGACATCATGGAGTACAGCGTGCAGGGGAGGCACAGGCATTTACCTTTCTGCCAGACCCCAGTAGCATTCCGCTCGCTTTTCCACTCCTCCTTTTTCTTCTTTTGAGGCCTGTTCCTGTAATTCAAGCAACAGAGAAATATCTACACCTGTTTCAGGTGCAAGCAGGTTACCAGCCGTTACCTCATTCAAGGGAAGTCAGGCTGCTGCGGTGCCTGCTCTCTGGTTCCTTCCAGCCTCAGTGGTTGTCTCTGTGGCATAAGCCTGGACTCTGATGATAAGTCACCTGTGCGGAAAGAGCTAAAAACTTGTAGAACAAAGACACTGCTTCTGCATTCTGGATTGGCTTACTCGAGGACCCCATGAAACTTCCACTGTGCCACATAAGATGTGAAATCGTGTACGATTCCCAATGTGTACCTTAAGTCGGTGCAGACACAAACAGTCTTACCTGCAGCCAGCTTACATATTTCAGTGAGCGCCATCACCTCTATTTCCTGAGTAACTGAGTGTCTCAGGAGGGAAAGAGTGGTTTTTGTACAATTACCTCTTTCTGTCGGTTACCATTGCATAGCCTGTTTTGCTTGTCCATTTCACCGATATTTGGAACCATCTATGGGTAAAACTCAAGATTTACATTAATCATGGCAGTTACAACATTATTGTTAGGACCCCTAGTTTCTCTTTTCATTAATCTTCCGACAATCATTATCATGTGCTTGCTATTTAATGTCATGGTCTGCGCCTGCTGCCCCTCTTTTCAACCTTCTGAATTCAGTAAAAGACATGAAACGGCATTTGGAACTATACCCCTCTTGATTGTGATATGTGAGGGTGCTAGCAGGGCAGTCTCATACATAGCTAGTCTGGAAGCTGAAAGATGTTTAGTTTGTACTCTATGCAGTATTTTATGACCCCTTGAGGGAGCATGACATTAAGGGGCCCCACACCATCTCTGGTACCTGCAGGAAAACGTACTGCAAACAGGAGAGGAAATATTGTTATTACAATCTACAACCATAACAACTGCACCAATGATGATTAACTAGTGGTTTACTAAGGGACTGGTATCCCTGATACCATTTGGGATATACTCAAATTCTGTCATTAAAAATGTACTTATTTTTCAAATGTAACTATTTTCATGTAAAATACTGTTGTTAATTGAAAATGAGATACACTCTAAAATAGAACTTTTGTTATTAATTTGACTAAAATACTTATCAGATGTCTCAAGTACACACTTATCTCATTTTAGTATCTTAATTCAATAATATTCAAATTAACACGACTCAATATTTTTAAATTCTCCACATACTCAAAGAACCTATATATATATATATACTGTGACAATCCTGGACTATTATCTCACACAACTACCCTCAGAAATAAATTAGATGCCCCTCCTTTGGCCACCTACATTTGTTCAAGTGAGAGACTTAACATGGAGTCTAAGAGTGACCTTCCCTCTATACATTACCACAATATACATATATATATCAACATCCACTTAAATGGAGACACTCTTCTCTCCTAGGCTGGTCTGTGTGGAGGGTGGAGCAAGACCTCTTCCTATTGTTCTTCCCTCCCATCTCCTTACATCACCTAGCTCCACCCCCTGTGGTCTGGCTCAGCTTTTGGTCTTTCTTGCCTCATTTCATTTCTAGCCTCCGAACAGTATATACCATATAACACAATCTAACTCTCATACGGGCCCTTCATTTATACACACAAATTCACACTCACTGGGGTTTTCACTCGTACACAGACTAAGTATCTCATGTGAAGTAGAAACTGGGATTGTATTTACTGTACATAGAACTTCCCATATTGAACAAAGTATATATATATATAAGAAAAACTCTTAGTACCGCGGTTTTTACATATTTTGTTCAGAATAGGCTATCCAATGACAAACACAATACAACTTATGCCCATTTCCACCCGCATGCTTATATTCACCACTCCAGATAGCAACCATTATCATCGTTCATTGTTAAACCTTCTCCCTTTCTCTTAACTCATTGACTTGCTTTTTCCTTCACCCATTTTTGTGTGTCCAGTTATGTTTACAAACATCATCTCACTGAATTTGCTTGCGAGTCATATTTTTTTCCCACAACTCACGACACAGGTCTGGCTTATCTTATTAATAAGCACTTACAATTTCACCCCTGCCCATCTTGTCGTAATTGGAAAAATCCTTCATTAATTGAGATTCTCTACTCCTGCACCTCATGGCACAGATCTGTACTTTTGGCACCACATTGCGGAACCTCAACAGTCCGTTTGGCCTGCCATAATCGGAGCAGAACCTCTGGCTAGCCCACATCTTTACTCCAAGCCCAAATTCCCTTGAGTTGATGTATGCAGACATGGCAAATGCAAGCATTCCATGTGCACCCCTCCCCCCACATAACAAAGGGAGACCTCTTCAGCCACATGTTGCACAATGGAAACTCTGACCGCATGGACACTCTACTGTTTTTAACCCTTGAGCTAACTTTGCTTATATCAACTTTCCTTTTTGCTTTCTTTTAACAAGTTATACTACACTTTCTTTGTTCCTTATTAACCTGCACAGTCTGTTCACACCATTCACTTCTACAGAGAATATAAACCCCCATAGCTCACACCTTCTTTCACTCAGGACATTTTCTTCACAGACAACATAAAAACAACACAGTATATCTATTTCATAGTTCTTTAGATACAGACTTATCATATTTCAACTCACCCGGCCTGGGGCGGATCATAGCAGAGAGGGAGAGATGGTACAGGTACAAGAATAACTTATTACCTTGTTTGAGCTCATTATCTGTCCATCTCTGCTTCGAAGTCCCCTTGTGTCCGGATAACGATGAAATATCTTCATATCTCTGTATCTTCATTATCCCAGCGGTGCCTCCAAATTTGTTAGCGCAAAATTCGCTATCTCGATATACTGTGCGTTTCCAAATTAAGATAATATGTGTACAGGCCTGGAGAGCCTTTCAAAGACCACACGGCCTACATCATGTGTTCCCAAAAGAGTCTGTCTTTATTCAGCGCGCGTAAAATTTAAATAAGTTTAACACAGGAAATGAAGTAATTTACAGTTACAGTATATAGCGAGCCGATTGGTCGTTGTCAGAGGGAGGTGTTTGTGAGGTAGCTTGTGATGTCATCCATCTGGGAGGAACTTCAGTGAGCACGCTCAGTTCATTCTTGAATTTAGCTTCATGAGAGAAACATCCTGTATCTCCTCTGTTTGCCAAGGACAGAGACATTCCTAAAAAGGTTTGGCCAGTTAGAACTGGTTTAACCAGTATTTAGGACAATAGGCACTGCTCCTTAAATTCTTGTGGAGGTGGTGGGGGGGTGATCTTCACTTCCTCTAGAAGTTCAGACCATTATAGACAAAATACAGTATATTCACAGTTGATAACAGAAAATACATACAAAATGGTGAACCTATAGGATATCTCCCACAGCTCAAACTGTGGCGCTAGCGACGTCTGGACGCTACGCTGCGAGACATTGCTGGATGGGGCCGAGGACAGCGGAGGTGAGGGTGTGGGTGCAGGCCAGGAGACGGTAGTGCCTGTGTCCTCAGAGGGGGGTTGGATCTCAGTGGCAGGTTGGGGCACAGGGGGAGAGGCAGTGGTGCAAACCAGAGGCGGTGAACGGCCTTCGTCCCACCTTGTGGGGTGCTTGGCCATCATATGCCTGCGCATGCTGGTGGTGGTGCCTCCCAGGCTAATCTTGGCGCGACAAAGGTTGCACACCACTGTTCGTCGGTCGTCAGGCGTCTCTGTGAAACACTGCCACACCGTAGAGCACCTTGACCTCTGCAGGGTGGCATGGCGCGAGGGGGCGCTTTGGGAAACAGTTGGTGGATTATTCGGTCTGGCCCTGCCTCTACCCCTGGCCACCGCACTGGCTCGGCCTGTGCCCACACCCTGACTTGGGCCTCCGCATCCTCGCCCGCGTCCACGTCCTCTAGGCCTACCCCTACCCCTCAGCATGGTGTATTACCAGTAGTGCAGAAACAGAACGCTGTAATTAAATGTGCCGCTTATTGGCCTGTGGTTGGAGGCTGACTTCGCTTACGGAACGCCAGGAAATAATTTTGCGCAAGCCTGCTGTAACACTTAGCTGGCTGCGTATGAATTTGGAGAACTACTACACCCAGCAGAGACCCAGAACACTGAGGACAGTGACAGGCAGCCCAAATAGATTTTTTTCCCCAAATTTTTTTGCAAAGGCCCACTGCCTATATTCAATCAATATGTCTTCTGTCCCTGCCTAAGCGCTTCTGGCCCTGGAGTATTACTGCAGGGCGCAATGCTCTGCACGGCCGATATACCAAAAAAAAAAAAGTGCAACACTGCAAAAAGCAGCCTCCACAGTACTGCACACGGTTAGATGTGGCCCTAAGAAGGACCGTTGGGGTTCTTGAAGCCTAAAATACTCCTAACGCTCTCCCTATAGCAGCTCCGGCACCAACAGCACTTTCCCTCCTCTATGTCAGAATGCATCTGTGGCGAGCCGCGGGAGGGGCCGATTTTTATACTCGGGTGACACCTGATCTCGCCAGCCACTCACTGCAGGGGGGTGGTGTAGGGCTTGAACCTTGCAGGGGGAAGTTGTAATGCCTTCCTTGTCTTTCTATTGGCCAGAAAAGCGCGCTAACGTCTCAGAGATGAAAGTGAAAGTAACCCGAACATCGCGTGGTACTCGTCACGAGTAACGAGCATCTCGAACACGCTAATACTCGAACGAGTATCAAGCTCGGACGAGTACGTTCGCTCATCTCTAGTACTTACTAATGTATTATCTCGACTCAATAAAAAATATATATTCTCATTTGCTGTTCTCATCTACTCATTCTTCTACATTTATGCATTCTTTACTGTTTATAACTCATTGTTCATACTGTCCCTCTCAATTTCTATGTGTATGAGTATCCCTCCTTTAAAGATACCCTTTATTTACATATATACACATATCTCTTTTTATATATACGGAGGGAGAGGAAAACAATTTCCTTATATTACTATCAATAGAAAAATGAGTACAAGAAATTTATACATATACCATCAAAATAATTTTTATTCATTAATCACTATTTAACACAGGGGTCATCATTCTGTTGCCCGGTGTCCCGTCCTTTCAATGATCCATAGTATTATATATATATATTGGAATGTCGTAGTGGGTCTTTCAAACTTATAGTCGTACCAAGTCCAAGGGCCTCACCACGCAGAACCAGGGCGTGAGTTTAATGCAGGTGGGCTTCGGAGTGAACATTGCTATACGAATATCCATGTATATTATGATATGCACACCTCAAGAGAAACAGAAAACATATAAAATCCATTAAAATACAATAGCTGATACTAGAATAGTGCTGTTTTTATCTGCTATAGAACAGATCTCTAACTGGGCAGAATCCATGCAGATTATATTTGTGGCATAAAGTCATATTCTAGGTTTAACCCTTTAGGTGACATTGCATCTAGAGTGAAAATCCAACATAATTCTAGTTTTTTTTTCAGGCAAAAAGTACTAGATAAAGGGCAGGTTTACTTGTGCCTCACCCTTTTGTAGTTTACTTAAAAACCTGTCTCTTTCTCGATCGAGTATCTAGGGGTACACAAATCACAGTGGTATGAAGTATCTATATTTTTTATAGGTTGAGGCCGTCACAGATATAGAGTTAAAAAGAATAAATTTTATTAGTAATTGATTTAAAAAGTTAAAGCCTACCAACAAAAAAACAGTCACATAGAACATATAGTGACAGGACAAACAGTTAACATAAAAAGGGAGGATCTTATGGGGGTAAGGGAGGGGGGAGTATATCTACAGTTCCCGTGTAGCCCTCCAGAGGTCCTCAGGAGTCACTTATATAAGATGGTTCACTATCAAGGTAAGTATTTAGTACTTGAGCTGTTATGATTCGCATCCCCTTGAGATGGCGATTGTTTTTTCGTGCGAACCAGACAGCCCTTTTATTTATAAGGACTCGTATGATTTTTAGTATGGTATTCAAATCAGTGTCGTTTGGTGTATTGTTTACACTGTATCATTTCGTGCATTGTTTACACTGTATTCATATTTTTGACTCTCATTTGTTTTTGCTCTACGCGTTTCCCTATCGGGATAGCCGATAGTTCGTCAGGAGCTGGGCAACAATACGCCCCTAGAGAAGTAGGAGAGAGTTTTCTATCAGAAATGATCACCAAAACGATGGCTAAAATGTGCCTGTCACTTTTCAATAAAGAGATTCCTAGATTCCTCAAAATTGCCTCATTTATAAATTGCGCTTGGATTCTATCTGTAGAGTGAATCCTACGTATGCTTGAAACCTATAAGGTCCAGAAAGCTATTCAACTGGATCCTATTGCCTCGCAACTGAGTGCCGTATTCGCATTAGATAGTGTAACTCTAAGATAGAGTAAAGTAACTGTGCATCGTGTATTATACACGGCGACGATGCATGTGCAAAATAGCCAGAATTTTGTCCACCTCCGATCGTGTCTCAAGATCCTTGGTGATTTTCGTAGGGTTAACACCAAGAGATCTTGGCTCTTGGAAAAATGACTGTCAGGTTAAACACCTATTAGCCCAGCACAATGATAGCATGCAGGATATACAGCCCCACTTCAGGCTAAGACCTACTAGTAACTGCCACAATGGCAAAAAGCATTTTAAACTGGCTATAAGGCTTGCATTCAGTAAGGCAGAATTAGCTGTAATAGCTTATAGAGCGAGACAGAAGGTATAGAGCAGGGCAAGAGGAGTGCCAGGAGTGATCTCCAGCAGCACCTGCAGCTCTGATGGTGAGCTGTAGGCATCTCAGGATCTTGAGACACGATTGGAGGTGGACAAAATTCTGGCTATTTTGCACATGCATCGTCGCCGTGTATAATACACGATGCACAGTTACTTTACTCTATCTTAGAGTTACACTATCTAATGCGAATACGGCACTCAGTTGCGAGGCAATAGGATCCAGTTGAATAGCTTTCTGGACCTTATAGGTTTCAAGCATACGTAGGATTCACTCTACAGATAGAATCCAAGCGCAATTTATAAATGAGGCAATTTTGAGGAATCTAGGAATCTCTTTATTGAAAAGTGACAGGCACATTTTAGCCATCGTTTTGGTGATCATTTCTGATAGAAAACTCTCTCCTACTTCTCTAGGGGCGTATTGTTGCCCAGCTCCTGACGAACTATCGGCTATCCCGATAGGGAAACGCGTAGAGCAAAAACAAATGAGAGTCAAAAATATGAATACAGTGTAAACAATGCACGAAATGATACAGTGTAAACAATACACCAAACGACACTGATTTGAATACCATACTAAAAATCATACGAGTCCTTATAAATAAAAGGGCTGTCTGGTTCGCACGAAAAAACAATCGCCATCTCAAGGGGATGCGAATCATAACAGCTCAAGTACTAAATACTTACCTTGATAGTGAACCATCTTATATAAGTGACTCCTGAGGACCTCTGGAGGGCTACACGGGAACTGTAGATATACTCCCCCCTCCCTTACCCCCATAAGATCCTCCCTTTTTATGTTAACTGTTTGTCCTGTCACTATATGTTCTATGTGACTGTTTTTTTGTTGGTAGGCTTTAACTTTTTAAATCAATTACTAATAAAGAGTATCTAGGGGTAAAACTAACAAAAAACCTAGAAGACCTCTACCCAACCAACTTTGTCCCATTACTAGTCCATGTAAAGACTCTACTCAGATCATATGACATCCCATGTATCTCTTGGTTTGGGAGGAAAAATATATTAAAAACCTATATACTCCCCATTATTCTCTATAAAATTAGGATGCTGCCAATTCACTTACCGAGATGTTTCTTTAAATCTCTCAGATCAGCCTTCACTAGCTTCGTCTGGCGACACAAAAAACCGAGGCTTGCTTATAGCCTCATGACTAAACGACGGGCAGAGGGGGGCAAGGGTCTACCCGACATCTTTGAATATTATTGCGCCTCCCAGCTAGGATACTGGCTTGACCTCGCTCATCCGATCGGGAATAGACTCTTAGCTTTGCTGGCAGCGGACAAGATTGATACCCCGATACGGGAAGCTCTGTGGCTTCAAAACTAGAAACCTCGCAGATCTAAAAACCACAATATATTAATTAGAGGTCCCTGTGAGGTTTGGGACAAACTGGGCAACATCCTCGCCCCCAAGGCCTCACCAATCACGCCGTTGAACACAATTTTTGGAGTCAACAATTTATCTCCAGACCCCCACACCACCTCCCTGTGGAGAAAATTCAAGGACCTAGAGCTAAGGGACCTCCAGATAGTTGCACATTTGCCCTCAGAAAATATAATACAAGCTCTGATCCCGTCAATCAAACTAAACTTCCTGGATCGGATTTTAGTTAATAGGGGACTAGGAGATATCATAAGAACCCACAAGACTACCAGACCACTAACCCCCTTTGAAAGAATAGCAAAGGGCACGAACCACAAAACAAGGAGATTATCATCCCTACGTAAACTAATTCTATCTTCGTCCCCCGAGACCAAACCGCTATTCTTAATATCATGGGAGAAAGAATTGGGCATCTCCCTCTCGAGAAATGATACAAATTTGATCCTAAGCACTTCCTTCGGCCTATCTCCTTGTACACTCTCACAAGAATCACACTATAAACTCCTGGTCAGGTGGTATAAAACCCCTCACTGGCTGCACGCCTATAAACTGGCACCACATGGGAGATGCTGGAGATGCGACCAACTACCAGGTACCTACCTTCATATATGGTGGGATTGTGCAGCACTCAGACCCTTCTGGAGGGGGGTAGAGAGAGTTCTGCGGGAGGTGTCTCCTAAAATCTCATTATCCCCAGAGATGATCTTTCTGCGGAAATCCTCCTCAGTATTTCATCCTAAGAAGAATAAGCTGATCATCCTTCTAATTGACTCAGCCAAAGCCATGATTCCTCTCTTGTGGCGACAAACAACTCCACCAACTCTCATTCAGTGGAGAGAGAAAGTTGATCTACTCTTCAATTGGGAGGAGCTGACCAGCTGGAACAACCATACACATGAAAAATTTCTGCAGACATGGACGCCTTGGGCGGAGGCGAGATCCCTTGACGTGTTCGAGAAGTGAGCTGCATCCCCACGCTAGGAACCCATCTGGAGTCAGAACTCTGTCCGCGTTCCCTAGATTATGTTTAAGCTGCCCCCCCACCCCCTTTTCCTTACCCCCCTTACCTTACCCCCCTTCCCCTGCCCAACTCACAACTATCTTTCTTTCTTTCTCTATCCTTCCAGGTTATTGATGTTTTCTGTTGTGCATTTACAGAATCTAGCCTTTAGAGACTCAGGTACTAGAGGGTCTATCAGAGGGAGAGAGATCTAGATTTTTTTTGGAAACAAGGCACAACGTTGATAGCTTACTCACAATTTGCTATATATTTACATCTGTATTACAAGTGTACTTGTGACAATATAGACTTATGCACAATGTCTGTCTGTAAAGGCAAAAATTCAATAAAACTTTGATTTAAAAAAAAAAAAAAAAACCTGTCCCTGCGGGATTGGTTATATGGGGCACACCACAAGGGAGATTCGTGAAATAATTAATAAACACAAATGCACTATACGCATGAAAAATAAGGAACTTCCTGTAACAAAGCATTTCCTCAAGAACAATCATGCTATAAGCCAGTTACGGTTTAGAGTCATTGAATGGAGTGGGGATAGAGTTCAGATGTTAAAAAACTAGAGCATGTGCTGGGATTACACGCACATACATCACAGAGGGAATCCCTGTGATTTGCCTCTTTGCTAGTGGATCGTGCGAGGATTTTGGACCTCCCACGTACAAGGGAGAACTGTGATCACAAGGAGCTCGGGGGGGAACACAAGTGGTTAATGGAACGTTACTGAGTCCATGATTGAGCTGGATCAGGTTACTGCATTGCAAGTGATTGGGGATATGTTACACCTGAGGGATTTTACTTGTGATTGGTGGAGGGATTATTCTGTGGGACATATAAGTGTTGTTGGTCTACATGTACTTTGTATAAGCTTGACAAAGACCCCGAGCAGGGTCGAAATGTTGCGGGAATGGAGGAATAAAGAAGTATTTAATATATGCACCTGGTATGCTGTCACTCCTTCCAGATACAGATCTTTGCACATGAGTCTTGGGCTCAGACTCCTCAGTGACGGGCATTCAGGATCTAAATGATCCAGCTATTGAAATACAGGCCAAGGAAGGGCTGCAGGCTAACTGTGTTAGGATAACTCTCTGTAGATTGTATAGCAGACACATCAACCATATTGTTAACCCCAGGAAAATGTGCCCTCAATTTGAGGTTCCGGACAAATCTCCTACAATCAAGGTCCAAGGAGAACCAATTAGTCATGTGGACTGGACAAAATGAAAGTCCCCGTGATAAAGCCCTCATGTGGATATCAGACTTTTGCAGCTTCAGTGGATCTGCAGCTTGGGTACTCTCCAACCGGGAGGTCTTAATATTGAATATAATGCTGTTTCATTTTTTTGAGTACTGTTCATGATTTTTAAAAGTAATTGTTTTGTCTTTTTTTCTTTTGTAGGGGAATGTTGGAGAGGCACACCTAGCGGACTTACTGGGGGTCATAAAGTATGGAGCCCCTATACATTTGGGGGATTTGGTCAAGATAACTTCAAATTATTTGACAAATTATAATAGTCGTTTGCACTTGGACCACTTTTGCTCTGCATTTGCCGAATTTTTGAAGGGGATTTTTTTTGTAATTTATTTTTATTTTGGTTTGTTAAATAAAGATACATATGAGTTTATTTGCTTCTTTGATTTTACTTGTTCCTTTTTGATTTATCAATGATTTTTGGGTTGTGTGTAAAAGCATTTTCTTGCTTCTCACGGTCAGAAGTATGTCTACATATATATTGAGGGAAACTAGTGGGGTTGTAATTAGAGATCAGCGAGCACACTCGGATAAAGCAGTTACTCGAGTGAGCATCACTCTTCTCAAGTAACTGCTTACTGGTCCGATCTCTTTCTCTTTCCCCCCGCTGCACCCCACCACCCCCCTGAGCCTGCTCGGACCAGTCAGCAGTTACTTGAGAAGAGCGATATTATGTATATTTTTCCCCATTTTAATATTCTTCTTTTCTGATAAACTTTATTTGGTTTTCTCATACTTTTCTAATATCAGCCTTTCAGTTCCACCTTATTAGTGGGGATTTCAGTATTGCGGGATATATGGACAACCATTGGCACCGGGAAATATACTAATTTTCAGTCTCCTTACATTGAGCACGCAATCATTTGTGTGCTCACTTACAACCTGTGCCATTGGTATGCACGGTGCATGCGCCGGAATATAGGTGTCCCCTTTTTATATGTGACACATTAATCTTGGTCTTTCCTTGCGGGCTGCATGTTGCGCATGCGCGTGATTTTGATACTCTCGCGGCCTGCGTCCGTTACGGCACTTGCCGCGTCTCCCGCCGATGATGTATTGATGTTGCCTTGTTGAGCAGGATGATGCTACATACTTGGCCTCTGTACTTATTGCCTCCAGCTGTTTGTCTATGTGGTGTCCTCTTCAACACCCAATAGTATGTTTGTATTTTTGGGGGGTGTTTCTATGTTGTATTCTGAATGGTGCTGGAGTTTCTATATATATATGTGGAGTTTGTCTTACATGGCATTAGCTTGAGAAAGGCTGACGTATCGGCCGAAACGTAGCTCTGCCTTTTTATTCCTGGATGTCCTAATAAAGATGAGTATTTGTTCTTTTAAAAGATGACGCTGTGAAGACCTTTTTTTTCTGCTGTGCTGCTTCTTTCTTATTTATGGACTGTACTCTTGGGCCTACTGAAGTCTGGACTCTTGGTGAAGCCTGCACCTTTTCATATTGTCATGGAATATAAAGTGTTAAAGGGGTTGTCCCGTGAAACAAAGTGGGGGTATACACTTCTGTATGGCCATATTAATGCACTTTGTAATGTACATTGTGCATTAATTATGAGCCATACAGAAGTTATTCACTTACCTGTTCCGTTGCTAGCGTCCCCGTCTCCATGGTGCCGTCTAATTTTCAGCGTCTAATTGCCGGATTAGACGCGCTTGCGCAGTCCGGTCTTCTTCTTTTCTGAATGGGGCCGCGCGTGCCGGAGAGCGGCTCCTCGTAGCTCTGCCCCGTCACGTGCCGATTCCAGCCAATCAGGAGGCTGGAATCGGCAATGGACCGCACAGAAGACCTGCGGTCCACCGAGGGTGCAGATCCCGGCGGCCATCTTCACCAGGTAAGTAAGAAGTCACCGGAGCGCGGGGATTCAGGTAAGCACTATCCGGTTTTCTTTTTTAACCCCTGCATCGGGTTTGTCTCGCGCCGAACGGGGGGGCTATTGAAAAAAAAAAAACCTGTTTCGGCGCGGGACAACCCCTTTAAGTTTCAGAATGCAATAAGTGTATGTTTCTTACCTTGTATTGGACTATTGACCCTTAAATAGAAGACTAAAACCTATGCTTTGTAGTGTCAGAAACTAGGATTTTAAGATAAGAAGTCAACAGACAAATTAAATAAGACTAAGCTATGTTAACAGAGAAGACACACAACTATTGCAGAAATATTGTCTATCCTGACTTAAGTAATTTCTATGTCTGAGACGGGCCCTAAGAGCTTTGAGAATATAATGTCAATATAGATGTCAATAAGCCTTATGATCAATAAGTATTTTCACCTTTGTAACACTAATCTTTGTACCAGGCAGCATTTGGATACGCCCTCTTCTTTCTGTATAAGAGTTGGCAATGTTGATAATAAAGTAGAATTCATTGAGTTCTCATGGAGGTGTCTTGAGATAACATGGAGTGATTTCATGCTATTGATAGATAATTGCTAGCAAAATCCCCTCATCACGGGCTTACATATCTACCAATTTGTCACCTGGCAACGAGGTCATCAGATTGACACCAATGTGGTCCGATAACAATATTTTTTGCACCTCCACTGAAAGTGGTATCTGCTTAGGTATGCTACTGTTTTTTCTATATTTATTTCTACAGTTAAGTGCAAGTCCATCACATCCTGCCAATCTTCTAACAATAATGTAGGGTTTCCATTTGTCATATACTGCTAGAGGGTTCTGGCTAATTTGGGCTGACAGTAGATGTGTGTATAATATGGAGATCAAGCCCTTAGGCCCTGGAGATTGTAATATACTTATGGTAGGGATATTGGATATTTTGATTAGGGTGGGAGCGAATTGAGAGTTTATTGCATGGCGTAGTTGAAATACCTGAATAGATGGAGTTGGGGTATCTATAATTTCTCACATAATTGGGTGAATGAAATGAGCACATTGTCTTCATATACATGTCCCAGTCTATTTATACCTAGTGCAATGTAGTGCCTACAGTCTGGAATTAATTGTAGGGAGGGTATAGCAGGACCATGCCATAATTGGAGATCTGATACCACATCAGTAAAATGTTGGATGATCTTAGTGATGCACCAAATAGACAGGGATAGCTTGTGTAATGGTAATAAAGCAGATGATTTAGTCAATTCCTGGTGTTGTAGGAAATTAAGCAAATCTTTCCCTATCACTCGTCCAGCCAGGCAATGGTCCGCAATGGGTAATTGCTCTCCCATAAACCAGGGCTTTATACTTCACAACTGACACGTCAAATAGTAGCGTTTTAAGTCTGAAAGAGCCATTCCAGGACATCAACTGCATGTGTTGCAAAATGTATAAGCATTTAGGCCGTATGGCCATTTTAATCAGGTTATGCGGTCTGCCACTGAAAGACCCAGCTAAGATCATAGTTTGCGTTTTGCCTTGACTAGTTCCTGTGCTGGGAAGATGGTCTTATCAATTTCCCTTTCATGAACGTATACCATAGTGATTCTGAGACATTTAAACTTTGGATACTGCACCCGGAGACAAGAGGGTCAATGAGCCCCAAGCACTGAACATAATTGTAGATTTCGGCCAGTTAATGTACAATCCTGAGAATTGAGAGAATGTATTTATTAAGTTAAGAGATTTTAGAAAGGTGTTTTTGGGATCTTAAAGGAAAAGTATCATGCCATCTGCATAGAAACGTACAAAACTTTCTCGCCCTTCCCAACAAAATCCCATGACCTCCCGCAGTCGTATAGTTAGTGCCTCTTTCATCATGGAAAATAAAGCTGGCGATAGGAGGCAGCCTTGCCTGGTGCCCCGTGAAAAGGGAAATTTAGATGAATGTATACCATTCACTGTCACATTAACTGTTGGAGATCTGTAAATAAATTGGATCCAATTCAAAAAATGTGGACCAAATCCAAAAGAGTCGAACGTCTTGTTAATATTCAGTGACACCAATGCCCAAGGCAAATCATGCACTCTACACAGCTGGATGGTTGCTTGGACTTAATGGATATGTACAGTGGTGGATTTCCCAGGCATAAAGCCAGTCTGGTCCTTATTTATAATAGAAAAAGTGACTTGTTTTAATCTAGTAGCTAACATTTTGGTTAAGATTTTATAGTCGAAGTTGAATAACGACATTGGACCGTTGGAGTCACATTCCATGGGTTCCTTATCTGATTTTAGTAAAATTATTATGTTGGTATCATAGAAGGAGGGTGGAAGGGAGCTTTCTGTATGGGCCTGTCTCAGCGTCTCCAGTAAAACCGGAGAAAGCTGCTTTAAGTATCTCTTGTATACCTGAATTGGAAAGTCATGTGGCCCAGGAGACTTATTTAATGCCATGTCCGCAAAAGCTTGCTGAACTTCCTCTAGAGTAATAGAAGCATCCAACAGCTAAACCTGCTCCGTGGATAAAGTTGGATCTTCCAGGTATGCTAGGGTGTCTGATAGTTATCTAACACTTGAGGAGCTATATAATTTGGCATAATAGTCTTTAAAGCAGGTTGAAAATGTACTTTAAAATGCGCCTCACTAGCAGTTTAAAAATGCTTTTATAGCTAAATAAGAGGTGGACTTACCCGGTGCCAGAAGGGTTAATCCGATGGTAAAGGAATTAACCCCTCTGCACCTGTTGTCCACGTTTGCCTTCAGCAGGTTTCTTGCTTCTCCATGTTTCCTTTTGGAGCGGCGTCCGGGGATATCCTTTCACCGTGTTTGTGAGCACGGTCTGGCTGGATAACGGAGTATAGAAATAAAAATAAAAACTATCCCGCGCCTTGGCAGAAAACCAATCTTTTTTATTCTTGTTAAAACAACATTAATGTCTGTATGAACTTGAAAAAGACACAAACCAATCTTTTTTATTCTTGTTAAAACAACGCGTTTCGACACAATTTGTGTCTTTTTCAAGTGTCTCAACAAGAATAAAAAAGATTGGCTTCTGCCAAGGCGCGGGATAGTTTTTATTTTTATTTCTATACTCCTTTAAAGCAGGTTGTCATAGATTGTGCCTCTGTATGCTCCACCCCATCAGGATCTTTTATTTTCAAGGCAGAGTTAGATTGGTTATTTTCCCTAAATAAATTTGCTAAAATATGACTGGACTGATTACACATCCCAAAATAAATTGTTTGGTGAAAAATAGTTTATGTTTGTTTTTTATAGCCAGCTGATGTTTATAAAGGTAGGATAGACCCAGCCAGCCTGTCCTATAAACGTTAGTGGGGTTAGAAATCTCTAACCTTTTGACCTCAGTTACTTGTGTTTCTATCTCAGAGTCCATCTGAGATATGGTACAAATGAAATGGTAGACCTGATACATCCTCAAACGTATGACGTTGGCATATCCCACTTCAAAGGAAGTGGTATCATCATGTATTTCCAGGAAAGAATATAGTTGGTCAGACAAACGGTCGTACGGACCTATCAGTTTCAGCCAGAAGGGGTGTAATTTTCAAGTCAGAACAATATTCTGGCTAGGAAATGTTAGACTTAGTACCACAGGGCTGTGGTCCAACACACAACACAGCCCATGTTGTACAGAAGAGATATGAATGGCCAGCAAGTGGGTGCTGAACATATAGTCCAGTCTTGATAGGGACCCCTGGCCGAGTGGAGAGTTAGAGATGTACTCGGACACATCTGGATGGTGCAAATGCCATAAATCTATCTAACCCACCCCCTCAATTAGCTGTTGCAGTATGGCTATTCCTCTGTCAGTGGTGTGTGCGTGTGTCTAGAATCTATCTCTCAGGCAGTCCATAGTATGGTTAAGGTCTCCCATACACAGAACATGTGGTACAGGATATTGATGTGCAAATGTAATGGCTGCCTGCAGAATATGTGTGTTGCTGTGCGGTGGGTTATAAATGCATAACATAACATATGGCTTGGTATCTATTTCTGCATACACAAATACAAATCTACCCTCCGGTTCTTTCTGGTGTTGATGGGATTCCAGCATAATAAGCAGTGGATTAATAAAGAGACTCCCCTGGAGAATGAAGTATGGAAGGAGTGGCAGGTCCACTGAATCCATGTTTATTTTAAGAGGTCTACCTTTTCCAATATCAAATGTGATCCTTGCAGACTAATTATGTGGGGATTAAATCATCTGATAAGTGAAAGCACGGCCATTCTCTTAGCTGTGGTAAAATCAAAGAATGGTAAAGTTGAAAAGGACCTCCAGGGTCATCAGGTTCAAACACCTGCTTAGTACAGAATTCACTAAATCATCCCAGACAGATATTTGTCCATCCTTTGTTTAAACACTTTCATTGAAGGAGAACTCACCACCTCCCGTGGTAACCTGTTCCACTCATTGATCACCCTCACTGTCAGAAAGTATTTTCTAATATTTAATTTGTGTCTCCTCCCTTTCAGTTTCATCCCATTGCTTCTAGTCTTTCTTTGTGCAAATGAGAATAGGGCTGATCCCTATGCACTGTGACAGCCCTTCAGATATTTGAAGACCGCTATTAAGTCTCCTTTCAGCCTTCTTTTTTGCAAGCTAAATATTCCCAGTCCCTTTAATCGTTCCTCTTAGGATATGATTTGCAGACCGCTCACCATCTTAATGACTCTTCTTTGAACTTGCTCCAGTTTGTCTTTTTTATCCCTCCTAGCTTTGTGTCATTGGCAAATTTGATCAGTTTCCCATCAATTCCCTCCTCCAGAATCATTTATAAAAATGTTGAACAACACTGGGTCTAGGACAGAGCCTTTTGGTACCTCACTTGATATATTCTTCCACTTGGATGTACAGCCATTTATGACCACTTTTTGAGTACGATCACTCAGCCAGTTGTAAATCCACCTAACAGTTGCCTTATCAATTCCATATTTGGTCATTTTTTCAATAAGTATGGTATGAGATACTTTGTGAAATACTTTGCTAAAGTCAATATATACTATATTTACCACATTTCCCTGATCAACCCAGTAGGTGATTTTGTCATGGAAGGAAATTAGATTCATCTGGAATGACTTGTTTGTTACAAACCAATGCTGACTCCGGTTAATTACTCCATTCATATTCAAGTACTAGCATACATGATGTTTAATAATTTGTTCAAAGATCTTTCCTGGTATAGAAGTCAGGCTCACAGGCCTGTAGTTTCCTGGATCCACCTTCTTCTCTATTTGAAGGTGGGACAACATTTCCCCTATTCCAATCTTCTGGGACTTCTGTTCTCCAGGAATTTTCAAAGATTATGGCAAGTGTTTCAGCAATTACCTCTGCTGCTTCCTTTAGTATTTTAGAATGCAATTCATCTAGACCTTGAGACTTGAATTCATTTAAGTTAGCTAAGTGTTCCCTCACCATCACTCTGCTTATAGATAGAATGCATTATTTTATTCCCCCAATAGCACAGGGAAGATCAGTTGATGTTCCATCTACTTTCTGAGAGAAAAACAATACAAAATAGAAATGTAAAAGTTCGGCCTTCTCCACATCATTCTTAACCAATTCACCATTTTCATCTTGTAAGCATCCAATAGCATCTTTTCTTTTGCTTTTGACATACCACCAAAATCCTTTTTTATTGCTTTTGGCCTCTGTTGCAAGCCTCAATTCATTATTAGCTTTAGCTTTTCAGACACTTGCCTTACAGTTTCTGCAGACCGCATTATATTCTTCTTTAGATATCCTCCCCTCTTTCCATTTGACAAACATATTTTCGTCATTTTTAACCAAGGCCTCACTAGTCAACACATTTATATTCCAGCAATTGCTGATATACCTGCTTACCCCGAGGTAATTTGGTATAGGTGTTAATGTGGTGTTCGCATTGAAATTTCTATTAAGTGGTGGTTACTTTAGAGGAACAGAGGAATAGAATATGTATACACATAGAGGAACCTTAGATTCTTCTCAGACTGCATGCAGCGATGTCCCTCTGCAGAATGTGCCACCCCTGCTATTCTCCTCACTTTTTACCCTTAAACATAACACAACTTTTTATTCACATATACCCCCAGACTGGAAGTTGCAGCCCCTTCTTAGCCTTAGAGGCATGTTCTACCCCTGCAGTCCATGGCTGCTTTCTTCTGCTCAGTAAATGCACACAGAGGTGACTTAGATTCTTTTTAATATATACACACGGAGGAACATTAGATTGTACTCAAAATATACACATAGAGGTTTTGTATTATTCTAAGTATACAAATCATTTACCTAGGCTTTAAGGTTTTTGAGAAAAGAGCTGTCTCATGTATCACAGATTTTTTCATGCTTAGAATTAAATTATTAAAGTTGTGACTCCTTTACTTTTCGTATTTAGGATGTAAAAAATTGACAAAGCAAATTTAATGTTTGCGAGGTTCAGATGTGTGCTATTAGTTACATTGCAAAGGGGGGTCACTAATTTTTGCACTTAGTATTGAATAGTTAAGTTGCAACCCTTTTACTTTTCCTCTTTAGGACCTAAAGAATGGTCATGCCAAATTTCTCATTTGTACGACACCAGGAAGTTACATAACGGAGGGGGTCACTTTTCCACTTAGAATATAATGTTCAAATTGTGACCCTTTTACTTTTCCTATATAGAACCTAAAGAATGCTCTTGCCAAGGAGAGGTATAGTACCCACCTTACCTTAAAATAGTTTTAGGGGTAGATATACATCATCAGTGTGTGGGCAAGTTAGCTCCAATAAATGTTGAGTCACATAATGCACTTTTATTCGTATGTTTAGCAGCCATTTCACAAAAATCCTTAGTATATAAACATATTGAATCTGTGGTGATAGGTTTCGTGACCAATGACCACCTAACCACTGTCTTGTCTATTTGTATATTTGTACATCTTTTGTTACGTTTTCGTGTTGGAGGTTTCGTTGCCCCCACGCTGAGGATTCTATGCCAGCTTGTATTTTCTTCATTAGTTGTAATATGTCAAGTCCTCCTGGTGCTGAGAAGAGAGGCGGGAGAAAGGAAAGAAAAGAAAAAAAGAGGAGAAGAAGAGAAAAGGGAAAAAAAAAGGGTGGGGGGTACCAACAAAATGCGTGAAAAGGTTACTGTTTAGTAGATGACGTGTAAGGACTGTGGATGTGGAACCACTGTGTCAACCTACCTGGTAGGTGAAGATCTGATCCAGCATGGCTGGCAGCCAACCCTGGCATGGGAGGTAAAATACCAGATAAACAGCCCCGTATATGGATGGAAACTAGGGAAGGTATCTTGCCCTGTACTGATAACCAAGAGAGAGAGAGACGCCTGCCTACAAGCGGAGCACTCGTCCCGATAAGCACAAACTCACAATCTTCCTCTAGGTGCTGACTTACCCAGGTGGGCGAAAATCTCAACAACACTACAGAAAGGTCTGAAAGGCCCAAGGCAACTATATAGGGCGGTGATTGGAAAAAAAGCATCAGCTAAACAGGAGGCCAGAAGCTATTAACCCTATGAGTGCTGGAAGAGAGTGAATATAAACTCAGGGAACAGAGAGAATGGGATTATGCCCATATTAAGCAGAAGATTGTGTCTGAACATTGCACCTAACATGGCATCAACTCCCAGTTCATTTAGAATGAGCTTAGAGGCACTCCAGGGCCTCGGATGGTAAGTGCAAAAATATTGTCCTGCCCTCTGCCATGATCCTCAACCGTGCTTAGTATGCTATTGCTATTGCATATGGAATGTTCCTGGATTTGAACTTCTTCTTGACTTCTATGAATGACGTTCTTATACCCCATTTAGACACAATGTTTATCACTCAAAAGTCGCTCAAAAAACATTATTTGAGCGATAATTGTGTGTATTTACACCGCAAGACGATCACTCAAAATATGCTCAAACGGCAGTTTGAGTGATAGTTTTGAGTGTTCACTTTGCATAAGTGTGTAAATGAAGCCTCATACTGTATCTAGAAGACAAGCGGGACCTCAATCTTCTGCATACAGCTGTTGTCTTCTCGGAGCGCTCAGCTGGTATCCAGCTAAGCGCTCCGAGCGGGGTTTGCAGAACACAGGCAACCCCACAGGGATTTTCGTGGAAGGGCTTTAATTATAATCCCTATCTTGAAAATCACCCATAGCATGTGTAAAAAATAAAAACAATATATATATACTCACCTCTCCGCTGCTGCCAGGGCTCAGCCGTGTGTAGCCAATTCTTATCCCTGCACTGCTCTGAAGTTCTTTCACCAAGCGGGGATTTAAAATCCCTGCCTGCTGAAAGAGCTGTTTCTGACTGGCTGAGCGCTCAGTCAATCACAGGCAGCGTTCAGCCATTCAATGAATGACAGCTGAGTGCTACCTGTGATTGTTCACAGCACTCAGTCAAGAAGCCCTATACATTAGGGCTTCAATAAATTCGATGAATGGCTGAGCGCTGCCTCTGATTGGCTGAGCACTGTGACCAATCAGGGCAGCGCTCAGCTGTCATTCATTTAATGTCTGAGCACTTCCTGTGATTGGCTGAGTGCTCAGCCAATCAGATACCGCTATTTCAGCCTGATTAAAGAACCTCAGAGCAGTGCAGGGAGAAGAAGCGGCTACACGCAGCTCAGCCCCGGCAGCGGCGGAGAGGTAAGTATATATATATACATATATATATATTTATTTTTTTTTACACCAGCTAGGGATGATTTTTAGGGAAGAGCTTATATTTAAAGCCCTTCCCTGAAAATAACTGTGGGGTGCTGGCATCCTATACTCTGGCTGTGCTCATGGAGCAATCAGCTGGTATACAGTTGTGCGCTCAGTGTGGGGTATGCAGAGCACAGCTGGTCCGCTGTCTTCTTCATACTCCGGCTGTGTTCTCTGAGTGGGATACCAGCTGAAACAAGAGTATCGGTGGTATCCCACTGAGAACTCAGTGCACGGTACTAATAAGGCTCATCGTTCTCTTTCAGCTAGCTGTAAGAAAACAATTAACGACTTGTTAACAAAAACTGCACAATGTCTGTGCAGGTAGATCGAATGATTCTCTCTCAAAAGATGGCTTTTGAGCTATTTTTGAGTGAGAATTATTGGGTCCAAATGGGCCTTTAGTTTCTGGAGTCTAGCTGAAAGGTCCGGAATTATAGAGACCATGGCAGTGTTGTTTTAGATAGGGCTTTTTTTGTGAGCTTGATGCAGAATGGTGTCTCGATATCGGCAGTTGAGGAGCCTGGTCAGCTGAGGTCGAGGAGGAGCCCGGACATGATTTTCAAGATCATCTGACTTGGTTTGGCATGTTTTGGCTGTTTTAATTGCAGTGTGAACTGTGGCGGTAAGAGGGTTCAGCTTGTTCTCAGTCATGGAGATACACTGGACATTTCATTCATTCGTCCCCTCAGCTTAATGGCAACCTGCCCTGTCAGGAGTTAGCCATGCCCCCAACTAAACACAATTTTAAGGCAATAAACAACAACAAAAATACCACACAAAATTGTGTAAACACCCAAACTATGAAATTCTCATGTTGTGTAAGCTGCATAGTGAATGACATAAAGAATGACAAAACTGTTCCAGAATTGTTTACTAGAGATGAGCGAGCACACTCATCCGAACTTGATGCTCGTTTGAGCATTAGGGTACTCCAGATGCTCGTTACTCGATTCCATTTCCTTCCCTGCATGTTTAGCACCATTTTCTAGGCAATAGACATGCAGGGAAAGCATTACCACTTCCTCCTGTGACGTTCCAGCCCTATTCCACCCCCCAGCAGTGAGTGGCTGGTGAGATCAAGTGACCGCCGAGTACTTAAAGCGATCCCGCCCGTGGCTCGCCTCAGACACACACTGGCAGAGTATAGGGAAAGTGCTGCTGCTGACATAGGGAAAGTGTTAGCGTCTTCAAGAACGCCAACGGTCCTTCTTAGGGCTACATCTGACCATGTGCATTACTGTTGTGGCTGGCTGGGAGCAGTTTTGCACTTTTTTTTTTTTTCATCTCAGGCTCTGCAAGCTATTTCAGCTATAGCGTTCTCAGTCTGCAGTGTATTATACAGAGTATAGGGAAAGTGCTGCTGCTGATATAGGGAAAGTGTTAGCGTATGTCCTGTCTTCAAGAACCACAATGGTCCTTCTTAGGGCTACATCTGACCGTGTGCATTTTACTTGGTTCCTGCTGGGAGTAGTAGTGCTTCCATTTTTGTATTAGGCAGCTAGGCCTGTTTGCAGCCTTTTGTAATATTTTTTTTCAGGCTGTAGTGCCGTCCAATAACACTCTCACCGTGAAAGTACACGCAAATAATTCCTAGCCTGCTGCGAACTACCTCATTTATACCGTTCTCTGTCAGCAGTGAATTAGACAGGTGACTCACCACTAAACAGTACTGTAATATTACCGGAGCCACTGCAAAGTATTTCAGCTCAGCCGCTGTGCAGAGCGTCTCACAATACCATTTCCGTTGGTGGGGTTGAGATTGCCGCAGTTACCAGCACTATCCACTGCCTTTAGAGTATTCTCCCACTCCACACAGCCTCTATTATCTACAAGTCTCTGCGAGCAGTAAATTACCCCTAGGTATCAGTGCAAGACAGCAGGTTCCTTTTTTCAAGTCACAGCATAGAGCCTCCGCTATCTACAAGTCTCTGTGTGCGGTAAATTAAGGCACAGTTGTCAGTGCTGTACAGTGGGGTAATTTCTTTGCGCTCTGCTCTATTCTTAATCCGCCATGATGAGGAGTAGAGGTAAGGGTCGAGTACATGGACGCGGACGTCCAAGTGAGGGTGTGGGCACAGGTCGAGTTCCTGGTCCAGGTGAATCACAGCCGGCTGCTGCGGGATTAGGAGAGAGGCAAGTTTCTGGGGTCCCCAGCTTCATATCCCAATTTATGGGTCCGCGTGGTAGACCTTTATTACAAACAGAGCAGTGTGAGCAGGTCCTGTCGTGGATGGCAGAAAATGCATCCAGCAATGTATCGACCACCCAGTCTTCTACGCAGTCCACTACTCCCGGCTTAGGGACTGCAACTCTGAATCCTCTGGCTGCTGCTCCTCCTTCCTCCCAGCCTCCTCACTCCATGAAAATGACATATTCTGATGAGCAGGCAGACTCACAGGAATTGTTCTTGGGTCCCTGCCATGAGTGGGAAAAAATGGTTCCTCTCTCACCTGAGGAGTTTGTCGTGACCAATGCCTAACCTTTGGAAAGTTCCCGGAGACCGGGTGATGAGGCTGGGAACTTCCGGCAACTGTCTCAAGAGCTTTCAGTGGGTGAGGAGGACGATGATGATGAGACACAGTTGTCTATCAGTGAGGTAGTAGTAAGGACACTAAGTCCGAGGGAGGAGTGCACAGAGGATTCGGAGGAAGAGCACCTGGACGATGAGGTGACTGACCCCACCTAGTTTGCTAAGCCTACTGAGGACAGGGCTTCAGAGGGGGAGGCAAGTGCAGCAGCCGGACAGGTTGGAAAAGGCAGTGTAGTGGCCAGGGGTAGAGGCAGGGCCAGAGCGAAGAATCTCCCAACTGTTTCCCAAAGCACATACTCGCACCAAGCCTCAGTGCAGACGGCTAGGTGTTCAAAGGTGTGGATGTTTTTCAGTGAGAGCGTGAACGACCGACGAACAGTGGTGTGCAACCTGTGTCGCACCAAGATCAGCCGGGGAGCCACCACTACCAGCCTCACCACCACCAGCATGTGCAGGCATATGATGGCCAAGCACCCCACAAGGTGGGACGAAGGCCGTTTACCGGCTCAGCGTCACACCACAGCCTCTTCCCCTGTACCCCTTGACACTCATATCCAACCCCCCTCTCAGGACACAAGCACGAGCGCCTCCTGGCCTGCACCCACACTCTCACCTCCACTGTCCTCGACCCCATCTAGCAATGTCTCTCAGCGCAGCGTTCAGCTGTCGCTAGCGCAAGCATTAGAGCAAAAGCGCAAATATGCTGCCACGCACCCGCACGCACAAGCTTTAAACGTGCACATTGCCAAATTAATCAGCCTGGAGATGCTGCCATACCGGCTTGTGGAAACGGAGGCTTTCAAAAACATGATGGCGGTGGTCCCGTGCTACTCGGTCCCCAGTCACCACTATTTTTCCCGGTGTGCCATCCCAGCCCTACACCAGCACGTCTCCCGCAACATAAATTGTGTCCTCACCAACGCGGTTACTGGGAAGGTCTACTTAACCACAGACACGTGGACAAGTACTGGCGGGCAGGGCCACTATATCTCCTTGACTGCGCATTGGGTGAATTTGGCGGAGCCTGGGACCGAGTCAAAGCCTGGAACCGCTCCCGTCCTACCCACACCCAGAATAGCGCGTCCTACCTCGGTGCTGGTATCTGCAGCGGTTTATACCACCTCCTTTAAACCCTCACCCTCCTCCTCCTCCTACGCAACCTCTACCTCTCAATTAAGAAGTGTGAGCAGCACGTCGCCAGCAGTCGGCATCGCGCGGCGCGGCAGCACAGCAGGCTGTGCTGAAACTACTCAGCTTAAGTGACAAGAGGCACACGGCCCCCAAATTGTTGCAGGGTCTGACAGAGCAGACCGACCTCTGGCTTTCGCTGCTGAGCCTCCATCCAGGCATAGTCGTGTGTGACAATGGTCGTAACCTGGTGGCGGCTCTGCAGCTCGGCAGCCCCACACACGTGCCATGCCTGGCCCACGTCTTCAATCTGCTGGTTCAGCGGTTTCTGAAAAACTACCCTAAGTTGTCTGACCTGCTCTGCAAGGTGCGCTGCGTCTGCGTACATTTCCGCAAGTCCACCACAGACGCTGCCACCCTGAGGACACTGCAACATCGGTTTCATCTGCCAGAGCACCGACTGCTGTGCAATGTGCCCACAAGGTTGAATTCTACGCTGCACATGTTGGCCAGGCTGTATGAGCAGTGTAGAGCAATAGTGGAGTACCAACTCCAACATGGGCGGTGTAGTAGTAGTCAGCCTCCCCTCCCCAATTCTTTACTGAGGAGTGGGCCTGGATGGCAGATATCTGCCAGATCCTCGGAAACTTTGAGGAGTAAACCCAGATGGTGCAATCATTAGCGCTACCATCCCGCTGCTATGCCTGCTGAAAAATTTGTTGCAAAGCATAAAGCCCGACGCTTTGCGATTGGAACAGGAGACGGGGGGTTAAAGTATGTTGCTTGGTAGCCAGACCACCCTCATGTCTATATCTCAGCGCATTTTGGAGGAGGGGAAGGAGCCTGAGGAGGAGGAGGGGGAAGAGACAGCTGGGCACACTGCAGAGAGTACCCATGCTGCTTGCCTCTCATCTGTTCTGGCCTGTGGAGTAGGAGGAGGAGGAGGATCCTGAAAATCATCTTCCTAGTGAGGACAGCCATGTCTTGCGTACTGGTACCCTGGCACACATGGCTGACTTCATGTTAGGCTGCCTTTCCTGTGACCCTCGCGTTAGACGCATTCTGGCCAACACTGATTACTGGGTGTACACCCTTCTCGACCCACGGTACAAGGAGAATCTTTCCACTCTCATTCCCAAAGAGGAAAGGGGTATGAGAGTGATGCAATTCCACAGGGCCCTGGTGGAAAAAGGGATGCTAAACTTCCCATCTGACAGTACTAATGGCAGAAGGCACAGTTCCGAGGGCCAAGTAGCAGGGGAGGCGCAGAGATCAGGCAGCATGTACCGCGCAGGCAGGGGAACATTCTTTAAGGCCTTTGCCAGCTTTATGGCTCCTCAGCAAGACTGTGTCACCACTCCCCAGTCAAGGCTAAGTCGGAGGGAGCACTGTAAGAAGATGGTGAGGGAGTACGTAGCCAATGGTACCACTGTCCTACGTGATGCCTCTGCTCCATACAACTATTGGGTGTCAAAGCTGGACACATGGCACGAACTTGCGCTGTATGCCCTGGAAGTGCTGGCTTGCCCTGCCACTATCGTCTTGTCAGAGAGAGTGTTTAGTGCAGCTGGGGGAATCATCACAGTCATAAAGTCAACACTCATAAAGATGAACAAAGGCTGGATTATCCCAGACTTCTCTTCTCCACTGGCGGAGAGCAGCGGAACCTAAGGATTCTTTTTGCTGCAACCGGAGAAAAAAGAATTCTCTATCACCAGAAAAAAAGGAGGAATTAGTTTTGTCAATCACTCTCGGATATTAGTCCTCCTCGTACTCCTCCTCCTGAAACATCATGTCATCACGCTGAATTGCCAATTTTTCTGCGCCCCAAAGGCTCTGCTTACAATTTTTTTTACAATTTTTCCAAGTTTCAAAAGTATTGATACTTTACCAGAAATCAATTTTTTTTCACTGGGCTGCCTCCAGGCTCTGTTGCAAATTAAGCAAAAGCGAGCTGTATCTTTAAAAAATATTTCTGGGTTTCACCTGCCCTTTCGGTTGATACATTTTTCAGAGGTACACTTGTACTCTTGGTTCACTAATTTTTCTGGCCCTCGCCTATACTGTTATCTAACTAATTTTTCTGGACTCCGCCCACACCAATGGTACAACAATGTTTCAGGGGTCTGCCTATACTCTTGCTACAGAAATGTTACAGGGGTCTGCCTATACTTCTGCTACAGAAATGTTACAGGGGTCTGCTTATACTTCTACTACAGAAATGGTACTGGGGTCTGCCTTTACTGCTGCTACAGAAGAGTTACAGGCGTCTGCCTGTACTTTTAATACAGAAATGTTACTGGGGTCTGCCTATACCTGTGCTACAGAAATGTTACTGGGGTCTGCCTATACTGCTGCTACAGAAATGTTACTGGGGTCTGCCAATACTTCTGCTACAGAAATGTTACTGGGGTCTGCCTATACTGTTACTACAGAAATGTTACAGGGGTCTGCCTAGGCTTCTACTACAGAAATGGCACAGTGGTCTGCCTGTACTGCTGCTATAGAAATGTTAGAGGTGTCTGCCTGTACTTTTACAACAGAAATGTTACTGGGGTCTGCCTATACTTCTTCTACAGAAATGATACTGAGGTCTGCCTATACTGCTGCTACAAAAATGTTACACGGGTCTGCCTATACTTCTACTACAGAAATGGTGCTGGGTCTGCCTTTACTGCTGCTACGGAAATGTTACAGGGGTCTGCCTATACTTCTACTACAGAAATGGTACTAGCATCTGCCTGTACTGCTGCTACAGAAATGTTACAGGGGTTTGCCTATACTTCTGCTACAGGAATGTTACAGGGGTCTGCCAATACTTGTGCTACAGAAATTTTACAGGGGTCTGCCTATACTCTTGCTACAGAAATGTTACTGGGGTCTGCCTATTCTTCTGCTACAGAAATGTTACTGGGATCTGCCTATACTTCTACTACAGAAATGGTACTGGGTCTGCCTTTACTGCTGCTACAGAAATGTTACAGGCGTTCACCTATACTTCTGCTACAGAAATGTTACAGGGCTCTGCCAATACTTATGCTACAGAAATGTTACAGGGGTCTGCCTATACTTCTGCTACAGAAATGTTACTGGGGTCTGCCTATACCTGTGCTACAGAAATGTTACTGGGGTCTGCCTATATTGCTGCTACAGAAATGTTACTGGGGTCTGCCAATACTTCTGCTACAGAAATGGTACTAGCATCTGCCTGTACTGCTGCTACAGAAATGTTACAGGGGTTTGCCTATACTTCTGCTACAGGAATGTTACAGGGGTCTGCCAATACTTGTGCTACAGAAATTTTACAGGGGTCTGCCTATACTCTTGCTACAGAAATGTTACTGGGGTCTGCCTATACTTCTGCTACAGAAATGTTACTGGGATCTGCCTATACTTCTACTACAGAAATGGTACTGGGTCTGCCTTTACTGCTGCTACAGAAATGTTACAGGCGTTCGCCTATACTTCTGCTACAGAAATGTTACAGGGCTCTGCCAATACTTATGCTACAGAAATGTTACAGGGGTCTGCCTATACTTCTGCTACAGAAATGTTACTGGGGTCTGCCTATACTTCTGCTACTGAAATTTACAGGGGTCTGCCTGTACTTTTACAACAGAAATGTTACTGGGGTCTGCCTGCATTTTTACAACAGAAATGTTACTGGGGTCTGCCTATACTTCTACTACAGAAATGGTACTGGGGTCTGCCTATACTGCGGCTACAGAAATGTTACAGAGGTCTGCCTATACTTTTGCTACGGAAATGTTACTTTAGTCTGCCTATACTGTTACTACAGAAATGTTACAGGGGTCTGCCTATACTTCTGCTACAGAAATGTTACTAGGGTCTGCCTATACTTTTACTACAGAAATGCTACAGGGGTCTGCCTATACCTTTGCTACAGAAATGTTACAGGGATCTGCTTATACTTCTGCTACAGAAATTTTACAGGGGTCTGCCTATACTTGTGCTACAGAAATGTTACAGGGGCTCTGCCTATATTTCTGCTACGGAAATGTTACTGGGGTCTGCTTATACCTTTGCTACTGGAATGTTTCAGGGGTCTGTCCATACTATGTGTGCACAAAGTCTTCCCATCGCGGTGTTTTACCTATCTGGCCCAAAAACACTGACTGACTAGGGCATGAATTGTGGGCCGAGGCCAACATGTATTTTCTCTCGTGTTACCACAGTTATCCATGGCACTGGTTTGTGCCATACAAGAGGAGCGATACTGCACAAATGAGACGTTCACAGCTGCACTAGCATCGGAGTCCGCTCTATGCCCGTGATTGCGGAGGGTTTGTGCAGAGGCCTATGTCCTCGGCGCAGTGAAAGTCTGCCATGTTTGGGCACTCTGATTTCTTCATGGTTCATGTCTTCCTAGGACCCACCTATGCTGTGGGTGCACACAGACTTCCCATCGCGGTGTTTTACCTGTCTGGCACAAATACACTGACTGACTTGGGTAGGGTGCAGAGTGCAGATGGCCTTCCCCTTGCAATGTCGATGAGGTATCCAGCACCCAAACAGAATGAGCAGTGTGTGGACACATGGATTCCCCATTGCTATGTCACTCGCGGCACCTTGGGCCACACAAGGTGTTTGCTGGGACCGAGCCTGACCCAGGGCCTGCCCACATACTTCCCACACAGAATATTGCTGCATTGTGGAGATGTGTAGAAGTGCTGGGCTGGCACCTGAGTCCCCTTTATGCCCACGTTTGTGGCTCCTGACAATTTTGCGAGGGAAGTGGCACGGGATTGGAATGATGATCGTACGTCAATTTATCATCGATTCTCAACAGCATTGTGGGCTATCCCCCCCCCCCCCTTTTAAAGAGGGTCGCTGCCTGCCCCTGCCAACCCTCTACAGTGTGTGCCTCAGGTTCCTCCTCATCGCAGACGCACTTAGAAATAGACATGAGGGTGGTGTAGCTATGAAGCGAGCGTGTGGCATGTGGGCAGCTGAAGGCTGCGCAGGGAAACTTTTGTGTGCCCTGTGGATGCAGGGTCGTGCAAGGGGTTGGGCAGCATGTAACCCAGGAGAAGAGGCAGCGGTGTGTCCCGCAGGCAGTGATTGTGCTTGGTTGCAGGTAGTGTGGTGTAACTAAGGTGTGCCTTGCTAATGAGGGTTTGTCCAAAGTAAAAATTGTTAGGGGGGGCAGACTCTTGCCCCTATTGTGGCCTAAAAGTGGGACCTGTGTTTCTGAGATGCAGCCATGCATGCTGCCCCTGCACTTCCTTATCCGTTTCTGTGGTGTTTCCATGACTTTCTATGTTTTTCAGAGTTTCACAAGTCATGACCTATGCGGAGCATCGGCGATATACAAAAATGCTCGAGTCACCCATTGACTTCAATGGGGTTTGTTACTTGAAACGAGCTCTAGAGCATCGCGAAAAGTTCGACTCGAGCACGAGCACCCGAGCATTTTGGTACTCGCTCATCTCTAATTGCAATCATTGCGCTTGTCAGACACTCCCTTGGTCGTTTGCTATTATAAAAGTCTGTTGTGATTTAGAATAAAGAGGAACTATTTGATTTACAATGAGGATCAAGTGTGGCGTCTCATAGTTCTGTGAAGTGCTGCATTGTTATTGTTTTCATATGATTTGAAACACCAAAAATATACCTGAAGCATAGATTTTGCTAACAGGAGGAAACATGACAGAAACAGGAGAAGGGGAGCATTGTGTAATACTTATGTTCAAGCTCTGTGCTCATGGATGTTTGGAGTGGTATTGTTTGTTCATTTCCATTGTTGAAGGATGGAGCTCTGGCTGTTGACCTGGGACATGCTGGAATATTAAATAGATGGCAATCTCTGTTAAAGTAGCAGTGATTGTAACGGCTCCACTTCTTTTCTCCGTTTCCCATTCCTGGCTCCGAATGCTGCAGCCTGATAATCCATTGCAGAGGAGAAGCCAGAAGTAGGCGCTCTACTGCCCCTTCCCAAAAATAATCAGAGATCACTACATGGACAGGGAAGGAGATAGAGCTAGGGACAGCTACAGCAGCAGAAGAGGGAGAAGGATTAGGCTGACTCTATGCCCTTTGCACGAGTAGGCTCTCCAAGGTAGCAGGTGGTGGGAGCTTATGTGACTGTTCATACATGGTCTATTGAGGTTGTTTACATTCTTCTTTCAGTGTTTTTAATGCTGATCACAGATCTCACAGATGACTATGCTGTCATTACATGTGGTTTCAAAGAGGTTGCACAAGTTCTGTAAGCAGATCTAGCTGTAGGCCGAAAGTTGGTGGTGTTATGACAAGCATTATCTGATAGCAACAGTACACCCTTTATGGTTGTCTGCGACACCCTACTCCCTGTTTTAACATGATACTGCCCTTCAATGTCCGCCTCTTCTTTTCCCTCTATGATTTGCTATTAGGACTTTCCCTGTCTGTTTAATGTTTGGTCAAACACTTTATCATCTTCCACCTCCTCTTTATTGTTCTTTTCCTCCTAAGTGGATGCTATATCACAGTGAGCACCGGGACCTGGCACCAAAATTTCAACATCCCCCTGAGTACACATTGCCTGTAGAGGGTTCACCACATGTATTGACCCACCCTCATCTTTCCCTGCAGAGGGTAAAAATGGTTGGACATTAGTGCATTCAATGTCTTGGTCTTCTGCCTCTGGTTGTTTGGACTGCCTGGCATCTGTAACAATGGAGGAATAACATACTTTTAAATTTTTGCACTACGTATGCTGCCACTTGCCTTATATTTGATTGGAACATTGTATTTGGTGGCTTGTGGCCCTGGTCTTCCAGTGGCGTAGCATACATTTGATTTACAGCCCCAGCCAATTCTAGCTACATATGTGAGTGTGCTGCGGACTCTGCTATGTATTCCAAGAAGTTACATTAGTGCATTCAATGTCTTGGTCTTCTGCCTCTGGTTGTTTGGACTGCCTGGATGAAATGGATGACATTGAATGATCAAACAGCTCCTCAGATTGACCTATGTGAACTGCTTCAAAGGGTGTGGTGGATTTGGCAAGGGAGGAAGAAGAGGTGGTGAGGCACCCTGTGTCATCCAGTCTATCCTCTTTTCTGCATCCTTCAGATGTAACTATCTCTAAGGAATTGGGCTTGCCTCGCGTTCTTCAAAACACGGAGATGTTGCTTCAATGGGAGCCACTTGAAGTGTCAACAGAGTCCTGCCTCTACCACCTCCACAACCGATATGTCTCCTACCCATTGCTTTATTCATGTGGCCTTTTTATTTATTCATTTTATATAGGTTTTGTTTACTTTTATTGTAGTTTAATGCAACTTATCAGCTAATTTTATAATTTGCAAATGCTTGTTTAAGGCCTTATGCACATGGCCGTGACGGGCTCCGCAAGTGGAATACCCCAACTGAGTCCGTCATGGCGCCCCCCAAAGACCCCATACTTACCTCCGGATCCGGTGCCCAAAGTCCCGCATGCGCAGTACAGCACATGACGCACCGTCAGTGTCATATGATGCGCCGGTGGTGTCACATGACCCACCGGCAGAGTTATATGATGCGGCCGGTGGTGGGCACAGCTTGTATTCATACTATACTTCCGCTGTGCTACAGCGGAAGTATAGCGTGACGAGCAGCTTCCATTGACTACAGTGGAAGCTGTCCGCGCGTATACCCGCAGCAAATAGGACATGCTGCGGGTAATTTCATGGTGCAGAATTCCGCGTTGGAATTCTACAGCATGTACATTGAGCTATTAGGTTCCATAGAACTTAATAGCTACAGTGAAACGCCGCGGATTTCCGCCGTGTTTTACACAGCGGAAATCCGGCCGTGTGCATTAGGCCTAAGGCCTGCAAATAATTTGTAGTGGCTGGACTGGCAACTTTGAATGACTTCTGTGACCGCTGACACACACTGTGCATTTGCTGTTTCCTTGTTTAGTTTTTTTTTTTCGTTTTGTATAAACAAATAAAGCACTGCCAACTAAATTAGCTGCTATCTCTGGGAGACACAATATGCAAGGTCCGAAGGCTTTAGAGGGTAGCTTGTATCTTTGTGAGTTGCCCCAGTTGGTTGGCAGCATAACTGAATTGTCCAAACCCCACTTCAAGATGTTTATGGTCTGCAAATAATTTGTAGCGAACAAACTCGCAACTTTAAATGATGTCTGAGGTCAAAAACCGTTATATTCTGCATTCCAAAGCATACTTTGTCTGTTTGCTTTACTGCTGTTTACATGCCAGCAACAGAAAAAATATATTGTCTCCCAATGTACAGAACACATTTCATATATGCATATAAATATGATGCAGCTTCTTATCAGAGTATAATATTTTGCAGTCATTGTTGCCTTTTCCACAGCAGATGAGCTTTTCTATTCATTTCAGATTTGAACAAAATGATAAAACATTTTGGGAGAAACACACAACCTATAAGTCCAGCACTGGACGCCATTACTGCAAATATCTCCACCGCTACCATGGATTTCCCTCTGGTGCTTAGATAAGCCGGGATCATGGAGATCCAGACACTGCAGAACAGCAGCATGCTGAAGGTGATGTACTTGGCCTCATTAAAACTGTCCGGTAATGTCCTCACCATAAAAGCCAGAACAAAACTCCCTGCTGCCAGAAGCCCCATATAACCCAACATGGAGTAGAAACAAATATCTGAACCTCCATTACACTGAATGATGATTTTCCCAGGATAAGACTGAGTGTCCAGGTCCTGGAATGGGGGAAAAATAGACAACCAGATAAAACAGATGACAACTTGTATAGATGAACACAACAGCACTATGGTATAGGGCAGCTTCACATTCAGCCATTTTCTCCAGGGGCTTCCAGGCTTGGTGGACTTAAAAGCAACACAAACCATAATAGTCTTGGCAAGAAGTGAAGAGACGGCTACTGAGAAAAAAATCCCAAAACTGGTTTCCCGTAATCTACAAGTTATGTCATTGGGACAACCAAGAAACAAGAAGACGGAGAGGAAGCTGAGGATGATAGATATCAGGAGGAGATAACTTAGATTCCGGTTATGAGCTTTTACAATAGGAGTGTCCCGGTAGAAGATAAATATCCCAAATATGAAGCCAGTCACAAGACATCCGAAGACCGAGACACCGGAAAATACAGAAGCCATTGTATCATTCTGGTAAGAGATGAATTCCACAACTTTGGGCAGGCATCGGTCTCTCTTCTCATTTGGCCATTCATCACTTTGGCATTTAATACAGTTCTCAGCATCTGTAGGAATATTTCATACCATATTAAATGTAACAGCTGATCAGCAATGACAAGGGCCAGCAACATATCCATGATACATATCAGGAGTGTAGATAAAGGCTCAGGGGCCCAGGTGCAAAAGTTCAGCTCTAGACCCCCTCCTACTGTACCCATACCTACTGCAACCGTGCTGCATACAACTGCAAAACAAATGTAAATAATAACTGATCTAATTCTTTGGCATAAGCTTTACCACTATGACTCCTCTGGGCAACGAGAAAAGTGACTTGTAACTAGAGATGAGCGAGCATACTGGCTAAGGACAAATACTCAAGTTAGTATTGTCCTTTTCGAGTACCTACCCGCTTGAGAGAAAAGATTTGGGTGCCGGCGGGGGTGAGCGGTGTGTTGCGGGACTAAGCAGGAGGGAGAGGGGGGGGGGAGAGATCTCCCCCCTGCTCTCTCTTGCCGACACCCAAATCTTTTCTCACGAGCGGGCAGGTATTCAAAAAGGACAATACTCACTCAAGTATTTGTCCTTAGCGAGTATGCTCGCTCATCTCTACTTGTGACCTTTTTAGATTATTTTCATGGTTTTTATTGCACTTTTGAACCACAATTAAAAAACACATCAAAAACAGAATGTGGTATTTGAAAACTACATGCTTTTTAACCCCTTACTGACAAAACCCGTTGCACCTTAGTGGCAGAGCCAAATTCTGGAAATCTGACATGTGTCACTTGTTTTTTCACCACATATTGTACTTTGTTTAGTTGGTAAAAATAGACCAATAGAATTTATGTATGTATATTAAAAGCACCAAAATTGGGAAAATTTTGAAGAAAAAGGAATTTTTTCACAATTTCAATTGCAAGATCTCAAATATGTGCAAACATACTGTACAATTTTTTGACAAGAAATATATTTCCATCTGTTTACTTTATTCTGGATGCACATTTGAAAAACTTTCATTTTTTTTAACCATTTAGGAGACTTATAATTTTAACATTGATTATCAACATTTTGAGGAACACTTTGTTTTCCTGCACCAAGCCAAGAATGCAAAGACTCATAGGTGTCAGAATGATAGATACCCCCCAAATTACCCATTTTTTTCAAAAACGTCACCCCTTAATGTATTAACTGAAGGGTGTCATGAGCAATTTTACCCCACAGTTTTTGTTCAACAATGAATTCAATTTAGAGGAGAAAAAATAAAATTTCATATTTTTGCAAATACATAATTTGAAACACAGTTTTTTTGTTCTACAGTGCACATGAAAATGAGGATTTGCAACCCAAAATGGATACCTCTGTTTGTCTTGTGTTCAGAAACATACCCATTGTGGCCCTAATATTATGTCTGTATGCACAACAGGATCCAATATGAAAGGAGCAGCCAGTGTCTATCAGAACAGAAATTTAGCTTGAAGGCATTTTAGGCCCCATAGCACACTGGTAGAGCCCTTGAGTGGCCAAAATGACAGAGAGCCCCCAGAAATGACCCCATTTTGAAAACTAGAACCCTTAACGAATTAAGATAGAGGTCTACTTCATTTTTTGACTCCAAAGTTTTTGAATGAATCGAAGCAAAGCAAAAGGAAAAAATTACGATTTTTTTTTTGCAAATTGTCATTTTAAAAACTGATTTTTTTTTGTACAACACTCATATGAATGAAGACTTGCACCCCAAAATGAATATCCTTGTTTGTCCACTGTCCAGAAACATACCCATTGAAGCTCCAATCGACTTACAGGACAAATGACCTAAATATTATGTCTGTATGCACAACGGGGTCCAAACTGAAAAGAGCAGCCTGTGGCTTTTAGAACAGAAATTTTTGCTTGAAGGTGATTTAGGCCCCATTGCCCACTTGTAGAGCCATTGAGAGGCCAAAAAAATTGAGAACCCCACAAATGACACCATTTTAAAAACCAGACTCCTTAATGAATTCATCTAGGTGTGTACTGCATATTTTGAGCTCCAGTTTTTGAATAAATCTAAGCAAAAAAAAAGGAAAAATTTACGATTTTCATTTTTGTGGCAATTGCGTTAATTTAAGAACAATTATTTTGCACAGCACACATTTGAATGAAGACTTACACTCCACAATGGATACCCATGTTTGTCCCATGTTCAGAAACATACCCATTGAAGCCCCAATCTACTTACAGGACACATGGCTAGGCCTATAATGGAGGGAACACCTGTTTGATTTCAGGGCACAACTGAATAGATTCCAGGCCCCATTGCTCACTTGTGCGGAAAAAAATGGACTCCCTAAAAATAATCCCCCCTCTTGCCCTTTTTGTCATTCCCTAAATCTTAGATAAAAGTAATAATGTAAACTGTATGGTATGTCCGCAGACAGGGGTAATTACGGAGGCCTGGTTGGGATGGGCACATGGGGCAATAAATCCAGGAATCCCTCCTCCTCCCATGCCTTTTTGAGGGTTTTTTCTTGACCTCAGCAGAAGGATGGGGTGTAAAAAGTGGCATTCTGTGAGGCTTCGTAAGCCTGCTAAGGTGCGACGGTCTCACACAGAAGCTGCTCCTGGAACTGCAGGAAGGTGAGCGTACCCGTGGCTTTTTGTAAGTTATATATTATAGGTAGCGGTCTGAATAACGCTGGACTCACACAGCCATATGTGGAATCCGCTTGCAGAGACCCATGGTGGATCCCACCTCTGAGTCCTGCTGTGGCCCTGCGTACGGCTCATAACTGCGTACTCACACAGGTGCTCATGCGCAGTACACCTTTTTTGTTTGTATTTCCTGCACCATCACTTAGTGATGACGCGGGTACCCACAGTCCGTACAAAATGTAGTTACATATGGGCCTCTGGTATATCCCTCGTCTGGGTATCAATTGTGGATCACTGACACAGTTCCCTATGTCGGCACGGTGGCTGACTGTCTGTCTCCCTGGTATGAGGACACTAAAGCTTGCTGTGGTATTTCTGCTGCTGGCATGTGAGCTCTGGGTGGGGTTCCCGTTTTATGCACTATTTGTTGTATGTTTGGTGTAAACAGTGACGTGTTTGAAGTGTCTGTGCTGGTTGCCACACATGTTCCGTATGTCTAGTCCTGTTCTGTCTTTGGTGTGTCAGTATAGTGTCATGTCCTGTGTGTCTGTTTAGTTTATCTCACCAGCTCCCTAATCAGGGATAGTTAGGTCCCAGGTACGAGTGCAGGCCTGCATCTATCGACGTGACCAGTCTGCCGTGGTAGACAGGGCCTCTCCCTCATTTGTTATGTATTTAGGGAATGCCTTCCCATTTATTATTTGATGAGAGTGTTTGTAGGTTTTAAATGGACACACTCGCGTCGCATTTGTGGATTGGCGCTTTCGTGCCGCAAGCGGACGTAACAAAATGGGGGTTTAATAAATTGGAGGACGGAAGTATGTTTATGACAGACACACAAGTAAACATTCAGTAGCTGTGCTTATGACTTCTAGTGTTACCCATTGGTCCCGACACCAACATGACACATAATAAGGCTAAAAGAAAATTAGCAAACATGGTTTTTCACATTATCACTTCTGCATCCTGCTGAGCGACCACAGATTTTATTAACACTGGGCCCTCTCCAAGCCCTCAGCCCCTGGCAGCTGCCAGCACCTTGGCCTTCCTCCTCACCACACTCCAAACTCATCCTCTGGTCTGTCTGCTTAGAGCCTGACGGTCCACTCCAAGCAATGACGCTTTACTAAGTTCTAGGTTTGTTTTACATTTCTGCCCTTTCTTCAGTAAACCGCTAACAATTGGTGACTATTCTGGAGATAATAACCTGGAAGATAACCATATAGGTTCCATACCCCCTGGGTTAAAGATCCCTCTTATGCATTGATTTTGTAAGCTATCATATTGCTTTCACTAATTGTAATTAAAATCACCTTACATAGATCCCATCTATTTACTGTAGTCTGGAAGTAGACAATCTCATCACCACTATGTTTATCACCAGACAGCTGTGTTGTTGACTACTCCCTCTGTTGTTCCTTTGACATTTCTTCATGGCTAATGCACATGTCTAGTCAGTCCATTCACAGCAGATAGAGGCTCCCATGCATCCTCACATTGTTCAAATTTCATGGACCCCCGACAGTCACATGATCATTTGAGACATGTATATATATATATATATATATATATATATATATATATATATATATATATATACGCCTCAAGTGTTCATGTGACTGAGGGGGTCCACGTGACTTGAACAATGTGAGGATGTATATATATTAGAGATGAGCGAGCACCAAAATGCTCGGGTGCTCGTTATTCGGGACGAACTTTTCGCGATGCTCGAGGGTTCGTTTCGAGTAACGAACCCCATTGAAGTCAATGGGCGACCCGAGCATTTTTGTATTTCGCCGATGCTCGCTAAGGTTTCCTTGTGTGAAAATCTGGGCAATTCAAGAAAGTGATGGGAACGACACAGCAACGGATAGGGCACGCGAGGGGCTACATGTTGGGCTGCATCTCAAGTTCACAGGTCCCACTATTAAGCCACAATAGCGGCAAGAGTGGGCCCCCCCCCCTCCCAAAAACTTTTACTTCTGAAAAGCCCTCATTAGCATGGCATACCTTAGCTAAGCACCACACTACCTCCAACAAAGCACAATCACTGCCTGCATGACACTCCACTGCCACTTCTCCTGGGTTACATGCTGCCCAACCCCCCCCCCCCCCCACAGCGCACACCAAAGTGTCCCTGCGCAGCCTTCAGCTGCCCTCATGCCACACCACCCTCATGTCTATTTAGAAGTGCGTCTGCCATGACGAGGAACCGCAGGCACACACTGCAGAGGGTTGGCACGGCTAGGCAGCGACCCTCTTTAAAAGGGGCAGGGCGATAGCCCACAATGCTGTACAGAAGCAATGAGAAATAGAATCCTGTGCCACCGCCATCAGGAGCTGCACACGTGGGCATAGCAATGGGGAACCTATGTGCCACACTATTCATTCTGTCAAGGTGTCTGCATGCCCCAGTCAGACCGCGGTTTTTAATTCATAGACACAGGCAGGTACAACTCCCTATTGTGAAGTCCCTGTGGACCCACAGCATGGGTGGCTCCCTGGAACCCACCGGCGGTACATAAAAATATCCCATTGCATTGCCCAACACAGCTGAGGTAGTAATGTCGTGCTTAATGCAGGTGGGCTTCGGCCCACACTGCATGCCCCAGTCAGACTGGGGTTCTTTACAAGTGGAAACAGATGCATTTATAATTCCCTGTGGACCCACAGCATGGGTGGGTGCCAGGAAGCCACCGGCGGTACATAGAAATATCCCATTGCATTGCCCAACACAGCTGAGGTAGTAATGTCGTGCTTAATACAGGTGGGCTTCGGCCCACGCTGCATGCCCCAGTCAGACTGGGGTTCTTTACAAGTGGACAGATGTAGGTTAAACTCCGTGTGCACCTACAGCATGGGTGGCTCCCTGGAACCCACCGGCGATACACAAAAATATCCCATTGCATTGCCCAACACAGCGGATGTAACGTCAGCTGTAATGCAGGTGGGCTAAAAATTCATTTGATTATACTGTAGGCGAGGGCCCACAAAAATTGCTGTATCAACAGTACTAATGTACATCCAAAAAATTGGCCATGCCCAACCAAGATGGCAGGTGAAACCCATTAATCGCTTTGGTTAATGTGGCTTAAGTGGTAACTAGGCCTGGAGGCAGCCCAGTTTAACGAAAAATTGGTTCAAGTTAAAGTTTCAACGCTTTTAAGAGCATTGAAACATATAAAAATTGTTTAGAAAAATTATGAGTGAGCCTTGTGGCCCTAAGAAAAATTGCCCGTTCAGCGTGATTACGTGAGGTTTCAGGAGGAGGAGCAGGAGGAGGAGGAGGAATATTAGACACAGATTGATGAAGCAGAAATGTCCCCGTTTTGGATCGTGAGAGAGAACGTAGCTTCCATCCGCGGGTGCAGCCTACGTATTGCTTAGGTATCGCTGCTGTCCGCTGGTGGAGAAGAGAAGTCTGGGGAAATCCAGGCTTTGTTCATCTTGATGAGTGTAAGCCTGTCGGCACTGTCGTTTGACAGGTGGGTACGCTTATCCGTGATGATTCCCCCAGCCACACTAAACACCCCCTCTGACAAGACGCTAGCCGCAGGACAAGCAAGCACCTCCAGGGCATACAGCGCGAGTTCAGGCCACGTGTCCAGCTTTGACACCCAGTAGTTGTAGGGGGCAGAGGCGTCACCGAGGACGGTCGTGCGATCGGCTACGTACTCCCTCACCATCCTTTTACAGTGCTCCCGCCGACTCAGCCTTGACTGGGGAGCGGTGACACAGTCTTGCTGGGGAGCCATAAAGCTGGCAAAGGCCTTGGAGAATGTTCCCCTGCCTGCGCTGTACATGCTGCCTGATCTCTGCGCCTCCCCTGCTACCTGGCCCTCGGAACTGCGCCTTCTGCCACTAGCGCTGTCGGATGGGAAGTTTACCATCAGTTTGTCCACCAGCGCCCTGTGGTATAGCAACACTCTCGAACCCCTTTCCTCTTCGGGAATGAGAGTGGGAAGGTTCTCCTTATAGCGTGGGTCGAGCAGTGTGTACACCCAGTAATCCGTAGTGGCCAGAATGCGTGTAACGCGAGGGTCACGAGAAAGGCATCCTAACATGAAGTCAGCCATGTGTGCCAGGGTACCTGTACGCAACACATGGCTGTCTTCACTAGGAAGATCACTTTCAGGATCCTCCTCCTCCTCCTCTTCCTCCTCCTCAGGCCATACACGCTGAAAGGATGACAGCCCAGCAGCATGTGTACCCTCACCAGTGGGCCAAGCTGTCTCTTCCCCCTCCTCCTCATCCTCCTCATGCTCCTCCTCCTCCTCCTCCTCAACGCGCTGAGATATAGACAGGCGGGTGTTCTGACTATCCAGCGACATACTGTCTTCCCCCGGCTCTGTTTACGAGCGCAAAGCGTCTGCCTTTATGCTTTGCAGGGAACTTCTCAAGATGCATAGCAGAGGAATGGTGACGCTAATGATTGCAGCATCGCCGCTCACCACCTGGGTAGACTCCTCAAATTTTCCAAGGACCTGGCAGATGGCTGCCAACCAGGCCCACTCTTCTGTAAATAATTGAGGAGGCTGACTCCCACTGCGCCGCGCAAGTTGGAGTTGGTATTCCACTATAGCTCTACGCTGCTCATAGAGTCTGGCCAACATGTGGAGCGTAGAGTTCCACTGTGTGGGCACGTCGCACAGCAGTCGGTGCACTGGCAGATTAAACCTATGTTGCAGTGTCCGCAGGGTGGCAGCGTGCGTGTGGGATTTGCGGAAATGTGCGCAGAGCTGGCGCACCTTTCCGAGCAGGTATGACAAGTGGGGGTAGCTTTTCAGAAAGCGCTGAACCACCAAATTAAAGACATGGGCCAGGCATGGCACGTGCGTGAGGCTGCCGAGCTGCAGAGCCGCCACCAGCTTACGGCCGTTGTCACACACGACCATGCCCGGTTGGAGGCTCAGCGGCGCAAGCCAGTGGTTGGTCTGCTCTGTCAGACCCTGCAGCAGTTCGTGGGCCGTGTGCCTCTTCTCTCCTAAGCTGAGTAGTTTCAGCACGGCCTGCTGACGCTTGCCCACCGCTGTGCTGCCACGCCGCGTGACACCGACTGCTGGCGACGTGCTGCTGACACATCTTGATTGCGAGACAGAGGTTGCGTTGGAGGAGGAGGAGGAGGAAGGTGCTTTAGTGGAGGAAGCATACACCGCCGCAGATACCACCACCGAGCTGTGGCCCGCAATTCTGGGAGTGGGTAGGACGTGAGCGGTCCCAGGCTCTGACTCGGTCCCAGCCTCCACTAAATTCACCCAATGTGCCGTCAGGGAGATATAGTGGCCCTGCCCGCCTGTGCTTGTCCACGTGTCCGTTGTTAAGTGGACCTTGGCAGTAACCGCGTTGGTGAGGGCGTGTACAATGTTGCGGGAGACGTGGTCGTGCAGGGCTGGGACGGCACATCGGGAAAAGTAGTGGCGACTGGGAACCGAGTAGCGCGGGGCAGCCGCCGCCATCATGCTTTTGAAAGCCTCCGTTTCCACAAGCCTATACGGCAGCATCTCTAGGCTGATCAATTTTGCAATGTGCACGTTTAACGCTTGAGCGTGTGGGTGCGTGGCGTCGTAGTTGCGCTTGCGCTCAAACTGTGGCACTAGCGACGTCTGGACGCTGCGCTGAGAGACATTGCTGGATGGGGCCGAGGACAGCGGAGGTGAGGGTGTGGGTGCAGGCCAGGAGACGGTAGTGCCTGTGTCCTCAGAGGGGGGTTGGATCTCAGTGGCAGGTTGGGGCACAGGGGGAGAGGCAGTGGTGCAAACCGGAGGCGGTGAACGGGCATCGTCCCACCTTGTGGGGTGCTTGGCCATCATATGCCTGCGCATGCTGTTGGTGGTGCCTCCCCAGCTGATCTTGGCGCGACAAAGGTTGCACACCACTGTTCGTCGGTCGTCAGGCGTCTCTGTGAAAAACTGCCACACCGTAGAGCACCTTGACCTGTGCAGGGTGGCATGGCGGGAGGGGGCGCTTTGGGAAACAGTTGGTGGATTATTCGGTCTGGCCCTGCCTCTACCCCTGGCCACCGCACTGGCTCGGCCTGTGCCCACACCCTCACTTGGCCCTCCGCGTCCTCGGCCGCGTCCACATCCTCTAGGCCTACCCCTACCCCTCAGCATGCTGTATTACCAGTGATTTGATTTCCCAGGCAGGAAAGAAATTGGCGCAAGGCTACACTCAACCGTAGCTGGTTGCGTCTGATTTTTGTACGTTGTCCACGCAGCACACACGTACACGGAGACCTTAGGACTGACACAGGCAGGCCAAATATAATTTCTTTTCCTTTTTTGCAAAGGGAAGCACCCACTGCGTATATTCAATGAACAAGAAGTTTAATATCTGTGGTGTGGCCCTCAAAAAGTGTCACACAACTATAGTGTAGCAGAGTTATTAACTCTAGCAGAGCAGGTATTTGCCAGTCAGGAAAGACAATGGCGCAAGCCTGCAGTAAACTGTAGCTGGTTGCGTCTGATTTTTGTACGTTGTCCACGCAGCACACACGTACACTGAGACCTTAGGACTGACACATGCTGGCCAAATATAATTTTTTGTCCTTTTTTGCAAAGGGAAGGACCCACTGCGTATATTCAATGAACAATAACTGTGTTGTGGCCCTGCCTACACAATTCTATCCCTGTAGTATTAATGCCGGGTGCAATGCGCTGCACAGACGATTTTTAGAAAAAAAAAATATGCAACACTGCTAACAGCAGCCAGCACAGTACTGCACACGGTTAAATTTGGCCCTAGAAAGGACCGTTGAGGTTCTTGAAGGCTACACTCACTCCTAACACTCTCCCTGCCTATACACCACTTCTGTCCCTAATGCCGGATGCAATGCTCTGCACTGCCGATCTTGAGAAAAAAAAAAAACACTGCTAGCAGCAGCCTGTACACAGGTAGATGTGGCCCTGAGAAGGACCGTTGGGGTTCTTGAAGCCTACACTGACTCCTAACGCTCTCCCTACAGCAGCACCAGCACGATAGTACTTTCCCTCAGCTAACTCACAAGGCATGTGTGGCGAGCCGCGGGAGGGGCCGACTTTTATACTCGGGTGACATCAGATCTCCCCAGCCACTCACAGCAGGGGGGTGGTATAGGGCTTGAACGTCACAGGGGGAAGTTGTAATGCCTTCCCTGTCTTTCAATTGGCCAGAAAAGCGCGCTAACGTCTCAGAGAGGAAACTGAAAGTAACCAGAACACCGCGTGGTGCTCGTTACGAGTAACGAGCATCCCGAACACCCTAATATTCGCACGAATATCAAGCTCGGACGAGTATGTTCGCTCATCTCTAATATATATATATATAGATATAGATATATCTATCTATATATATATATATATATATATATATATATATATATATATATATATATATATATATATATATATATATATATATCATTTGCTTCCTTGTACACTGACAAAGTATAAATGTCACGTTTCATAGTCCAGATAAATTTCATCCAAGGGTACAGAAGGAGATAGCACAGGTAGTTGCTGAACTACTTGACATAATTTTTGAACATTTCTGGAGACCAGGAGTAGTCCCAGAAGATTGGAGAAGGGAAAATGTTTTCCCTATCTTCAAAAAAGGGTATTAAAGTGGATCCAGGACACTACAGGCCTGTGAGCTTGACTTTTATAGCAAGAAAGATCTTTGAACAAACTATCAATATAGCATGTATGCAAGTACTTGAATGAGAATGCAGTAATTAACCAGAGCCAGCATGAGTTTGTAACAAATAAGTCATGCCAGAAGAATCTAATTTCCTTATATGACAGAATCACTAACTGGGTTGATCAGGTAAATGTGGTAGATATAGCATGTATTGACTTTAGTAATGCATTTCAAAAAGTATCTCATACTATCTTCCTTCAGAAAATGACCAAATTTGTGATCAACAAGGAGACTGTTAGGTGGATTTGCATTTCTTTTTCAGTTATTATACAAAAGGATTGGCACATATTGAAAGGAGAACTGCCTATGGTTACTGAATTTGAGATTTTTTCCATTATGCCCTGTAGAAAGAGCAGCAATTGGTAGAAATAATATAGGTAAGAAGTTAGTTTGACACCAAAATTAGGGAGCTTTTTCAATGCCTTGGTTCCTAGAATTGTAAAAATGTTTTTAAAGGTAATAAATTCATATACCCACTGACTGGAAAAGAGTATAGAAATAAAAAAGGGGGAAAAATTGTTAAAAATGTTTTCTGTTATAGTTATTAACCCTTTCCAATTCAATGTTGGGCCTGTCCCAACATCATCATTTTCCTCTATAGCTCTGATGTCGGGGCAGGCCTGACAAGCTGTTTCTGCACTGCTGCTTCCCCTGCTTTGCTGCTGGAGGCTACCCGGCACATTTGCATAACTTGGTGCACTGGAAACAGCACTGATCAGTGCTGAGTTCTTCATTTACTCAATGCCAGATGTTCTTTCTCCCCTGCTCTGCTGCTGTGTATCTTTCGGCAATAGAGCAGGGGAGAAAGCACCAGATGAACTTTTTGACAAAATAGTGACTGCGACAAATATGTGAGCAGTGGAAAAAATACAAAAGGTGACTCCACTAACAAAATACTCAGTGTGGCACTCCTGGAATGCTGTTTCACCAGAAGAAATGAAGGCATTCTTTGGTGTTATACTGAATATGGATCTGAATTCGAAAGCACAATTGGTTGACTATTTTACTGAGGAATGGCTGGACAAAACCCCATTCTTCAATGATGTTTTCTCTCGTCGCCGTTTTCTTCAAGTATTTTGGATGCTCCATTTAGTTTCTCTGGTCACAGCTCAAGGGGGTATGCGTACCCGATGAAGCAAAGTGAAAAATGTTAGTGAGTATATTGACAGTAAATGCAGAGATCTGTAGGTACTGGGAAGAAACATGGTGTCAAGGAACCGGGGTCTGGGATACTGCAAGTCCCTGCAACTGCCCACACTCCTATCCCTACCTACTTGCCCCCCTGGGCTAGGCCCCAGAGGGACAACTGGGTGACGTTCCCTGCACTTACTAGGGAAGCGGGACACAGGGACAGAAAATACAGACACAGGAAAACAAACAAACACTAAGGCAAGTCAGACTATCCAAGTAAGCAACAGGAGGGTATGCGGTACAAAAAGGTCAGGCAAAAGACGAAGACAGGTCCAGAAGGCAGAGGGTCAAACCGAGGTTCAATACAGAAGGCAATGCAGGATAACGCATGTGCAGTTCGAGGACCAAACTAACACTGGCAAGGACTGGAGCACTCAGAGACGTTTAAATGCTGACAGAACTCCTGCCCCCACAGCTGATTGGGGGAGGGAGTCTGACAGCAGCAGAGACTTAGAGCAGTGCTGGGGAACCCGCCCTGAGCCTTGCAGCTCAGGCAGAGATCAGAAGTGTGCCTGGTTGCCATGGTGCCGAGGATGCGGCGTGGGGTGGCACCCACCACGTCCCTAGCAACCCGGCGGTGAGGAGGAGTACTGCGGCCGGGGAAGGTAATCAGGGATGGGGCTCCCGTGCGCCGAACAGCCGCAGCCCAGGTGACAGAACCAGCGATGTGGGCACCACAGACCCGCGCGCTGCCTGTTCTGACACATGGAGATAGACGAGAGCACAGTAGGTTTCAAAGGAGAAATTCAATGCAATCCGAAGAAGCCTACAAAATGGGGCCTACAAATTTTTTGTTTCTGTAATTCAGAAAATGGAAAGCCTTATTCACTCTGATGTGCCATTTACATCTCGCATTGTTTTTCACATGGCACAAGCTTTACAAGGCCAAGCCAGTGCTTCAGGCTACCACATATACACTGATAGGCACTATACAAGCCCTCAACTTTCTCGGGAATTGCATAAAATGAAAATGCACATTACTGGAACAGTAATGGCCTCTCAGAAGGATGTTCCAAATGACCTGAAAAAGAAAAAAAACTTCATGAATATCAGTTCTGCGCCAAAACAATTTAAAAATGATGTGCCTCTCATTCCATGACAGGAGGCTAGTGACAATGCTTAGCACTTTCTTTGGCCCTCAAATGCAGTTGATCACCGGTTATCGGAAGAAACAGCCTGTTTAGTTTGAAAACCAACAGTAATTTTAGAGTACACACGGTTCATGGGAGGAGTTGATAGAGCTGATCAGTACTGCAGATGTTATGCATTTACAAGGAGGTCCTACAAATGGTGGAAAAAGTTATTCTCCTGGCTGCTGGATGCTGGGGTTGTGAACAGCTACATCCTATACTCACTGGATAAAAAGAAGAGAAAAAATACAGACACATCTTTCGTACAGGAGAAATCTCATCATGCAGCTTGTGGGCAATGTGAGGAATAGAAATTCGAAAAAGAAGCGAAGACCGTCATCATCGGACATTGAGGAACGACTAATTGGAAAGACGCACTTTATATTGAAACAAAAAACAAACAAAAGATTGTATAGTTTGCAGCAGAAGAAATGAGCAAGGAGGAAGGAGAGAAACCACTTCCTACCGTGAAACATGTACTAGGAAGCCTGGACTTCATAGTTTCCATAGGGGATTTGATTGCTTCTACATCATACTGCAATATGATATAATGTTGTTACATGAAGCTCTGTCATAGGCAGACCCCTACAGCAGACATGCGAGCCTTCAAAAGACCCCAGACTATTGTTAAGTAATATATTTATGGGGGCGCAGCCTGACCGCAGAGCATGATGGCCGCTTAGGGTGAAAGCTCCGTCACAGAGACACCGCTACAGATAGCCTGCAGAAGCTATCTTACCCCAATATGGGAAAACTGAACAGGGAAAAGGGAGGAGAACATCTGGGGACTCCTCGTCCAGCCCGCGGCCAGTCAGACTTACAGAAATTCCTCAGAGAATGGAGCGCTCGTTCCCCCTGCGCCCCTGGCAAGATGGCGCTCACAGCGGCTGCTGTCTCAGAAGCAGAGCGGGAAGGTGAGTCCTCCTCAGAGGGAGAAGATGGGGAACATATCTCTTGAAGCTTTATGAGTGATCTCATATCTAAAGCCATGAGACCAGTGTGAGCTGACTTAGCAGAGATCAAAGACGATATAAGGCATATGGGGAGACGGCTGGAAGACTTGGAGGGCTCATCTGCTGCCATCACTACACACTCTCTGGAGATGGCACAAGTACTAAAAGAACAGCACACACACTCTGGAGATGGCACACACACAAAACGCTGCTCATGCAGGAAGACCTGGAGAACTGTAACCGCCACAGCAACATGCACATAAAAGTCATTCTGGAATCTTGGGTGGCAGAGGTGCTTTCAAAAATGACGATGGAGATTTCCTCTTTCCTGGTGGGTGCAGATGGAACTGTCTCCATGTCAATTGAATGGGTAAATAGAGCACTATGAGCACAGTCCGCAGCCTCTGACTGACCAAGAGACAATAAATGCAAATTGCTTGCTTTCTCAGATGCAGCCGCCATCTTGGAAACTGCCAGGAACCACAGAGACCTCCAATATGCAGGCGCAGCAATCCAGCTTTTTCAAGATTTGGCCCCCACAACCTTAGCCAAACGTCGAATGCTACGACCCCTGCTGGACGTATTGAAATCCAAAAACATCAAGTATGCCTGGTTATTCCCCTTTTGAATAGGGATAACCTACAAAGGAAAGAGGCTTAATATTCGTACACCTGAGGATCTCTTAAAATGCTGGCAATACCTGTATTTAGAACCCATGGACCTCCCTTACTGGTTGCCCCTTCCTGAGTTTCCTGTCCTTCCTCACTTGTCGGCTCCTGAAAACTGGCGCCTGGCTGGCCAGGCAAAATCTCCTAAGAACAAACAGAAGAAGAAAACCAGGGAATAAGGCAAAACCGATGACACCTGATTTAGTGACTTGTGTTATAATGTGGACTTTAAACACCATGCAAGTCTGAAAGCCGGTCATAAGAGCTTTCTAAGATGCATTACAAGTTCTCCATTCATGACAATTATAACATTGTCCCAGTTCAGGCCCCTGGACAGACCTCTCCTTGCATTACCTTTAGAGGATAGTTTTCTATTTCCCCTTCATGCTTGGGGTGTTTGGGTGTCTCAACCCGATCAGGCATAGATAGTTTAATATTTGGGTTCTGTTGCAGAAGTTTCGCCTCAATTTATACAGATACGTTCAAGAGTCTATATTGCACCCGTCCGTTTTCCGATTATTGCTTTAACTATTGTGTTAATTTAGTTACACCTTTGTCCTCCATCCCTCTCTTCCCTTCCCTACCTACCCCCCTCTTCTTCCTGCTTTCTTCTCCCTTCCTCCCTCCCATCCCATTGCCTCTTTTCTTTTTAATTACTTTTCATTTCTCTCCCTTGTTCAACTGACTAAGCAGGGGGTAGGAAGTTACCGTATATTAGGTGTAAAACTTGTGTATCTAACAATTTATATATTTATACTTCCTTGTTCTCTAATATAGGAGTTGAGACTTTTTTTGGTTGCTTTCTCTCGTCCTGATCGCAATGTCCGCAGAAGCGCTTTGCTTTACGTCCTTCAATGTACGGGGTACCAAAATTTTACTCTTGCAAGAGACACACTTTAAACAGGGTAGATGCATAGCTATGCTGGGGAAACTATTTCCTCAGTCCTTCCATAATTCTCATCTCCGTTCTGCTTCCAAGGGGGTTTCTATCCTATTTCTCAAGTCCATCAACTTCACACCTTCGGCCGAATACTCTGATGAGGCAGGGAGGGTCTTTTTTCTAAAAGGTACAATTAACAATGTAAAATTAACCATCGCAAATATGCATGCTCCAAATGTTAACCAAGCCGAGTGGCTAAGCAAATCAAAATTCTGAAGGAATTTGCCGTGGGTCCCGTCGTGGTCGGCGGAGACTGGAATGTAACATTGAATCCATTATTGGACTCTTCGAAGGGCAGGTCCCAGGTTTCTCAGTGATGTTTAAGCAAACTGAATAAGGTTTTGCACGATCTGGATGTCGTGGACGCTTGGCGGCTGTTAAATCCCTCAACAAAAGACTATATGTACTTTTCAGAGGTCCACTCTTCTTATCAGAGACTGGACTATTTATTTGTCTCTTTGAGTCTTCTAACGAGTGTAGAGAAAGCTAACATTGATACAATCTCCCTATCAGACCATGCCCGTTACATGTTGACATTAAGATTGGCTCTGAACGCCCCAGGGAATAGAGATGGCGCCTCAATGATTGGAGTTTCCTGTGGTGTGGGAAGCTCATAAGGCCTACATGAGGGGCATTCTCATTTTCCTGGGCTCTAGAACAAAAAAACAACAAAAGCAAGAGATAGATAAACTCTTATCGTAGATAGCGAAAATGGAGCAAATTTCAAAATTGTCTCAAACTAAAATCATTCTAGACTAATTGACCTCCAGGCGACGGGAACTTAAACGTCTCCTGGAGTCGAGGTTCAACAAGAAACATCTCTTTCTGAAACAGACAGTGTACATACATGGAAATAAAGGGAGCAGATTCATGACGGCGCTACTTAAAAAATCCTGTTCAAAAAATTATATAAATTCCATTAAGGACCATTTAGGGAACCCAGCCACCTCATCTCAGGAAATTGTCAGTGCCTTCCAACACTTTTATACACAACTATACACCCTAAGAGAGCAGACGGAAGCGACTGACCATTTGGTACTGAAGGAGAGAATAGATTCCTTCTTGAATACAATAAAACTTCCAAAGTTAGGGGAAGAGGTTGCACAGTCCTTGATGGTTCCAGCGACGGATCAGGAGGTTGAAGACCTAATCACATCTAGCCCCTCTGGTAAAAGCCCAGGACCAGATGGCCTCTCTTCTGCCTATTATAAAACTTTTAAGCCAATTTAGCCCAGAGATTGAGGGAACTGTTTAAGGGAGTAGATTACCTAAGAAATCCCAGGAAGCTCACATAACACTTATTCATAAAGAAAATAAAGATCCAGAATAATTTGGTAGCTACAGACCAATCTCTCTGATTAACCTGGACATGAAATTATGGGCCAAGCTACTTGCAAAAGGAATAGAGGTCCTTATCCCCACCCTGATTAATAGTGAACAAACAGGTTTTATGAAAGGCAGGGAAGGTAAAGATAATTTTTCTGACTATTACACGCTATTAGATTTGCACAACTACATAAGATCCCAATGGTATTGATAGGAGCAGATGCAGAAAAAGCATTTGACCGTGTTAATTGGCTGTATATGAAGAGTGTCCTGTACTGCTTTAATTTTCCTCCACCATTTATTTCAGCAATTTTTTCCCTTTATAACAACCCATATTCGAGACTGAGAATCAACAATATTCTCTCCCCTTCCTTTGACATCCGGAACGGCACTCGTCAAGGCTGTCCACTCTCCACGACTCTCTTTGCGCTAATAATAATCTTTATTTGTATAGCGCCAACTTATTCCGCAGCGCTTTTAGGTATGGATAAATGCAAAACAATAAAACAATTACAATGTGAGGTACATTGGGTTTGACAAAAATGGGTTGGGGGTGGTACAGGAGGTGCAAGGGCTGGGGGGGAGCAAGGCATGGGGAACACAGGCAATAGGGAATTTCATGTGCAGATCAATTATTAAAAGGCTAACGGGGTGGGGCGCCATAGGGAGGGACAGGAGACTAGGTCAGGAGATTTGGTATGCTTCACCGAAGAGGTGTGTTTTTACGGCACTTCTGAAATTTCGTGCATCGGGAATTGTCCAGATGCCTTGGGGTAGAGAGTTCCAGAGGATGGGTGCTGCTCTGGTGAAGTCCTGTAGGCGAGCATGTGAGGTTCGTATTACAGGGGTGTTTAGTCTGAGTGTGTTAGCCGATCGGAGTGAGTGGGCTGGGTGGTGTACTGACAGGAAGGAGGCGATATATGCTGGTGCAGCGCCATGCAGAGCTTTGTGAGTGAGGTAGAGGAGTTTAAATTTAGATCTGCAGTGGATGGGCAGCCAATGCAGCGACTGGCATAATGCAGAGGCGTCTGAGTAACGACTGGATAGAAAAATGAGCCTAGCTGCTGCATTTATTATGGATTGGAGTGGAGCGAGTCTAATGCGGGGGAGGCCGATGAGTAGCGAGTTGCAGTAGTCAAGCTGGGAGTGGATGAGGGCAACCACGAGTGCTAGCCCTAGAGCCTCTCCTACAGGGAGTGAGACAGCACCCAGATATAAAGGGGATTACCATTGGCTCACACTCACTTTCCGCAGCTGCGTTTGCAGACGATATTATGTTTGTGGTCACAGAGCCTAAAAAGGGGGTGCCGAGTCTAACTTCATTTTTAGAGACCTTTGCTGAAGTCTGGGACTTTAACTTTTCTAAATCCACTATCCTAAATGTCTCTGTCTCGGGATCTTGTAGTAAAATTATAAAAGCTAATTCGCCTTTTGTTTGGTCTGAAACCTCAATAGATTATTTAGGTGTGAAGATCACGAAAAAAGCTGAGAATCTTTTCATCGCTAATTTTTAACCACTCTTTCCATACATTAAGAACCTACTCCGCTCATTTGACATATTTTACATTTCTCGGTTTGGTAGAAAAAACATCTTAAAATCGTACATCCTTCCAGTCATTTTATATTATCTTCGTATGCTCCCAATTTTTATACCTAACTCATTTTTCAAAACTCTCCGTACAGTATTCTCTGGGTTTGTTTGGAGACAGAGGAGACCTCGCTTAGCTCATAATACTCTGGTAAGGAGAAGATGGGAGGGGGGGATTGACATGCCGTGTGTCCACGACGTCTATCGGGCAATAGAGCTTAGTTATTGGCTTGAATTGGTGCGCCCAACAAGAGACCCACTGCTGCAGCACCTAGATGTGAGTTCGTATGGCGACACTTTACTGGACGCTTTATAGTATCCGACTAAGAGCTTATACATCTCTAAGAGCTTTAACCCACTGTTGAGGGGCCCCTGTGAGACCTGGGATAAGTTAAGGAGCTCACTGGTCCCAGAACCGTCTCTGATAGCTCCAGTAGGAACCTTATGTAAGCTATTGGGCATTCCTTCGGATCCCTCGGTCAGAAGCATTTGGGGTAGATTTTCTGAACTAAAATTAGGGGATATCCAGGCATTAGCTCATAAGAAAGTTTTCGATAGTTTACAAATACTGCGCCCTGGAATCCCTCTCTCCTTTTTGCAGAAGGCTCGTGTCACAAAAGTCTAAGAGAATTTTCTCTGGTCATATAAGTGCACCAGACCAACCACTTCATTTGAAAAATCAGTGGAGGAGGGTATCCTGCGGCAAAAAATGATTGCCTGATTTCATAGGAAATTTATGTCTCCCCTATTACTTTCTAAACTAGGATTCATTACCTCTTGGGAGAAAGAATTGAACATATCTCTATCAGCGGCTGACACAAAACTTATTTTTAAGCTATCCTTTGGCCTCTCTTCGTGCATCCTTCTTCAAGAAGGTCATTACCAGCTATTGGCCCGGTGGTACAAAACCCCTCAATGGCTATACGCATATAAGCTTCCAACACGGAAGGTGTTGGAGATGTGATTCCGCTGTGGGATCTTATCGACATATTTGGTGGGAGTGTGCGGCGCTTGCCAATTTTTGGAGAGCGGTGGAGAATACACTAAAGAGTATTAAACCGGGCGTCTCCTTATCAGCAGAAAAAATCTTCCTATGGAGACCCTCTGGAGATTTTCATCCTCTCAAAGATAAACTGGTTGCTCTCCTTATAGACGCGGCTAACGCATTGATTCCTATACTGTGGCTGAAAAGGACCCCTCCCTCGCTTTCTCAGTGGAAGTAAAAAGTGAACTTAATATATAATTTAGAGGAACTTTCCAGCTGGAAAAGGGCGAAGCATGATGAGTTTGTGCAAATGTGGAGCCCTTGGAAGCGGATAATTTAGATCACTGAACTAATCAAGGATTAGCACACTAACAGCGTACCTAGTGTAAGTTAAATAAGGGGTTTTCCCTGGTGAATGAAGATCGTAGTCTGAATTCTGTTTTCCCCTAAATGTGGTGGTTGAGTTGCTCTGGATGTCGACAAAGTGCTTGGACAAAAATCTCGTACATCACTACCAAGGCGTGGGCTTTCTGAGTGGGACGAGAGGAAATGAGGATAAGGTTATTATTATAACCGCTCCCCCACTCCCTCTTCCCTACTCCCCCCACCCATTTCCTTTTCTTTCTCTTTTTCTTTTATGTTAGTATAACCTTATATTGCTAAAATTTGGGGCCAGGGGGGTAGGCACAATGATGTGTGGATTACTTGTGACGGGTAGATTTTGTGATATCTTGGATTTTCCTCCTTCGACATGCCATGTTACGTAAATGTATAAGTATGTATCTCCCTTCTGGGAGTGATGTTGAATATTTGGAAAAATTTGAATAAAAATTGATTTACAATATATATATATATATAACATTGTCAAGTTTTGTTTTTTTAACAAATAGTTTTTATTATGTTATTGATTCCACATATTACAGATGTATGACAATAAACAATTAATATATAACAGTGTATATCCAGATTATCATTTTGATTATTGAAGCAATAATATGTAACTCGCATTTCTTAGCACATATAGAATACTTTCAATTATAGTAATAAAACATTCAAACTAATAAACTAAAACAATTGTTGTTTAGAAAGAAAGCACAGCCACAACTTCTATCTAGCGTCAAAGTCATGTCTGCATTATTGTTGTTGGCAATAATTTTCTCAAGAGTATAATGATCTATCATAGTTTCAATTAATTCGGTAGAGCTAGGAGGGTTTTTTGATTTCCGCTTTCTAGTAATTATTAGTTTTGCCGTAAGTAAACAATGGCATACCCATTTCCTGTATTCATGTGGTATAAGATTACATTCCAGCAGCAACAGGGCTAGTTTTGGGTTCTGGGGAATCTTAATACCAATTACCCCATAGATCATCAAGAAGACTTCTTTCCAAGAGGATTGGATCAAGGGACATTCCCAAAAAATGTTTAATATATTTCCCTCTCCTCCAGCATTGATTGCTTACTCCAGAGAATTTCCTAGCTAATTTGGATGGTGTGTAGTACCATCTTGTAAGCAATTTGTAGTGGACTTAAATGACGTTTGCGTTTAGAGTGGCTTTATTTACCCATGCAAAGGAAAGAAGCCATTGTGGTAATGTGAAATTTTCTCCCATGTCTCTTTCCCAATTGAGTAGGTGAACTTTTTTATTTTCTCCCATATCTCCCGACAGAGTGTTATACCATTTTCTTGTTGTATTTTTTTGAGTATCTAGGGGTTTAGAGAATATTGTGGTTAGTTCAGCCGGGAACATATAGCTTTCTATATGGTGTTTGGTTAAGAATGATTGGATCTGATTATACGTAAAAATATCATTAACAGAAAGGTCGTATCTTTCTTTGAGCTTTGGGAATTGAATTATCTTTTGATCTTCTATGAGATCAATGATGAGTTTAATGCCCTTTCTGGTCCAACCACCAATTGAAATATCAGGTATATAGTAAGTAATGATCTCCAGTGGGGTTTTCATGGGTTTCCTTTCAGGAGATTTTATGAGTTTATGAGTATATATGTTCCAGCCTGGAGAGATGTTAGCATGGGGGGGGGGGGGGGGACAGAGATTGTATGTCAAGGGATAGATGAAGATTCGGGTTGATAGTGCTAAGAACTGAAGCTTGTAAAAGAGATGCCAGAGTCCTATTTTGGTTTATATGTGTTTCCATATGAGGCCAAGGTAGCATCTGGGGGTTCCCAAGCCACAAGGTTGATTGCTTTATGTTTATCGCTTGATAATAAGACCATAGGTTGGGCACCCCCAGTCCTCCCTGTTTGCGGTTGAGGTATAGGATATTTGCTACAGCTCTAGGTCTCTTCCCTCCCCATACAATGTTCAATAATCGTTTTTGAAAATTATCTATGGTGCTGTGTGGAGCTGGATATGCTAGGGTTCTGAATAAGTATAGGATTTTTGGTAATATGAGCATTTTGTACCATATAATTCTACCAAGCCATGATGGGTCCTTCTTTTTCAACAAGTCTAACTCTATTTGAGTAGAAGAGAGGAGGGAGTCAAAATTTAAAGGAATGATATATTTTAATGGGTAGCAGATTTTTACACCTAGGTACGGTATTGAAGAAGGCCATAGAAAAGAACATTTTCTTTGTATGTCTCCTCTCAGGATTTGGTTAATATTTATACCTAATATATGAGATTTACTTATATTAGGACTGTAGTATGAAACTTTCCCGAATGTCTCTATAATTTTTGTCACTTCTCTGAGGGAGCCTAAGGGTTAAAAGGACATCGTCTGCAAAGAGACTTATTTTATGTGATCTGTTGCCTAAGGGAACTCCTCTTATTTCCGGAGATGTTCTAATCAGTTCCGCCAGAGGTTCTATGGTTAATATAAACAGTAAGGGGGACAAGGGGCACCCCTGTCTAGTTCCGTTAGTTATATTGAAGGAGGTCGACAGGGCACCGTCGACTAAAACTCTGGCGGAAGGGGCAGAATACAGCGACTTGATTGCTTGGAAGTCTTTGTTTATTCCAAATTTTCCAAGGGCAGCAAATGCATACTCTCAGTGAAGTCTGTCGAACGCCTTCTCCGCATCCAGGGCAAGGAGCAGAGAAGGCGTCCGACTCGATCCCATGTTGGCCACCAAATTCAGCGCTCTTCTAGTGCCATCTGCCGCTTGTCTGCCTCTAACAAATCCTACTTGATCACTATGCACGATACTAGGTAAAATATGTGAAAGTCTTGTGGCTAAAATCTTTGCATAAATTTTTATGTCTACATTTAATACCGAAATTGGCCTGAAATTTGCTGTAGAGTCTGTAGATTTACCCAGCTTATGGATGGTCACTATGATTGCTTGTAACATTTCGGCTGGAAACTTTCCTGTGGAGATGGCTTCGTTAAATGTCGTAGCAAGATGTGGGGATAGTGTATTGAGAAATGTCTTGTAGTATTCGTTCGAAAATCGAGTTTTAATGGTTTTTTGGACTTCTATGGATATGGGTTCGTTTAGTTCTTGTGTTTGATTATCTATTTTAGGGAGGTTCATTTTGTTCAAGAATTTATTGATTAAGTCTACATTTGGTTGAGGTACAGATGTGTCATCTTTTAGGTTGTAAAGTTTGCTGTAGAATTTTGCAAACTCTTCTGCAATATCTTGTGGGTGGGATAGTTTTGTTGTTTGATCATCTGCTTTCAACACAAAAGGAATTTTGGTTTTGATTTGTTTTTTCTTTGCTATGTTAGCCATTAGTTTAGAGGGTTTATCAAATGATGAATAGTAATTCGCTCGCATCAGATCTGTATTTTTGTTGTGCTCAGCTAGTAAGATTGTCCTCAACTCCCTCCTCAAGGACAGTAGTATTTTTTGTTTGTTTGGTGTTGCGTGGATTTGTAGTGCTTTTTCTTGGTTTTGTATTTGGGTTAGAAGATTATTAATTTGTGACTGTTTATGTTTCTTGTATTGGGCACTTATTTTTGTTAAAATTCCTCTAATAAAGGCCTTATGAGCATTCCAGACTGAAAATACACTTGCGTCTGAGTTTGTGTTTATTTTAAAATATTCTGTCAGGTGGTTGTTGATTGCAGAAATATTTCGGGGGAGTTTAAGAAGTGCTACATTATTTCGCCATATTTTTGCATTTCCCTGGCCCTCTCCTATATTGACGGATAGCATTATCGGGGTATGATCCGACCAGGTCTCCACATATGATTAAATCTCCGATTTGTATTTTTTAATTTTTTTTTATAGTTTTGTTCAGAAATGAAATTTGGCCGTTTTTAGGGGCGTATACGTTTGCTATTGTAATTTTTTTCTCTGTTAAGTGTTCCCACTAGGATAAGGTATCTTCCCTTTGCATCTGCAATTTGTTTAGTTACTATGAAGCTTACATTTGCTCTAAATGCTATCAGCACTCCTCGTGTTTTTTTAGAGGCGCTAGCTGTATAAATCCAGGGGTATTGTTTATCAGAGAATTTAGTATCCGTGTTGAGCAAGAAATGTGTTTCCTGGACACACAATACATCAGCTTTGGTGTGGCTAGCATCTTTGCACATGAGTGACCTTTTAAAGGGGGAGTTTAGCCCTCTAGCATTTTGTTACAATATTTTAACTGTCATTGTGTTTGAAAAGTGGGTATGTTGTTGTGGAAGTTTGAAAACTTACTGCGCTGGGATAGAGTGTAGAGGTTACCAAAATACAAACATCAACAGAAAGAACAGGATTGTCGCCACTGAATAGCTTCTTCAATAACTTGCAGCATCTCTGGGCGGCAAACTGAAAAAAAAAAAACAATTCAACAAAACAAATGTTAGAGCAGGAATTGTTGCCTGCAAAGGTTGGAAGGCGATAATAATAGTCCACCTGGCAGCGTTTGCCTTTACAGTAGGTGTTCTTATTCAGTGTGTCCCAATTAATTAGGATACATTATTTGTCTAGCATTTTTCAGCGAGACTAGATGTGACTCCCTTTTGTGGGGGATTAGGTTAAGACCATTCGGTAGTGATCTTTTTGGATCTTTGCAGTGGTTCAGATTTTTGGTTGTTGTCGATCGATAATCCCCATTTGGATATAATCTTTTTCCCATCTTCTGGGCAGGTTATTATATGCAGGATACCGTCTTTGTATATTAAAAGCTTTGTGGGGAATCCCCATTTGTAAAGGATTTTTGCTGCCTGCAAGGTAAGTGTGATGGGCAAAAATGCCTTTCTTGCTTGCATGGTTGCAGGGGAGAGGTCTGCAAAGATGTGGATGTTGGTATATGGTGCAGGCAGCGGGTTCGTTTTGCGTGAGGCGTGCATCAAGGCCTCTTTAACATGAAAAAAGTGAATTCTTGCAATAGTGTCTCTCGGTACTTTTTTGGAAATATGACTTGGTTTAGGTAGTCTATGAATTCGGTCAATTATAAGATCTTGCTTAGGGGTGTTTGGGAGCAGGGCAGAAATAAGATTTGACAGATATTCTTTTAATTCACTTTGACGCTTTCAGGGATTCCTCTCATTTTTATATTGTTACGTCTGCTTCTATCTTCTATATCGGCCATTTTGTTTTTCATAACTGCTACTTCCTCAGTCAGTGCATAATGTGCATCTATCAGAGAATTATGTGAAGTAGTTATTTCCTTCATTTTGCTTTCTATGTGGTCTGTACAATTCTTGTATAGAGGAATTGAAAGCAGCGGACATGATGGATATATCCTTATGCAGTGATCCCTTCAGGGCAAGAATCATATTCTTAATGAATTCTTCAGAAGCAGGCTGTTTAGTAGTAGAGACGTTCATAATAGGGTTCTCTTCTGTTAATGTATATTGAAATTGATTTAACTGTGGCAGAGGAAGTTTTGCTGCTGGGGACTTAGGTGACATTCGCAGTCTCTGTTTTTCTGGACTGGCAGAGGGTGTTAATATGCCGGAGGGAGAATGTGTGTGTTCCAGAGTCATTTTGTTGGGAGCATCGGGACAGGGGTCCGCTCCTGCATAGGAGCTACTCACCCGCTCCTGGATAGAAGATCGGCTCTGTGTTTCTTCTGTGTCGTCCGCAGTATATGCAGCTCCTTCAGAGCGGTGAGGAGAATCGGTATGCTCTGGATGCCTTTCCTCCAATGCTGAAGAAGAAGGGGACCCGCAGCTCTGCACAGCATGGTCACTGTCAGCGGTCCGCGCTGAGAAGAAATCCCTTAACCGTTGCGGCTGAGGCTTGGGAGGCTTTCTTTTAGTCATGGCTCTCAGCATTAGAGATTCTTTTGTCTGTGGATTCACTCTCCAGTCTCTGGGACACTTTTAAATGGATTAAAAGGCAATTGCTGAACGGAGCTTAGAAATGAGCTACCGTCTCGGCTGCGGTCAGGCCACACCCCCTTGTGCATGTATTTTTAAGAAAACATATTGGAATATTAAGATAGTTTTCTGTTATAGGGCATAATTTTATATAGCTACTTTGACTTCTTGGTCTGGGATGGCATAACTAAGTGAAGCACTGTGATAGGAGCCATTGACGTCATAGCATGTTCTCTTATGCTAAAAAAACAATATAATGTAGCAGAATTAATGTTATAGAATAGAGATGAGCGAGCACACTCGTCCGAGCTTGATGCTCGTTCGAGCAATAGGGCACTCAAGATACTCGTTACTCGAGTCGAACACGATGCAGTACTCGAGTCAATTCCATTTCCTTCCCCGCATGTTTAGCACCATTTTCTAGCCAATAGACATGCAGGGAAGGCATTACCACTTCCTCCTGTGACGTGCCAGCCCTATCCCAACCCCTGCAGTGAGTCGCTGGCGGGATCAAGTGACTGCCGAGTACTTAAAGCGGTCCCGCCCGCGGCTCACCTCAGACACACAATGGCAGAGGTTAGGGAAAGTGCTGCTGCTGATATAGGGAAAGTGTTAATGTAGGTCCTGTCTTCAAGAACCCCAACAGTCCTTCTTAGGGCTACATCTGACCGTGTGCATTACTGTTGTGGCTGGCTGGGAGCAGTAGTGCACTTTTTTTTTTTGCATCTCGGGCTGTGCAGGCCTTTTTTATCTATAGCGTTCTCAGTCTGCAGTGTATTATACAGACTTTAGGGAAATAGCTGCTGCTGATATAGGGAAAGTGTTAGCGTAGGTCCTGTCTTCAAGAACCCCAAAGCTCCTTCTTAGAGCTACATCTGACCGTGAGCATTACTGTTGTGGCTGGCTTGGAGCAGTATTGTACCATTTTTTTTTTTTTTTCATCTCGGGCTGTGCAAGCCATTTCAGCAATAGCGTTCTCAGTCTGCAGTGTATTATACAGAGTATAGGGAAAATGCTGCTGCTGATATAGGGAAAGTGTTAGTGTAGGATCCTGTCTTCAAAAACCCCAACAGTCCTTCTTAGGGCTACATCTGACCGTGTGCATTTTAGTTGGGGCCTGCTGGGAGTTGTAGTGCTTCCATTTTTGTATTACACAGCTAGGCCTGTTTGCAGCCTTTCAGTAATATTTTTTCAGGCTGCAGTGCTGTACAATACCGCTCTCACCGTGAAAGTGCACTCAAATAATTCCTAGCCTGCTGCGAACTACCTCATTTATACCATTCTCTGTCTCCAGTGAATTAGACGCAAAGTATTGGGGCCACAGCCACATCTATAGGGAAGTTATATACACTAAACACTCCGTATCCTCCATGCAAAAACCCCAAAGCTCATTCGTTGGGTAGCATCTGATCGTGTGCATTTTAGTTGGGGCCTGCTGGGAGTTATAGTGCTTCCATTTTTGTATTACGCAGCTAGGCCTGTTTGCAGCCTTTCAGTAATACTTTTTTTTGGCCGCAGTGCCGTACAATACCGTTCTCACCATGAAAGTGCACTCAAATAATTCCTATCCTGCTGCGAATTACCTCATTTATACCGTTCTCTGTCAGCAGTGAATTAGACAGCGGTCTCACCGCTAAACAGTACTATAATATTACCGGGGCCACAGCAAAGTATTTCAGCTGTGCCGCAGTGCAGAGCGTCTCACAATACCATTTCCGTTGGTGGGGTTGAGATAGCCGCAGTTACCAGCACTATCCACTGGCTTTAGAGTCTTCTCCCACTCCACACAGCCTCTATTATCTACAAGTCTCTGCGAGCGATAAATTACCCTTAGGTATCAGCGCAAGACAGAGGGTTACTTTTTTCAAGTCACAGCATAGAGCCTCCGCTATCTACAAGTCTCTATGTGTGGTGAATTAAGCCACAGTTGTCAGTGCTGTACAGTGGGCTAATTTATTTGGGCCCTGCTCTATTCTTAATCCGCCATGAGGAGGAGTAGGGGTAAAGGTCGAGGATGTGGACGCGAACGAGGACTTCAAAGCGAGGGTGTGGGCACAGGCCGAGTTCCTGGTCCAGGTGAATCACAGTCGGCTGCTGCGGGATTAGGAGAGAGGCAAGTTTCTGGGGTCCCCAGCTTCATATCCCAATTTATGGGTCCGCGAAACAGAGCAGTGTAAGCAGGTCTTGTCGTGGATTGCAGAAAATGCATCCAGCAATGTATCAACCACCCAGTGTTCTATGCAGTCCACTACTCCCGGACTAGGGACTGCAACTCTGAATCCTCTGGCTGCTGCTCCTCCTTCCTCCCAGCCTCCTAACTCCATGAAAATTACATATTCTGAGCAGGCAGACTTCCAGGAACTGTTCTAGGGTCCCTGCCATGAGTGGGAAAAAATAGTTCCTCTCTCACCTGAGGAGTTTGTCGTGACCGATGCCCAACCTTTGGAAAGTTTCCAGAGTCCAGGTGATGAGGCTGGAGACTTCCGGCAACTGTCTCAAGAGCTTTTTGTTCGTGAGGAGGATGATGATGATGATGAGACATAGTTGTCTGTCAGTGAGGTAGTAGTAAGGGCACTAAGTCTGAGGGAGGAGCGCACAGAGGATTCGGAGGAAGAGCAGGTGGACGATGAGGTGACTGACCCTACCTGGTTTGCTAAGCCTACCGAGGACAGAGCTTCAGAGGGGGAGGTAAGTGTAGCAGCAGGACAGGTTGGAAGAGGCAGTGGGGTGGCCAGGGGGAGGGCCAGAGCGAAGAATCCCCCAACTGTTTCCCAAAGCACCACCTCGCGACAAGCCTCCATGCAGAGGGCTAGGTGTTCAAAGGTGTGGATGTTTTTCAGTGAGAGCGCAGATGACCAACGAACAGTGGTGTGCAACCTGTGTCGTAGCAAGTTCAGCCAGGGAGCCACCACTACCAGTCTCACCACAACCAGCATGCGCAGGCATATAATGGCCAAGCACTCCACTAGAGGCGCTCGTGTCTGTGTCCTGGGAGGGGGATTGGATCTGTGTGGCAGGTTGGGGCACAGGGGAAGAGGCAGTAATGTGACCCGGAAGCGGTGAACGGCCTTCGTCCCACCTAGTGATGTGCTTGGCCATCATATGCCTGCGCATGCTGGTTGTGGTGAGGCTGGTAGTGGTGGCTCCCCGGCTGATCTTGGTGTGATACAGGTTGCACACCACTGTTCGTCGGTCATCCGCGCTCTCACTGAAAAACATCCCCACCTCTGAACACCTAGCCCTCTGCACGGAGGCTTGTCGCGAAGGGGTGCTTTGGGAAACAGTTGGGGGATTCTTCGCTCTAGCCCTGCCTCTCCCCCTGGCCACCCCACTGCCTCTTCCAACCTGTCCTGCTGCTACACTTGCCTCCCCCTCTGAAGCCCTGTCCTCAATAGGCTTGGCAAGCCAGGTGGGGTCAGTCACCTCATCATCCAACTGCTCTTCCTCCAAATCTTCTGTGCGCTCCTCTCTCAGACTTACTGCCCTTACTACCTCACTGACAGTCAACTATGACTCATCATCATCATCCTCCTCATGCACAAAACGCTCTTGAGACTGTTGCCGGAAGTCCCCAGCCTCATCACCTGGAGTCTGGGAACTTTCCAAAGGTTGGGCATCGGTCACGACAAACTGCTCAGGTGAGAGAGGATCCATTTTTTCCCACTCATGGCAGGGACCCGAGAACAGTTCCTGGTAGTCTGCCTACTCAGAATATGTAATTTTCATGGAGTGAGGAGGCTGGAGGAGCAGCAGCCAGAGGATTCAGAGTTGCAGTCCCTAGTCCGGGAGTAGTGGACTGCATTGAAGAGTGGGTGGTCGATACATTGCTGGATGCATTTTTTGCCATCCACGACAGTACCTGTTCACACTGCTCTGTTTGTAATAAAGGTCTACCACGCGGACCCATAAATTGTGATATGAAGCTGGAGACCCCAGAAACTTACCTCTCTCCTAATCCCGCAGCAGCTGGCTGTGATTCACCTGGACCAGGAACTCGGCCTGTGCCCACACCCTTGCTTGGACGTCTGCGTCCGCGTCCGCGGCCACGTCCTCAACCCTTACCCCTACTCCTCATCTTGGCAGATTAAGAATAGCGCAGGGCCCAAATTAATTACCCCACTGTACAGCACTGACAACTGTGGCTTAATTCACCGCACACAGAGACTTGTAGAGAGCGGAGGCTCTATGCTGTGGCTTGAAAAAAGTAACCCACTGCCTCGCGCTGATACCTAAGGGTAATTTACTGCTCGCACAGACTTGTAGATAATAGAGGCTGTGTGGAGTGGAAGAATACTCTAAAGGCAGTGGATAGTGCTGGTAACTGCAGCTATCTCAACCCCAGGAACGGAAATGGTATTGTGAGATGCTCTGCACAGCAGCTGAGCTGAAATACTTTCAGTGGCCCCGGTAATATTACAGTAATGTTTAGCGGTGAGACCTCTGTCTAATTCACCGCAGACAGAGAACGGTATAAATGAGGTAGTTCGCAGCAGGCTAGGAATTAATTGAGTGCACTTTCACAGTGAGAGCGGTATTGTACGGCACTGCAGCCAGAAAAAAGTATTACTGAAAGGTTGGAAACAGGCCTAGCTGCGTAATACAAAAATGGAAGCTCTACTACTCCCAGCAGGCCCAGAGTAAAATGCACACGGTAAGCTGTAGCCCATCGAAGGAGCATTGGGGTTTTTGCACGGAGGATACGGACTGTTTAGTGTATATAACTTTCCCTCTAGAAGTGGCTTTGGCCCCAACACTCTGCGTCTAATTCACTGCAGACAGAGAACGGTATAAATGAGGTAGTTCACAGCAGGCTAGGAATAATTTGAGTGCACTTTTACGGTGAGAGCGGTATTGTACGGCACTGCAGCCAGAAAAAAGTATTACTGAAAGGCTGCAAACAGGCCTAGCTGCATAATACAAAAGTGAAAGCAATACTACTCCCAGCAGGCCCCAAGTAAAATGTACATGGTAAGATGTAGCCCAACGAAGGAGCTTTGGGGTTTTTGAAGACAGGACCTAGTCTAACACTTTCCCTATATCAGCAGCAGCATTTTCCCTATATTCTGTATAATACACTGCAGACTGAGAATGCTATTGCTGAAATGGCCTGCACAGCCCGAGATGAAAAAGGAAATTGAATTGACTCGAGTACCGCGTGGTGTTCGACTCGAGTAACGAGCATCTCAAGTACCCTAATGCTCAAACGAGTGTGCTCGCTCATCTCTAGTGTACACCCCTAATCAAAACCAAATTCCTTGGCTAATTTGTACATTAAATGAATTTGAAGATTTTGCAGATGTTATAGTGATAATAGGAGGTGATTTCAATCTAGCAATAGACACCATTGCCCGTTCTACCTCACGTCCTATAGAAAACTGCATAAACTTAAAAGCACTCTCTCTGATTTAAATTTTACAGTATTCCTGGAGATTAATAAACCCTGAGACAAGGTATTACATGTCTTTCTCCCAACTTTACTCTACATATCACAGACTAGATTACTTATTTGTTTCAGGAAAACACATCCAAGCTTTTAAAACGGTTGATATAGGACCTATTGCAATTTCAGATCATGCCCCAATCTCTATGAAATACACCTTAGACAATCTCCTGGTCAGACAGTGGACATGGCAACTGAACATCTCAATATTGCACATAAAAAACAGTCCATCTCTTTGGGAAACACACAAAACTTTCTTTAGAGGTGAATTAATACCCTTGGGCATGAGAGATAAGTAACAAAGAGAAAAACAGATTAGAAATAACACACAAATATTCACAAAATCCCAAAGATCTAAATGAACTGAGAAACATTAGGAACAAGCTAAATAATTTTCTGAATATAAAAGCAGCAAAATCTGTCTTCACTTCTAAATATAAAATATACTCTTATGTAGAAAAAGGTTCTAAACTCATATCAAGTTTTATTCAAAAACAAAAAAAGCTTTCATTTGCAAACTAAAATGTCTTGCAGGCAATATACCAACAGAATTTGAGAAGTACTACACATCCCTATACAACTTAGATAACCTTGTAGCAGCCAACAAATGGAGCGTGGACCCGACTGCAGTGATGTCCTTCCTAGACTCTCTTAATCTCCCTACGTTAACAGATAAGGGGAGAGCCTAATTGCTATGCCCATTCACCACCTTGGAGGTGTCCAACAAGCTATCCTCTATCCCCAACAGGAAAAGGACTGCCCCAGATGGCCTACTAAAATTTTGTTACAAAAAATCCTTAAAAATCTATCATGGTAGAATGGTAGAGTTGGAAGGGGCCTCCAGGGTCATCTGGTCCAACCCCTGCTTAGTGCAGGATTCACTAAATCATCGCAGACAGATATTTGTCCAGCCTTTGTTTGAACACTTTTATTGAAGGGGAACTTCTCACCTCCCATGGTAACCTGTTCCACTCATTGATCATCCTCACCATCAAAAAGTTTTTTCTAATATCTAATCTGTATCTCCTCCCTTTCAATTTCACCCCATTGCTTCTAGCCTTTCCTTGTGCAAATGAGAATAGGGGTGATCCCTCTGCACTGTGACGGCCCTTCAGATATTTATAGACAGCTATTAATTCTCCTCTCAGCCTTCGTTTTTGCAAGCTAAACATTCCCAGATCCTTTAACCGTTCTTCATAGGACATGATTTGCAGACTACTTACCATCTTGGTAACTCTTCTCTGAACTTGGTCCAGTTCGTCTGTGTCTTTTTTAAGTGGGGTGCCCAGAACTGGACACAGTATTCCAGATGAGGTCTGACTAAGGAAGAGTAGAGGGGGATAATGACCTGATCTAGACTCTATGCTTCTCTTAATACATCCCAGAATTGTGTTTGCCTTTTTGGCTGCTGCATCACGTTGTTGACTCATGTTCAGTCTATGATCTATTAGTATACCCAAGTCTTTTTCACATGTGCTGCTGCTTAGCTCAATTCCTTCCGTTCTGTATGTACTTTTTTCATTTTTCTTGCCCAGATGTAGGACTTTGCATTTCTCCTTGTTAAATACCATTTTGTTAGTCGCTGCCCACTGTGCAAGCTTTTCTAGATCTTTTTGAATACTCTCTCCCTCTCTCCCCTAGTGTTAGCTAATCCTCCAAGCTTTGTGTCATCAGCAAATTTGATCAGTTTCCCATCAATTCCCTTCTCCAGATCATTTATAAAAATTTTTAACAACACTGGGCCTAGGACAGAACCTTGTGGTACCCCACTTGATACATTCTTTCACTTGAATGTGCAGCCATTTATGACCAATCTTTGAGTACGATCACTCAGCCAGTTGTGAATCCACCTAACAGTTGCCTTGTCAATCCCATATTTGGTCATTTTTTCAATAAGTATAGTATGAGATACTTTGTCAAATGCTTTACTAAGGTCAAGAAAAAATATATCTTCCGCATTTCCCTCATCAACTCAGTCAGTGATACTATCATATAAGGAAATTAGATTAGTCTGGCATGACTTGTTTGTTACAAACCAATGCTGGCTCTGGTTAATTACTCCATTTTCATCCAAGAACTTGCATACATGCTGTTTAATAATTTGTTCAAAGATCTTTTCCGGTATAAAAGTCAGGCTCACAGGCCTTTAGTTTCCTGGATCCACCTTCTTCCCTTTTTTGAAGAAAGGGACAATTTTCAAAGATTATGGCAAGTGGATCAGCCATTACCTCTGCTGCTTCCTTTAGTATCCTAGGATGCAATTTATCTGAAACTTATGACTTGAATTCATTTAAGTTAGCTAAGTGTTCCCTCACCATCTCTCTGCTTACAGATAGCCTGCATTCTTTTATTCCCTCAATAGCACCAGGAAGATCAGTGGATGTTCCATCTACTTTCTGAGAGAAAACAGATACAAAATAGGAATTTAAAAGTTCGGCCTTCTCAACATCATTCTTAACCAATTCACCATTTTCATCTTGTAAGCATCCGATAGCATCTTTGACTTTTCTTTTGCTTTTGACATACCCCCCAAATCCTTTTTTATTGCTTTTGGCATCTGTTGCAAGACTCATTTCATTATTAGCTTTAGCTTTTCTGACAGTTGTCCTACAGTTTCTGCAGACCCCATTGTATTCTTTTTTAGATATTTCCTCCTCTTTCCATTTAATGCACATATTTTTCTTTATTTTTAACGTGTGCAAGTTCTGCGTTCTTCCATCCTGGTTTCTTTAAATGCTTCCCATTCTTCCTTCTTTTAGGGATAGTTACAGATTGTGCTTTGAGAATCTCATTTTGCAATATTTCCCAACCTTCTTGGGCAATACTCCTCCCATTCTTTACAAAATTACGTAATTCGCTACTCTTGGGTGCAGAGCTCCCTAAGCAATCTCTCGAGGCTTTCATTACATTCATTCTGAAAGAGGGCAAATGCACAGAAGCCTGTGGCAACTATTGACCTATCTCACTGTTAAACACAGATCTCAAATGGTGGTCAAAGCTTATTACATCTCTCCGGTAATATCTACAATTATACACCCTGAGCAAACATAATTTGTTCCAGGTATATAGGGCCAATTTAATACACCCTGCACTCCACAACACTAGAACCAACAAAATGCCACTCAGCCTCCTTGGCACAGATGCCGAAAAGTCCTTTGACAGAGAGAACTGGACATATCTGACACATACACTGGCCAAATTTGGTTTTACACCCTAGTTCATAGCAGCTATTTTATCTTTATACTCTAAACCTTTGGCCAGAATCCAGATCAGTGGATCAATCTTAAACCCCTTTCCCATTTATAATGGGACCAGACAGGGTTGTCCACTGTCACCAACTCTGCTCATTTTGGTGATGGAAACCCCATTACAGAAGATTAGGCAAACCTCTGACATTCTAGGCCTAAATGTGGGTAACTGCACACATACTGCATACTGAATGGCTGCGATTGGCTCATCAAGCGCGGCTGTGATTGGCTGCCAGCACTTGATTAGCCAATCACAGAGCTTGCTTTGCTGGGGGCGGGGTATTCAAACCCCTGTCACCAGCAGAAGGCAGCTGTGAGATGAGGAGGCCACTGCGCCGCTGCCAGACACCATCGGGAGGCATCCAGATGCCACGGACGAGGTGTTGGTGTAATTGGGGAGGGTTTGTGCATTAGAGGATAAGATTGATTACTTTTTTGCCACGACTGGATGATTCCTTTAAAATTAGATTTAGACATTTCTTGTTTAGAAATGTATAATTTTGAATCCCAGAAAGATGCCAATTCCCTCTGCTCACAATCTCTTCTGCTAATTGTTTATATGGTTTACTTGTATGTAGCGATAATAGTTCTGTATGAAGACATAGCTGAATTGTTTGGTAGTATAAGGCAACATCCGGTAAACCAAATCATTCTAGTTTTTATGGTAGTGTAAGCTAGTCTAGCCCCCCGTGATTTCCATAGGAACTTTAAGAAAAGGGATTTTAGTTCACTAAAGAAAGATCCTGGAAGCCAGATGGGTGCAACTTTTAACACATACAAGAGTCTGGGAGCAACATAAGTTTTGATTAATTTTTCCTACCCCTCCAGGAGATCATATGCAGGCCAAGTGACTGAAGTTGGGAACATATGGCTCTGAGGAGGCAAATGTGATTTAAAGTATATACATCCTGTAGGCTCTTTGGAATTTTGATTCCCAGATATGTCAGAGAAGTATGCTGCCACCTAAACTGGAATTTGTTTTCTATCAAGGAACTGTCTGTCGGAGTAATTGAGATTTAAAGTACTTCCCATTTTGATAGGTTTATTGTAATATTAGAGATAAAACCAAAAGTTTCAAATGTTTAGAGGAGAGAGGGAAAAACTCTGTAAAGGGTTCCGTAAGAAAAAGAGAAGGTCATCTGCAAAACAGTTATTTTGTGTTCCTAGTATACTAATGTCTTCAATTAAGGGGTTTTGGCGAATGTTTTGAATTAGAGTCTCTATCATTAAAATAAACAAAACAGTGAAAGAGGACAGCCCTGACCAACTACATTTCGTATTTGAACAGTGGGGGACAGAGCACCATTTACTTTGTCATGCGTGAGGTGTGAAATTAATAGCAGAGATCAGGTCAATGAATTTTTGTGGGAAATTAAATTTAAGTAATGCAGATTTCCTGAATGACCATTTAATTCGGCAAAAGCCTTTTCCATGTCAATACTTATTAAAGTGTGTTTAGAATTGGTGTTCTTCGTATATGTTGAATAGCATAGAGGACCTTTAAAACATTCTCTCTCCTCTCCCTACCCTTAGCAAAGTCTGTTTGGTGTGGATGTACTAATTTAGGTAAGAATATGGCTATGCGATTTGCTATCAGTTTGAGTTTGGACCGTAGTTTGATGTCATTATTAAGGAGAGATATAGGTTTGTAATTAACACAGCAAGTGGGATCTTTACCTTCTTTGCCTTCTTTGTGTATGATGGTGACATAGGCCTCTAATGATTGAGTGGCAAGAGGGGCTCCTTCTAAAAATTGTTGTTGAAAAAGATGGTCAGGGGTGTTGCAAGAATATGGAAGAATTTTTATAGTACAAGATGGGGAATCCATCTTGTCCAGGACTCTGTCCACTAGGGATGGAGTAAAGTACTAACTTAATTTCATCTGATAAGATGGGGAGCAGCAATGTCTGTTGTTCTTCCAGTGTTAGTTTTGAAATGCTGATATTATTAAGGAAAAGTTGGGTTTTGTGTGATCTGTCTATTCCTCTTCCTAGAGCCTCCCCACCATATGTTAGAAACGTCAGAATAGAAAAAGAAAAAAGACCTAGCCACAGCCTTTGTGTCTGTCACCAACCCGCCCTCTGAGGTGCAGATTTTGTAGATCCACGATTCTGTTTTGGATTTCCTGATCATGGTGGACATGAGCTTCCCCCCTTTATTTCCATGAGCATAGTATTTATATCTAGAATGGAGCAAGGCTTTGGCAGCTTGGTAGTTTAATACATTTTTTTAAATTCATTTCTTTCGTCTGCTAGGTGGATTTGTGCCTTGGCAACTAGTGATTTTTTTATGTGTTTTCTCTAAAGAAGCTATTTTTGAGTGAATACCTGAGATTTGGGCCATACAGAGCTTTTTCTTATGTGCTCCTAGAGAGATAAATTCCCCTTTCATATATGCTTTATGGGCTCCACAAATAGCTGCACTACTTATTGATGGATCTTGGTTATTTTTTAAATAAAAATGAAACCTCTTGCTTAGTTTGTCAAGGGTATCTTGCATAAGTATAATAGTCTAATTTAATTTCCATACCCATTCATTCTCTAACAGTTCAGGTAAAGATATCTTGAAGTACACCGATGCGTGATCTGAGATAATTTGTAATGCTTAGTAGTTCTGAAGGAATTTCTTAAAGGGTTAAGGGGAGTGTTCATGTATCCTCCTACAAATAGGGTTCCTTCTCTGTATGCTACAATTTTCCCCAGTAAAGATTTCAGCAATGCGATGGTACCTTGGTTGGGCACATATAAATTACAAAACGTAACTTTCCACTGCCCTATTTGTCCCTTCAAGTGTGTATATCGACCATCCTGGTCAATTACAGAATCCTTATATGTATAGGGGTATTTCTCTTAAAGCCGATGCTTATGCCCCGAGATGACGAGCCTTCATGTGTAGAATGGAACTATGTGTTTTACCTAGCATAGCTCAGGTTCAGGACATGATTTCTTTTGAATTGTGTTTCTTGAATAAAGAAGATTTCAACTTTTGTTCTATTTAATAATTTAAATATACAACTTCTTTTTTGGGGGTTGTTGCCTCTATTGATGTTAAAGGAGGCCAAGTGTAGTGTTAGGCTCGGCGTCTAAGGGAGAACAACATCATCATCCACACAATAACATGATTCCATCATTGGGAACCTTAGAAATATCTCACAATACTTCACAGACCACAAAAATATTATGTCTGAGAACAATCTGCAAAACATGAGGGAAACAAAAATAGGAAAGGAAAGTGGGCGATGGATGGGGGGAGGGCAGGAGTGGGGTGACAGGGAAGGGCAGAAGGGGAAAGAGGAATAAATGTGAGATGAGTGGAGAGGAGGAGAAAGGAAAAAAATGCAATTCCTGATTGGAAAAACTCCCATAGCCATATTTAAATGTATTCAAATGAAAATTGAGCAATTTTCCTTTTGCATAAAAAAAAACAAAAACATATAGCTGGAGAAATACGAAATAGTTAATCAAAAGAAGAGTATCAAGAGAACTCTAAATAAAATGGAATTAGTGAGTCCCAAACATTAACTGTGTGATTGTTCTCAGAGCGAGAAACCACGCAACCTTGTAGATATGATACCTTTTAATGGATAACAAAAATGCATGATGTTACAGCAAGCAAGCTTTCGGGGATATCTCGCCCCCTTCGTCAGGCTATTGAATGAAACTAGTTTGGATGGCACATAATTATAACATACAGAGGCAGAGGGGAGGAGAACACATTCCTCTTGATCTAAATATATGTTCACACACAGAAATTTGGGACTGTTTTGCACTCAAAACTTAAAACAACAAACAAACAGAGCAGAGACATATATCGTAAATCAGTCTACTGAGTACAGGACAGTTTTATGATGTGTCTTATCTCTCCTTCAACCTGTACATGGAAGGAGATGCAGCACCTAGTGGATGGCAACGCTATTGCAAGTCAAGTTCTGATTTTTATGAAGTTTTAAAGCAAAAGGAAAGAATATATATATATATTATATATATATATATATATATATATATATATATATATATATATATATATATATACACATTTTTTTATGATTCGGGGGAGGACATCCCTCTTGACCTCCTTCAGAGCTTTCATATTTTCCACTTATGTAAGAATCCCGTGCTGAGGTTCAATCCATACTTGAGGGTGTCAAACATGACCATAAATTTGTACTCTCAAATTCTTTTGTGATGCTGCGACTTGAAATTGCCCTTCAGTACAATAACTCTTATTATAATAACTCTCATTGCTCTACTGGCTAACACGGTACCAAACCATTTTTTTTTCCAAACATGGACTTGGATGCATGGATCCATAAAAACAGATCTTACGCGTAACAAGTGACCTCTGCTTGTCAAGCACTACATAGTTCTGACAATTTAACATCATATTTACATGTTAGCTGATAGTCCTGCATGTTTCTTGGACTTAGATGACTTGTTCCTCTGGACTCGGGTCCAAGAGGAAGATGTAGGCAAGGCTGGCCACTCCTCCACTTCTGGAATTTGAAGCCAAGAGTCTACTTTAAGTGGGGGAATATCCAGTGTTTCCCAGCAAGAAGTTAAATCCTCTGGAAGTTGACTCTTTTTTGCCATTTCTTGTGAAGCTGATACCAAAATGGAATGCCCATCTATAGTGGATATTCATCTCTCTCAACTTGTCTGTGACTGGTTTTAGGAGCTTGCATTTGAATAAAGTAGTAGGAGCCAAGTCTGGATAAATGTGGATATTTGGCTCTTCCCACTGAAGCTGACCCCATTCTCATGCTTTCGTCAGCAACACTGCAATGTCTGTATACCACAAGAGGCAACAAATCACATCCCTTGGAGGGTAAGATGGGGCTTGCATTGGGCTCAGAGCTCTGTGAGCCCTTTCAATATGGATCTCCATAGTACTCTGTTGGCCATCTAGATCTGTGAAAATGGCTCTCACATTTATGAGCAGGGCGGAGTGATAACCCCCCTCAGGTAGGCCTCTGATTCTTACATTTCGCCTCCTGCTCTGATTCTTCTGATCCTCCAGAAGTAGGAATGCCTGATTTATTTGATTGCATTGCAGCATGACTTGTTCTTCTAGCACACCACAGAATTGGGATAGTGATTGTTGGGATTGTTCTCCTAAGGCACATGATAGAGTCTTTCAAAGAAATTCCCTTGATATGGTATTATAAACTGTACTGTTTGCTCCCTCTGTTGCAGTGCCCTAATCTGAATCATAGGAGGTGTGGTTTGTCAGTTCCTCTGCCAGTGCAATCTTGCGACCATGAGATGCGACTGTTTCCCTTTGTTTTTTTTGGGAGCTGGGAGGTCTCTCTGCTCTTCTCTCTCAGATTGTGCTTTGATATCTTGTGTTGTTCAAGTAATAGCTAGGCTAGTTAGGAATTCAATGCCGGGAGCTCAGGGCTCACACGTCTTGCATCTATCTACCTAATCAAGCTCCCTCATTCTAATATCTAACCCTAAAGTAGCATTCTCTAAAATCCTCAACATTTTTGACCTTTTTGGAAAACTCTCAAATTTCAAGGTAATTTATAACAAATCTGAAGCTCTAAATATCTCAGCCCCAATCAACATAGTATCTTTACTTAAACAATAGCACCCCTTTATGTGGCCCACCTCAGGAATAACGTACCAAGGCACTACCTTAATCGCTGATCCTTCTCTATTATTCAACGCTAACTACATCCATATTCTTAAAAGGGGGCTTGGGCAAACGTTAGCTCCATGGCGTTCTTCAAAAATTTGAAAAGGAAGCCATCTTTCCAATCTATATCAAATTAAAACTTTATTGCCAGATAAACCACTTAATTTTCTCGAGACTTTAGATATCTTCAACTCTATTAACAAATTCCAAGCAATGTTCTGCAACAGATTAAGAGAACTTCTCCGTTTTGAGATTAATTTATGAGTCCCTGCCCTTCCAAAAAAAAACATGACACACTTGTACAAAAGATTGGTACTTAACAAGGCCTTTGAGAAACTTCACTTCATTAGAGAATGAGAACAAGAACAAAAAATTGCTCTAAACAAGAATGAGGTTCACAAGGTCCTTAATAATTCACATGGCTTCTCCAGATGTGTCTGAATTCAGGAAAGCTATTTTAAAATTCTCACCAGATGGTACAAAACACCATTATTCAAATCCAACCTTTCTCAGACCAACAACTGCTGGAGATAAGACTCCAATGGAGGCTCTCTATTACACATCTGGTGGCACAGCCCTGCTATAAAACTATTCTGGCAACAAATCTACGTTCAAATAAACAAAATATGTAAAACTGCATAATGCCTTCTCCTCAGCCATGGTTCTATTATGGAAACCCTCTCCACAATTTACACCATCTAACATCTTCTGACATTATTTTTGACAGCAGCTAAACGTATTATCCCTCTACTATGGAGAGATAAATCAACACCCACACTAGACCAGTAGAGGGATAGAGTTTCCCAAACAAATCAGTTTGAGGAGTTGGCTGTTTGGGAGTCAGGGACCAGAAAGAACTTTTTGCCATCTGGAACCCATGGATTCAACATACAGATTTCCCACAGTAACGTACAGAGATCTCCGATTTTCATTTTATCCACTTGTCAGCCTCAATTGTGCGTCCTTTAATAGCCCTACAGATCACCATCTCATTGATGTTCTTGTTTTGTTTAGTGTTCTCAGTTATTTCATCTTATTACATGGTTTCTATATCTCTTTTATGTGCATCCTATGCCATAGCACACCCTATATGGTCTGGGCCCTCTGGGTCTTAACCCCTTTCCGCTATACGTCACACAGTTACATCCTGCGGGATCGGGGTATGTATGAAGAGAGATTGCGTGGCTATCTCTCTTCATACATCGTGGGTGAAGGCTGTTTATTACAGCTGACACCCGGCGACAATAGCTGCAATCAACTATGCGGCCGATTGTGGCTGTTAACCCTTTAAATGCCATTGTCAATTTTGACAGAACCATTTAAATCTCCAGAATGATGTTCAGGGTTCCCGTAAGGCCCCCCCTGCGATGAGATTGCAAAGAGCCGTGCGGATGTCATGGCAGCCAGGGGCCTTTTGAAAGGGTGGGGTGGCTTTATAGACTGCCTGTCCGATCGCAGTATGATGTAATGCTATAGAATTACGTCATGCTGCAGTAGTGTTCAAAGCATCACATGTTGTGGTCTCCTGTGAAAACTTAAAAAAGTAAAAATAAGAGCAATAAAGTTACTAATTGTTAAAAATGGTACTATATTTTTTGTGTATAAGACGTGGTTTTCTGACAAATATTTTGCTCAAATATCGCACTGTGTCTTATACACAGGATGTAAGTTTTCGTTGGAAACTATACGACAAACACTTACTTGAATGTTGGCTGCAAGATACCACTCACCGGTGTGAGGGAGCACTTTGGGCTCCATCACACTACCAGAGTGGAGAGGCAGAGCAGTGGCGAGTAAAGCAGCAGCACGGAGAAGCAGGGCAGCGATGCGAAGTAGGGCAGCAGTGCAGCTAGGTGAGTATGCCTGCACCCTCACAAATACACACTACACATGCATATAGATTATATACACGGCACATATACAGCACATGTACAGTACATACAGCACAGTCTACTCACCAGCCATCTTCTCTAAGCGCTCCACGGCCAGTCTTCTGTCTCCTGAACTTAGCTGTTACCATGGGGCCAGTAAGGGACCCTGGGCAGCAGGGGCGCGGTTCGCCGCGGCGTGCTGGGATGATGTTGCACCCAAGTTCGGGTCGGCGAGTGGCGGCGCAGTGCTTCGGTGCGCGTGCGCCTGCTGTGAGAGGCGTGTGTGCTCTATCTCTGTGAGTTATAGTGGCTGGCTGGGAGCTGCGGTCACCCAGCTTGATTGGTCTCCTCCCTAAGGGCGGAGACTCCTGAATATAGTCTGGCAGCTGCTGATAGCAATTGCCAGTTATTGGTTCCGTCCTCTGTGCGTTTGACCTCGGTCCTGCTCCAGTGGAAGTTATCCTGTGCTGATCCAGCTCTGCCTGTGTTCTGTGGTTTTGTTCCTGTTGGTTATTCCATCTGCTAGCCTGTCAGTACTAGTGTGTAGTCACCTGCATATGTATGGCGGTTCCTTCCTGTCCTACCTTAGGCAGCGTAGGGTCAGTGTTGGCGGCCTGCACGTGTCCACCTTCAGGGCTATCTCCAGGAAGGGACATTGGCGTGGGTGAGAGTCAGGGAGTCCCACGCCGTGCGTACCTATGCACCCCAATAGTACTGTAACATAACAACTGGCCCAAAAAAACAGTTTTCTGCGGGGGTTTTTTGGGTAAGATTCACTGTGTGAATGGAGTGCTACAATGCTCTTACCAGTCAGATTCGTGACCTGGCCGGGATGGTTCAGGTCCTGTCGGGGTGACTCAGCCATCATGAGCAGTGGTTTGTTGTGGCCGCTGATCCAGTACCAGAACCTAAATGCCCATTACCCGAGGTGTTTTTGGGGGACCGGAAAAAATTATTTGTCTTCCGAGAGGCTTGTAAGTTGTTTTTCCGCTTGCGGCCTTGTTCCTCTGGGTCTGAGTCCCAACGGGTGGGGATTGTTATGTCGTTGCTCAGAGAAGGGCTTCAGTCATGGGCCTATTCTTTACAATCTGATTTTGCTAGTCTGCAGTCGGTAGATTCTTTTTTCCTTGAGCTCGGGAATATTTTTGATTGTGCATTATGCAGTCAGTAAGTTGTTGGCTCTACACCAGGGATGCCAGTCGGCAGAAGAACATTGCTCTAGTTTCAGGCAGTATTCAGGCGAATCTGCATGGAACGACTGTGCGCTCAAAGATTTATTTGTGGTAGGCCTGTCTGATGCTGTAAAAGATCTATTGCTGACCCATCCGTCACCATCCACCTTGAAATCAGGCTATGGAATTGGCAGTCAGAGCGGATTGTAGACTCAGGTCTAGAAGGGATGCTAAGCTAGAGGTCCATCAAGAACCTGGTGTCAAGTCTCTGGCAACTTCTACAGCCCGTAACCCAGTGTCAACTTCCAGAGATGATGGTATGGAAGTGGACCGATTGAGTCCTGGAGAGCGGAGGCACTTCCGGGTTTCTAACTAACTCTGCTTTTACTGCGGTAAGGCTGGTGATCGCATCGCATCCTGCCAGGGAAGGGCAGCCATGGAAGAAGCAGAAAAACTTCAGCTCCTAGGTGACTGTCGGGAGGGTCATCTAGGATGTCAGGTACTCTCTAAATTACTGGTGCCTTGTAGTGTGTCTTACAAGGCTTTTCACAGAGTAGGACAGGCATTTATAGATTCTGGGTCGGCCGCAAACCTTATCTGTTTGCAGTTTGTAAGACCACTGTTGTCAAGTTTTACTGCATTAGGTTTGCCGATCCACTTTTCCAGTATTGATGCAATCCTTCTGTTTTCTGGGGTAGTACGTTGGAGGACACAGAACTTTGGTTCATGGTGGGCATATTACATTTGGAGGTTATTTCATTCCTGGTCATAGAGAAGATGTCCGTGGATATAGTTCAGGGATTGCCGTGGCTAAGGACTCACAATCCTCAGTTCGATTGGACTACGCTGGAGCTAGTTCGGTGGGGAGGGTTCTGTCAGGATCATCTAATGCCTGTTACATTGTGCTTCACCGATACTATTAGTATTTGGACTATTTACGGGATTTTCAAGATGTGTTCTCTAAGAAGGTTTCTGAGGGATTGCCCCCACACCGCGAATGGGATTGTAGGATTGACCTTGTCCTGGATAGTCTCATCCCTAAGGGGGCCGTATTTAATCTGTCGAGTCGGGAGCATGAGGCTCTTAAATCCTATATTTCAGAGGCTTTAGCCAAGGAACATAACAGACCATCAAAGTCACCAGCTGGAGCAGGCCTATTTTTTGTTGAAAAGAAAGATAGGTCTTTGTGGGCTTGTGTCGACTATCAAGCTTTTGAACAAGATCACCATAAAGAATCAGTACTCGCTCCCTCTGATCCCTGATCTGTTGAATCAGGTAGTGGGAGCACGCTGGTTCTCTAAGCTTGACCTTTGGGGGGAGCCTTTAATCTCATACGTATTAAGTCTGGTGACGATTGGAAAACCACGTTCAACACCCCGTTGGGACAATTTGAGTATCTGGTGATGCCCTTCGGGTTATGCAATGCCCCTGCAGTTTTTCAGGGGTTTATGAATGCAGTCTTCCTCGATTACCTAGGTATTTCTATGGTTGTCTATTTGGACGACATTTTGGTGTACTTGTCGGATTGGGACACGCATGTCGGACATCTCCACTTCACGTTAGAGCGGTTACGAGAGTACCAACTGTATGTTAAATTGGAGAAGTGCTCATTCGGGGTCAAACGCATGTCATTTCTTGGGTATATCATCACTCCAACTGATGTGTGTATAGAGTCATATAATCACAATGCAATCACAATGGGCTAAACCAGATAATTTGAAAGCTCTTCAGAGCTTTCTTGGGTTTGCCAATTTTTACAGAAAATTTATCAGTAATTTTTCAGTGATTGCACAACCACTGACTGATCTCCTTAAAAAAGGAGCGGACGTGACGTTGTGGTCTCCAGAAGCTTCAGAGGCGTTTGAGCAACTTAAGAAGGCTTTTTCCACCGTGCAGATGCTTGCTGAGCCGGACCTTCAGAAGCCCTTTTTTGTGGAGGGAGACGCTTCTAAAGTTGGAGTCGATGCCGTACTCTCCCAGGAAGTAGAAGGCCGCTCAGGGTTTAGTCTGTGTGCCTTCTTTTCCCGTAAGTTCGGTAGCGCTAAGCGCAATTACAATGTTGGGAACAGGGAATTGTTGGCAATAAAATGGGCATTTGAGGAGTGGCGTCATCTTCTGGAGGGGGCCTGACACCAGGTGACAGTCTTCACCAATCACAAGAATTTAGTGTATCTTGAGAATGCTAAGTGGCTCAATGCACAGCAAGCCAGGTGGGTACTTTTCTTCTCGAGATTCAATTTTAGAGTCATGTACCTGCCGGGAGATAAAAATGTGAAAGCTGATGCCCTCTCCCGCAGTTTCGGGACTCCAGAGGTTGGGGACTCTTCTCTGGAAGGCAACCTCCCTCCCGGTGTCCTGGTGGCAGTCCTGACACGGAACCTTCCAGCTCAGCTTCAGGAATATCAGCTAGAAGCTCTGGAGGGGGTTTCGGCAGGGAAGTTATTTGTACTGATGTCTCTGCACTTGTTGGTTCTGGAGAAGTCTCATTCCTCCATTTTTGCAGGGCATCCGGGGATCCAGGGGACTCTTGAACAATTTTCCCAATTCTACTGGTGGCCCTGTATGGCACGGGAGGTCCGGGAGTTCGTAAATCGGTGTTCAGCTTGTGCACGTGGCAAGAGTCGCCGTAAGAGCCCTGAGGACCGTTAAGGCCGCTGCCAGTACCTGGTAGGCCATGGTCGCATGTTTCCATGGATTTTGTCACTGACCTGTCTCTGTCACAAGGGTGTTCCACTATTTTGGTAGTTGTTGACAGGTTCTCAAAAATGGCCCATTTTGTTGCTCTCAAAAAATTACCATCTGCTGCTGAATTAGTGAGGATTTTCATTAAAGAGATTATAAGATTGCAGGGAATACCGGTCAATATAGTTTTGGATCGGGGGGTGCAATTCATGGCCCAATTTTGGAGGGCCTTCTGTAAAAACTTGGTAACATCCCTGTCCTCATCAGCATTTCATCCGCAGACGAATGGAAAAATGGAACGTAAAAATGAAGACCTAGTACAATACTTGCGTCTTTTTGTGGGCGAGAGGGTCAGTTGGTGGGTAGAGTTCTTACCCTTGGCCAAATTTGCCATAAATAATCGTATAAGTTTGGCGACGGGGGTGTCACCTTTCTTTTGTGTGTTCGGTCGGCATCCCTGATTCCTGACTGTCATTCCAGTACCTACAGTTTGTCCCGCGGTTGATGTTGTTACTAGTGATTTGCAAGAGGTCTGGAATGGTGTACACAAGAACCTGGAGGAAGCAAGTGGTCGTATGCAACTACGTAGTTGTAAAAGGTCCACTGTTTCTGAGCCATTTGAGGTCGATCAGAAGGTCTATCAGTCCGCGAAGAATTTAAAATTGAAGTTCCCCTCAGTTTTATTGGTCCCTTTACCATGACGTGAGTCATTGATCCTCTTACCTATGAGTTGAATTTACCAGGTTCTTGGAGGCTACATAGGGTGTTTCATAAATCTCTTTTGAAGTTATTTATCCTTCCAGTTGTGGTACAAATTTGTACCACAAAAGAATATTGCATAGCAAATATCGGTTTGCACTAACATTTTTGGCGCCCAACGTGGGGCATGACATCGGATTAACTCTGGACCCCACCGAAGTTTTCTTACAAAGTGTCTGTTTTTTCCTGAAGCTATGAGGTCCTTTTGCGCTGGAAAAGGAGAAAAGGAAGGCATACTGCTTTGATCCTTACAAAGAGCCCGGCAGATTGATATGCTTTTGGGTAAGGTTTGGAATATCTATGTGAATGCTTGAATTATGCTTGGACAATTGAGGTGAGTGTTATAGTTAGAGATGAGCAAACATGCTCGTTTAGAGCAATTACTAGAACAAGCATCGATTTTTTTCGAGTAACTGCCTACTCGTGCAAAAAGATTCGGGGGACGGCGAGGGTGAGCGGGGGGTTGCGGTGGGGAGCGAGAGAGTGAGAGCTCGCCACTATTCCCCACACTATTCCCCGCTACCCCCTGCTCCACCCAAATCTTTTTGCACGAGTAGGCAGTTACTCGAAAAAAGCAATGCTCATTCGAGCAATTGCTCTAAACGAGCATATTTGCTCATCTCTAGCTATAGTGCTATGAAGTACATGATTTTATTGATCTGAGATGAAATTGTGAATGAATGCTACTGTGGTAAATTGTGTGAAAAAGTTTGCGGTGTAAGTACTGAAGTGTGTAATACGCAATGTTAAACTCTGCTGTCTTTAGAATGTGTGGGTGTTGGTGACGTTTTCTCTCCTCACCTCTCCTTTTTCGTCAACTTCTGACTGGCATTCTTGATAAGACAGTGAATTTCTAATGTCTAATATGTAGATACTATGTTGTAAATTTACAGACAATTGTAGCTATGAAACATTGTAGTTGAGAGTAATTGAATTTGGCAAATATAAATGTACTGAAAATATTGTATCTGACCAAAGAAAGGGTTTCTTCAGACTTTCTTGTTGTCAAGATAGACAGAGAATATCTTAATTTGGCATAATCTTTAAAGTGAAGCGTTTATTTTTTTGTGTTTTTTTCTCTGCTCTGAAGTATGTGCTCTAATGTATTGACTATAGAATCTGAAATTTAAGCAGGACGACATAAGTACATAGCAATGTTGTCTGAGTATATTACCCAGGGAGGTACCTAGGTTTGTTTATGCTACCTGATGGTGTAGCATACAAGGTGTGCACATTTGAAAAAATGTTTTTTACAAGTCATAGAGAGCTTGGCAGACTGTTAGGAGGAAAGAAAAAAATGGATCTTTCCTAAGTACGGATCTGTGCCGTGAGTGGTGGAAAAAAAAAAACTCCAGGGAGCTTCTATAATCAAAGAGGGGTTTGTAATGGCTTGTGTGGGTGAAAAGTGGTGACAAGCCAGACCCAGCCTGAGAGAGAGAGAAGCGTTTTAGCTTAGACTATGAGAGGTATACTAAGGAGTAGCGTTGAAGATCGCCGAAAGATTCCCAAAAAGATTGTACGGCAGAGAGAGTGCGAAAAAGCAGAGTTTTCCCCTCTGCCCTCTTACAGTCAGGCAATCAGAGACTCTGGAAAAATGTATCTGTGAACATAGAAGATGTGTTTTAAAAGACAACTGTGACAGAGAGAATCCTGACTAGACAATACCTTTCTGCAATTCTCATTTACGGACTGTTCAGTCTCCTTATCAGTGTATATACCTAGCACACAGTCTGACTTTGACTGACATAACACAGATAGACAAGACAGTAGAAGAATTCTAAATCACAAAGAGAAAACAGTCAGAGTTATTCTAAAAGGTGGGGGCTATCATTTCTCAGACTTCATTGAATAATCTGTGCTCATGGCCAAAAAGAGGGATGGGGTGAGTGTGTCGCTGTATGAAAACTTAAGAATTGGTTGCTTGCAATGAAGAAAACCATAGCAAGTGGTCTATGAATTGCAGGTTTTGAATTGATTGTGGTTTTAAAACTATGCAGCATTTTGACTGTGCGCACAATAACAGAGCTTTTTGTATGATGTATATGGTGAGACTGTCATTGCCATGTAAAAATAAGTAATTTAATGTAGTATCAGCATACAGGGAGATACCTCAGTAGTAGGAATAAAAAGTCATGTTATATGGGTGGATTGTGGAGGTGAAATATTGGAAAAAGGAAAAAATAACAGAGGACGTGAATTAAATGGTTTTAGCAAGTGTGAGTGTATAAGAGGCAAATGTAGGTTGAATATGAAAGATACAAGAAAGTGATAAAACACTTGTCTGTGCTGTGAATGTGGAGATGGCAAATTTCAAATGAAAGTATGAAGAAGCAGATAACTGGCCAGAATCAAAGGGGTGGAGCAGGATTATGTAAAAGAACGTAATGGGTCACCCTCTTGTCAGCAAAAGAGGAAGTGGGTGAGAATCTTGGAAAGGGTTAGGAAAAGCTGGTGGATAAAGAAATGTCTTTGCGCTTGACAAATCTAATGTGGCATTGCAAGCAAAATTAGGTTAATAATGATTTTGCTTAAATGGATATTACATTTCTAATGTGGATAGATTTTTGTAGATTATTTTGCCCTAATATAGCTTTTTCCACTTTTAAATAAATAAAACCCTCATCATTAGAATATTTCCATAGTTCCAAATTTAGCTACATTCTTTGCGCTAAAATTTGGAAAGGGGGAATGTGGAATCTGTGCTAATTAAGTTTATCAATGAACGCTTGCAGCTGTGTTGACTGTATGCTCTGTGCTGTCATATGCTACAGTATCTCTCTCATTGCTTCTAGATATCCTTGATAGAGTGTTGGTTGTGGTATGGTAATATCTTCTGATGTATTTATGGGGAACATGAAAGAAAAATGGGTTTAGATTATTTGGTTAATGACATGATAGAATTTTCAACACCATGAATTCAAAAATGAAGTATATGGATTTTAATATTTTTCATTCCATACTGTGGAATATAGTTCACTTGGTAAATATTATTTTTTTTGTTAAAAGGTCACACATAAAGTAAGCTGACCGCGGGTTGCCCAACTTCTGCGAGCCCCACAACCAGCTGTAATCTGTTGATTCCAATAAACAAATGTTCTATCTTATTATTTTTTTTTATTTTAATGTACCTGCAGAGTAAAGTATGTTTACACAGCAAATTTTAGAAACAATTATAATAAGGGAGCAGTGAAACTAGCAGGGAGTTAGAAAAACATGTGTTGTTTAAACTCTCATATCTAAAGCAGGTATCAACTATGGTTGCAGAATTGTCTCCCTCATGTATAAGACCCTGATGCAGTTCCTAGTCAGCACCACTGCAGATTTGCAACAGATTGTCCACTTCTTGCCTAAAGGTATTGTAACCTTGATTCTAAGGTGGGTGAACAGTTAATTTGCTTGTTAGAAGTGGGTATGGCCCATATAGGATGACTATCTGATATACCCAGGCTTGCCCAAGTTAATTTGATACAGGTGTTTACGTGTTGTTTGCATGGAAAAATTAATGGAGTCAAGGTTACTTTACAGTAACTGAGGAATAAAATATGTGTACACATAGAGAAGTGTTAGATTCTAGTCAGGATGCATGTACCGATGTCCCTCGGTAGAATGTGCCACTCCTCCCACTCTCCTCATTTAGAACCTAAAGAATGCTTGCATCAAATTCAATGCTTGTACAACACCGAGAAGTTACATTACATAGGGGTGCACTTACTTTTGCAATAAGCATTGAATAATCAAGTTGTGACCCCTTTACTTTTCTTATTTAGGACCTAAAGAAAGCTCATGCCAAATGTCATGTTTGTACGACTGCGAGAAGTGAGAGAATTAGATTTGGTACATTACACAGGAGTGCTAATACTTTTGTACTTAGCAGTAAATAATCACGTTGGGACTTCTTTACTTTTCCTATTTAGGACCTAAAGAATGCTCCTGCCAAATTTCATGTTTGTAAGACATCGGCAAGTTAGAGAATTAGATTTGGTACATTACACAGGTGTGCCAATACTTTTGCACTTAGCATTGAATACTCGAGTTCTGATCCCTTTATTTTTCCTATTTAGGACCTAAATAATGATCATCCCAAAATTCATGTTTGTAAGACATCGGTAAGTTAGAGAATTAGATTTGGTTCATTACACAGGTGTGCCAATACTTTTTCACTTAGCATTGAATTTTCGAGTTGTGACCCTTTTATTTTTCCAATTTAGGACCTAAAGATTATCCTGCCAAATTTCATGCTTTCATGACATCGGGAAGTTTGCAAATTAGTGGCGGTTCACTCAGTCAGTCAGTGAGTCAGGGAGTGACGTCTTTCACCTTTAGGGCTTTTACCCACTAGCGGGTTTTTTGGCTGTAATTTCGCAGCGTTCCCCCCCCCCCAAATATCAGACATTCTAATGTTAAAATCGCATCACACAAATATCTCAAGTTCACGCTTCTGCGTTTTTTGTGTGATGCGATTTTAACATCAGAAAGTCCCATTGACATTTGGGAAAAATACACAGCGAAATTGCAGCAAAAAAAAAACAAAAAAAAACTGCTAGTGGGTAAAAGCCGATAGATAGATAGATAGATAGATAGATAGATAGATAGATAGATAGATAGATAGATAGATAGATAGATAGATAGATAGATAGATAGATAGATAGATAGATAGATAGATAGATAGATAGATAGATAGATAGATAGATAGATAGATAAATTAGATAGATAGTGGAGACTGATATGAGAATATAACTAATATAATTTGACCACTCGAGAGACTATTTACTACCTTGATGATGCGCTTCTGGGGAAATGTCTATACAAACATGTAATTCTCGTAACTCCATCTTGCATGTGGTTTTTACATTCAAGAGACAATAAGAACTGAGCACCCAAGGGAGGGTTTACCAGTTTGATCATGTGTTTGTAAGGGAGTGTCTGTTAAATCATGTGACGTAATCAGCTGCTATTTAAGAGCAACCATTTCATTTATGAATTGTACCCCGTAAAGGAAAATGGGCGAAACACATGTTGGGTGCAGGTGTTAAGGTGGGCTCTATACACTATGTTACTGTTTTGTATATGATGCAATTAGTATGCTTGATGTGTCATTTTATACAATAGTATTATTGTTTATATTGATTTTGCATAAATGCATATATTGAATGCCTTCCTTTTGCCTGTCTGCTGCACATTTGAGACTCTTCTCTTTTGTATTGGAATATTGTTTTAATTGTAATCTATATCTGTATATATAAAAATGAATATATGTCTGTCTGTCTGTCTGTTTGTCCTTTATGCATTACTACACCATTCATACGATTGCCATGAAACTTTGGAAAGCTGTTGCATACACTCCTGCAAAGGTTTCTGGCATAGTACATCTATCCTATGATAGGTGGCACGCGTGCGAGCATCTTTGACAGTTATGCCACCAGACATAGATTGTTCGATTTCCATCTCAAGCACGAAAGAAAAAGGCATTACAAGCAACAGGATGCATGTTCAACTAAAAAATGATGCATCCGCCGAACGTTTCGCAAGACAATTGCTGAATATTGGGAATGCTGAAGTAAAATGAATGCTGCGCTGTGATTGGTTGCTATTCCTTATACTGCTGTGGAAACATAAAAGGTGTGCTGAGATTTGTTGTTATTTCTTATACTGCTGAGGTATAATGAAAGCTGTTCTGTGATTCGTTGCTATTTCCTATAGTGCTGAGGTAACATGAAAGCTGTGCAGTGATTGGTTGCTATTAGAGATGAGCGAACGTACTCGTCCGAGCTTGATACTCGTTCGAGTATTAGCGTGTTCGAGATGCTCGTTACTCGTAACGAGTACCACGCGATGTTCGAGTTACTTTCAGTTTCCTCTCTGAGACGTTAGCGCGCTTTTCTGGCCAATTGAAAGCCCTATACCACCCCCCTGCTGTGAGTGGCTGGGGAGATCAGGTGTCACCCGAGTATAAAAATTGGCCCCTCCAGCGGCTCGCCTCAGATGCGTTGTGACATAGCTGAGGGACAGTGGTATCGTGTTGGAGCTGCTGTAGGGAGAGTGTTAGGAGTTAGTGTAGGCTTCAAGAACCCCAACGGTCCTTCTTAGGGCCACATCTAACCATGTGCAGTAGTGTGGAGGCTGCTTTTAGCAGTGTTGCACTTTTTTTTTGTTTTGCTATATCGGCCGTGCAGAGCATTGCGCCCTGCAGTAATACTACAGGGACAGAAGTGGTGGTTAGGCAGGGAGAGTGTTAGGAGTTAGTGTAGGCTTCAAGAACCCCAACGGTCCTTCTTAGGGCCACATCTAACCGTGTGCAGTAGTGTGGAGGCTGCTTTTAGCAGTGTTGCACTTTTTTTTTTTTGCTATATCGGCCGTGCAGAGCATTGCGCCCTGCAGTAATACTACAGGGACAGAATTGTGTAGGCAGGGCCAGAAGACATATATTATAGATTGAATATACGCAGTGGTCCTTTAGAAAAAAATCTTTGAAAAACAAATATTTGGCCTGCCTGTCACTCTGCTCAGTGTTCTGGGTCTGTGTCTGCTGCGGGTTGTAGTTCTCCAAATAAATACGCAGCCAGCTAAGTGTTACAGCAGGCTTGCGCAAAATTATTTCCTGGCTCTGAAATCACCGCTCTGTTGCACTTAATAACAGTGCAACACTGCAGTTCCGTGACACACACATCAGGGACAGAATTGCGTAGGCAGGGCCAGAAGACATATATAGATTGAATATACGCAGTGGTCCTTTTGAAAAAAATATTTGAAGAAAAGCAAATATTTGGCCTGCCTGTCACTCTGCTCAGTGTTCTGGGTCTGTGTCTGCTGCGGGTTGTAGTTCTCCAAATAAATACGCAGCCAGCTAAGTGTTACAGCAGGCTTGCGCAAAATTATTTCCTGACGTTCCGTAAGCGAACTCAGCCTACAACCACAGGCCAATAAGCGGCACATTAAATTACAGTGTTGTGTTTCTGCATTCCTGGTAATACAGCATGCTGAGGGGTAGGGGTAGGCCTAGAGGACGTGGGCGCGGCCGAGGACGCGGAGGCCCTAGTCCGGGTGTGGGCACAGGCCGAGCTCCTGATCCAGGTGTATCGCAGCCGACTGCTGCGGGATTAGGAGAGAGGCACGTTTCTGGCGTCCCCACATTCATAGCACATTTAATGGGTCCACGCGGTAGACCCTTATTAGAAAAGGAGCAGTGTGAGCAGGTCCTGTCGTGGATGGCAGAAAGTGATTCCAGCAACCTATCGTCCACCCAGAGTTCTGCGCCGTCCACTGCTGCAACTCAGAATCCTCTGGCTGCTGCTCCTCCTTCCTCCCAGCCTCCTCACTCCATGAAAATTAGACATTCTGAGGAGCGGGCAGACTCCCAGGAACTGTTCTCGGGCCCCTGCTCAGATTGGGCAGCAGTGGTTCCTCTCCCACCAGAGGAGTTTATCGTGACTGATGCCCAACCATTGCAAAGTTCCCGGGGTCCGGGGGATGAGGCTGGGGACTTCCGGCAACTGTCTCAAGACCTTTCAGTGGGTGAAGAGGCCGATGACGATGAGACACAGTTGTCTATCAGTGAGGTAGTAGTAAGGGCATTAAGTCCGAGGGAGGAGCGCACCGAGGATTCTGAGGAAGAGCAGCAGGACGATGAGGTGACTGACCCCACCTGGTTTGCTACGCCTACTGAGGACAGGTCTTCAGAGGGGGAGGCAAGGGCAGCAGCAGGGCAGGTTGCAAGAGGCAGTGCGGTGGCCAGGGGTAGAGGCAGGGCCAGACCGAATAATCCACCAACTGTTTCCCAAAGCGCCCCCTCGTGCCATGCCACCATGCAGAGGCCGAGGTGCTCATAGGTCTGGCAGTTTTTCACTGAGAGTGCAGACAACCGACGAACAGTGGTGTGCAACCTTTGTCGCGCCAAGATCAGCCAGGGAGCCACCACCAGCAGCCTCACCACCACCAGCATGCGCAGACATATGATGGCCAAGCACCCCACAAGGTGGGACGAAGGCTGTTCACCGCCTCCGGTTTGCACCGCTGCCTCTCCCCCTGTACCCCAACCTGCCACTGAGATCCAACCCCGCTCTGAGGACCCAGGCACTACCGTCTCCTGGCCTGCACCCACACCCTCACCTCCGCTGTCCTCGGCCCCATCCACCAATGTCTCTCAGCGCACCGTCCAGCCGTCGCTAGCGCAAGTGTTTGAGCGCAAGCGCAAGTACGCCGCCACGCACCCGCACGCTCAAGCGTTAAACGTGCACATAGCCAAATTTATCAGCCTGGAGATGCTGCCGTATAGGGTTGTGGAAACGGAGTCCTTCAAAAGTATGATGGCGGCGGCGGCCCCGCGCTACTCAGTTCCCAGTCGCCACTACTTTTCCCGATGTGCCGTCCCAGCCCTGCATGACCACGTCTCCCGCAACATTGTACGCGCCCTCACCAACGCGGTTACTGCCAAGGTCCACTTAACAACGGACACGTGGACAAGCACAGGCGGGCAGGGCCACTATATCTCCCTGACGGCACATTGGGTGAATTTAGTGGAGGCTGGGACAGAGTCAGAGCCTGGGACCGCTCACGTCCTACCCACCCCCAGAATTGCGGGCCCCAGCTCGGTGCTGGTATCTGCGGCGGTGTATGCTTCCTCCACTAAAGCACCTTCCTCCTCCTCCTCCTCCAACGCAACCTCTGTCTCGCAATCAAGATGTGTCAGCAGCACGTCGCCAGCAGTCGGTGTCGCGCGGCGTGGCAGCACAGCGGTGGGCAAGCGTCAGCAGGCCGTGCTGAAACTACTCAGCTTAGGAGATAAGAGGCACACGGCCCACGAACTGCTGCAGGGTCTGACAGAGCAGACCGACCGCTGGCTTGCGCCGCTGAGCCTCCAACCGGGCATGGTCGTGTGTGACAACGGCCGTAACCTGATGGCGGCTCTGCAGCTCGGCAGCCTCACGCACGTGCCATGCCTGGCCCACGTCTTTAATTTGGTGTTTCAGGGCTTTCTGAAAAGCTACCCTCGCTTGTCAGACCTGCTCGGAAAGGTGCGCCGGCTCTGCGCACATTTCCGCAAGTCCCACACGGACGCTGCCACCCTGCGCACCCTGCAACATCGGTTTAATCTGCCAGTGCACCGACTGCTGTGCGACGTGCCCACACGGTGGAACTTTACGCTCCACATGTTGGCCAGGCTCTATGAGCAGCGTACAGCTATAGTGGAATACCAACTCCAACATGGGCGGCGCAGTGGGAGTCAGCCTGCTCAATTATTTTCAGAAGAGTGGGCCTGGTTGGCAGACATCTGCCAGGTCCTTGGAAACTTTGAGGAGTCTACCCAGGTGGTGACTGGCGATGCTGCAATCATTAGCGTCACCATTCCTCTGCTATGCCTCTTGAGAAGTTCCCTGCAAAGCATAAAGGCAGACGCTTTGCACTCGGAAACAGAGCCGGGGAAAGACAGTATGTCGCTGGATAGTCAGAGCACCCTCCTGTCTATATCTCAGCGCGGTGAGGAGGAAGAGGAGGAGGAGGAAGATGAGGAGGAGGGGGAAGACACAGCTTGGCCCACTGGTGAGGGTAGACATGCTGCTGGCCTGTTATCCTTTCAGCGTGTATGGCCTGAGGAGGAGGAGGAGGAGGAGGATCCTGAAAGTGATCTTCCTAGTGAGGACAGCCATGTGTTGCGTACAGGTACCCTGGCACACATGGCTGACTTCATGTTAGGATGCCTTTCTCGTGACCCTCGCGTTACACGCATTCTGGCCACTACGGATTACTGGGTGTACACACTGCTCGACCCACGGTATAAGGAGAACCTTTCCACTCTCATACCCGAAGAGGAAAGGGGTTCGAGAGTGTTGCTATACCACAGGACCCTGGCGGACAAACTGATGGTAAAATTCCCATACGACAGCGGTAGTGGCCGAAGGCGCAGTTCCGAGGGCCAGGTAGCAGGGGAGGCGCGGAGAACAGGCAGGATGTACAGCACAGGCAGGCCAACACTCTTCAAGGCCCTTGACAGCTTTATGGCTCCCCAGCAAGACTGTGTCACCGCTCCCCAGTCACGGCTGAGTCGGCGGGAGCACTGTTAAAGGATGTTGAGGGAGTACGTAGCCGATCGCACGACCGTCCTCCGTGACGCCTCTGCCGTCTACAACTACTGGGTGTCGAAGCTGGACACGTGGCCTGAACTCGCGCTGTATGCCCTGGAGGTGCTTGCTTGTCCTGCGGCTAGCATCTTGTCAGAGAGGGTGTTTAGTGCGGCTGGGGGAATCATCACAGATAAGCGTACCCGCCTGTCAACCGACAGTGCCGACAGGCTAACACTCATCAAGATGAACAAAGCCTGGATTTCCCCAGACTTCTCTTCTCCACCAGCGGACAGCAGCGATACCTAAGCAATACGTAGGCTGCACCCGCGGATGGAAGCATCGTTCTGTATCCCCATCAAAAACGGGGACCTTTTTGCTTCATCAATCTGTGTATAATATTCCTCCTCCTCCTTCTGCTCCTCCTCCTGAAACCTCACATAATCATGCCGAACGGGCATTTTTTCTTAGGCCCACAAGGCTCAGTCATATAATTTTTCTAAACAATTTTTATACGTTTCAATGCTCATTAAAGCGTTGAAACTTTCACCTCCAACAATTTTTATTTTAACTGGGCTGCCTCCTGGCCTAGTTACCAATTAAGCCACATTAACCAAAGCGATTAATGGGTTTCACCTGCCCTCTTGGTTGGCCATGGCCAATTTTTCTAATGTACATTAGTACTGTTGATACAGCAATTTTTGTGGGCCCTCGCCTACAGTGTAATCAAATGAATTTTTAGCCCACCTGCATTACAGCTGACGTTACATCAGCTGTGTTGGGCACTGCAATGGGATCTATTTATGTACCGCCGGTGGGTTACAGGGAGCCACTCATGCTGTGGGTCCACACGGAGTTGTAACTGCAAGTGTCCACTTCTAAAGAACCCCAGTCTGACTGGGGCATGCAGTGTGGGCCGAAGCCCACCTGCATTAAACATGACATTACCTCAGCTGTGATGAGCAATGCAATGGGATATATTTATGTACCGCCGGTGGCTTCCTGGCACCCACCCATGCTGTGGGTCCACAGGGAGTTGTAGATGCATCTGTTTCCACTTCTAAAGAACCCCAGTCTGACTGGGGCATGCAGTGTGGGCTGAAGCCCACCTGCATTAAACATGACATTACTACCTCAGCTGTGATGGGCACTGCAATGGGATATATTTATGTACCGCCGGTCGCTTCCTGGCACCCACCCATGCTGTCGGTCCACAGGGAGTTGTAAATGCATCTGTTTCCACTTCTAAAGAACCCCAGTCTGACTGGGGCATGCAGTGTGGGCTGAAGCCCACCTGCATTAAGCACGACATTACTACCTCAGCTGTGTTGGGCAATGCAATGGGATATTTTTATGTACCGCCGGTGGGTTCCAGGGAGCCACCCATGCTGTCGGTCCACAGGGAGTTGTAAATGCATCTGTTTCTACTTCTAAAGAACCCCAGTCTGACTGGGGCATGCAGTGTGGGCCGAAGCCCACCTGCATTAAGCACGACATTACTACCTCAGCTGTGTTGGGCAATGCAATGGGATATTTTTATGTACCGCCGGTGGGTTCCAGGGAGCCACCCATGCTGTCGGTCCACAGGGAGTTGTAAATGCATCTGTTTCCACTTCTAAAGAACCCCAGTCTGACTGGGGCATGCAGTGTGGGCCGAAGCCCACCTGCATTAAACATGACATTACTACCTCAGCTGTGATGGGCACTGCAATGGGATATATTTATGTACCGCCGGTCGCTTCCTGGCACCCACCCATGCTGTCGGTCCACAGGGAGTTGTAAATGCATCTGTTTCCACTTCTAAAGAACCCCAGTCTGACTGGGGCATGCAGTGTGGGCCGAAGCCCACCTACATTAAACATGACATTACTACCTCAGCTGTGATGGGCACTGCAATGGGATATTTTTATGTACCGCCGGTGGCTTCCTGGCACCCACCCATGCTGTGGATCCACAGGGAGTTGTAAATGCATCTGTTTCCACTTCTAAAGAACCCCAGTCTGACTGGGGCATGCAGTGTGCGCCGAAGCCCACCTGCATTAAGCACGACATTACTACCTCAGCTGTGTTGGGCAATGCAATGGGATATTTTTATGTACCGCCGGTGGGTTCCAGGGAGCCACCTATGCTGTCGGTCCACAGGGAGTTGTAAATGCATCTGTTTCCACTTCTAAAGAACCCCAGTCTGACTGGGGCATGCAGTGTGGGCCGAAGCCCACCTGCATTAAGCACGACATTACTACCTCAGCTGTGTTGGGCAATGCAATGGGATATTTTTATGTACCGCCGGTGGGTTCCAGGGAGCCACCCATGCTGTCGGTCCACAGGGAGTTGTAAATGCATCTGTTTCCACTTCTAAAGAACCCCAGTCTGACTGGGGCATGCAGTGTGGGCCGAAGCCCACCTGCAGTAAGCCCGACATTACTACCTCAGTTGTGTTGGGCAATGCAACGGGATATTTTTTAGAGATGAGCGAACGTACTCGTCCGAGCTTGATATTCGTGCGAATATTAGGGTGTTCGGGATGCTCGTTACTCGTAACGAGTACCACGCGGTGTTCCGGTTACTTTCAGTTTCCTCTCTGAGACGTTAGCGCGCTTTTCTGGCCAATTGAAAGACAGGGAAGGCATTACAACTTCCCCCTGTGACGTTCAAGCCCTATACCACCCCCCTGCTGTGAGTGGCTGGGGCAATCAGATGTCACCCGAGTATAAAAGTCGGCCCCTCCCGCGGCTCGCCTCAGATGCCTTGTGAGTTAGCTGAGGGAAAGTGTTGCTGCTGGTGCTGCTGTAGGGAGAGTATTAGGAGTGAGTGTAGGCTTCAAGAACCCCAACGGTCCTTCTCAGGGCCACATCTATCCGTGTGCAGTACTGTGGAGGGTGCTGTTAGCAGTGTTGCACAAATTTTTTTTTTTTTCAAAATCGGCAGTCTGCAGAGCATTGCGCCCCGCATTAATAGTCCAGGGACAGAAGTGGTGGTTAGGCAGGGAGAGTGTTAGGAGTGAGTGTAGGCTTCAAGAACCCCAACGGTCCTTCTTAGGGCCACATCTATCCGTGTGCAGTACTGTGCAGGCTGCTGTTAGCAGTGTTGCATATTTTTTTCTTTTCAAAATCGGCTGTCTGCAGAGCATTGCGCCTTGCAGTAATACTACAGTGAGAGAATTGTGTAGGCAGGGCCAGAAGACATATATTATTGATTGAATATAGTCAGTGGGCCCTCCGTTTCCCAAAAAGGGAAACATTCTATTTGTCCTGCAGGCTTGCGCCAATTTATTTGCTGCCTGTGAAAAGTAACTGCTCTGCTGCACTTCATATAACTGCATTTCTGTGCAACACATATCTTATCTGATTGAATATAGTCAGTGGGCCCTCCATTTCCCAAAAAGGGAAACATTCAATTTGTCCTGCAGGCTTGCGCCAATTTATTTGCTGCCTGTGAAAAGTCTCCGCTCTGCTGCACTTCATATAACTGCATTTCTGTGCAACACATATCTTATCTGATTGAATATAGTCTGTGGGCCCTCCGTTTCCCAAAAAGGGAAACATTCTATTTGTCCTGCAGTCTTGCGCCAATTTATTTCCTGCCTGGGAAAAGTAACAGCTGTGCTGCACTTCATATAACTGCATTTCTGTGCAACACATATCTTATCTGATTGAATATAGTCAGTGGGCCCTCCGTTTCCCAAAAAGGGAAACATTCAATTTGTCCTGCAGGCTTGCGCCAATTTATTTGCTGCCTGTGAAAAGTCTCCGCTCTGCTGCACTTCATATAACTGCATTTCTGTGCAACACATATCTTATCTGATTGAATATAGTCAGTGGGCCCTCCGTTTCCCAAAAAGGGAAACATTCAATTTGTCCTGCAGGCTTGCGCCAATTTATTTGCTGCCTGTGAAAAGTCTCCGCTCTGCTGCACTTCATATAACTGCATTTCTGTGCAACACATATCTTATCTGATTGAATATAGTCAGTGGGCCCTCCGTTTCCCAAAAAGGGAAACATTCAATTTGTCCTGCAGGCTTGCGCCAATTTATTTGCTGCCTGTGAAAAGTCTCCGCTCTGCTGCACTTCATATAACTGCATTTCTGTGCAACACATATCTTATCTGATTGAATATAGTCAGTGGGCCCTCCGTTTCCCAAAAAGGGAAACATTCTATTTGTCCTGCAGGCTTGCGCCAATTTATTTCCTGCCTGGGAAATCACTGGTAATACAGCATGCTGAGGGGTAGGGGTAAGCCTAGAGGACGTGGACGTGGCCGAGGACGCGTAGGCCCAAGTGAGGGTGTGGGCACAGGGCGAGCTCCTGATCAAGGTGTATCGCAGCCGACTGCTGCGCGATTAGGAGAGAGGCACGTTTCTGGCGTCCCCACATTCATCGCCCAATTAATGGGTCCACGCGGGAGACCTTTATTAGAAAATGAGCAGTGTGAGCAGGTCCTGTCGTGGATGGCATAAAGTGCTTCCAGCAACCTATCGTCCACCCACAGTTCTGCGCCGTCCAGTGCTGCAAATCCAAATCCTCTGGCTGCTACTCCTCCTTCCTCCCAGCCTCCTCACTCCACTACAATGACACATGCTCAGGAGCGGGCAGACTCCCAGGAACTGTTCTCGAGCCCCTGCTCAGATTGGGCAGCAGTGGTTCCTTTCCCACCAGAGGAGTTTATCGTCACTGATGCCCAACCATTGGAAAGTTCCCGGGGTCCGGGGGATGAGGCTGGGGACTTCCGGCAACTGTCTCAAGACCTTTCAGTGGGTGAGGAGGACGATGACGATGAGACACAGTTGTCTTGCAGTGAGGTAGTAGTAAGGGCAGTAAGTCTGAGGGAGGAGCGCACAGAGGATTCGGAGGAAGAGCAGCAGGACGATGAGGTGACTGACCCCACCTGGTGTGCAACGCCTACACAGGACAGGTCTTCAGAGGGGGAGGCACGGGCAGCAGCAGGGCAGGTTGCAAGAGGCAGTGCGGTGTCCAGGGGTAGAGGCAGGGCCAGACCAAATAATCCACCAACTGTTTCCCAAAGGACACCCTCGCGCCATGTCACCCTGCAGAGGCCGAGGTGCTCTAAGGTCTGGCAGTTTTTCACAGAGACGCCTGACGACCGACGAACAGTGGTGTGCAACCTTTGTCGCGCCAAGAACAGCCGGGGAGCCACCACCAACAGCCTCACCACCACCAGCATGCGCAGACATATGATGGCCAAGCACCCCACAAGGTGGGACGAAGGCCGTTCACCGCCTCCGGTTTGCACCGCTGCCTCTCCCCCTGTGCCCCAACCTGCCACTGAGATCCAACCCCGCTCTGAGGACACAGGCACTACCGTCTCCTGGCCTGCACCCATACCCTCACCTCCGCTGTCCTCGGCCCCATCCACCAATGTCTCGCACCGCACCATCCAGTCGTCGGTAACGCAAGTGTTTGAGCGTAAGCGCAAGTACGCCGCCACACACCCTCACGCTCAAGCGTTAACCGTCCACATAGCCAAATTTATCAGCCTTGAGATGCTGCCGTATAGGGTTGTGGAAACGGAGTCCTTCAAAAGTATGATGTCCTACCCACCCCCAGAATTGCGGGCCCCAGCTCGGTGGTGGTATCTGCGGCAGTGTATGCTTCCTCCACTAAAGCACCCTTCTCCTCCTCCTCCTCCGCAACCTCTGTCTCGCAATCAAGATGTGTCAGCAGCAGCAGCACGTCGCCAGCAGTCGGTGTCGCGCGGCGTGGCAGCACAGCGGTGGGCAAGCGTCAGCAGGCCGTGCTGAAACTACTCAGCTTAGGAGATAAGAGGCACACGGCCCACGAACTGCTGCAGGGTCTGACAGAGCAGACCGACCGCTGGCTTGCGCCGCTGAGCCTCCAACCGGGCATAGTCGTGTGTGACAACAGCCGTAACCTGGTGGCGGCTCTGCAGCTCGGCAGCCTCACGCACGTGCCATGCCTGGCCCACGTCTTTAATTTGGTGGTTCAGCGCTTTCTGAAAAGCTACCCACGCTTGTCAGACCTGCTCGTAAAGGTGCGCCGGCTCTGCGCACATTTCCGCAAGTCCCACACGGACGCTGCCACCCTGCGGACACTGCAACATCGGTTTAATCTGCCAGTGCACCGACTGCTGTGCGACGTGCCCACACGGTGGAACTCTACACTCCACATGTTGGCCAGGCTCTATGAGCAGTGTAGAGCTATAGTGGAATACCAACTCCAACATGGGCGGCGCAGTGGGAGTCAGCCTCCTCAATTCTTTTCAGAAGAGTGGGCCTGGTTGGCAGACATCTGCCAGGTACTTCAAAACTTTGAGCAGTCTACCCAGGTGGTGAGCGGCGATGCTGCAATCATTAGCGTCACCATTCCTCTGCTATGCATCTTGAGAAGTTCCCTGCAAACCATAAAGGCAGCCGCTTTGCGCTCGGAAACAGAGCCGGGGGAAGACAGTATGTCGCTGGATAGTCAGAGCACCCTCCTGTCTATATCTCAGCGCGTTCAGGAGGAGGAGGAGCATGAGGAGGATGAGGAGGAGGGGGAAGAGACAGCTTGGCCCACTGCTGACGGTACCCATGCTGCTTGCCTGTCATCATTTCAGCTTGTATGGCCTGAGGAGGAGGAGGAGGAGGATCCTGAAAGTGATCTTCCTAGTGCGGACAGCCATGTGTTGCGTACAGGTACCCTGGCACACATGGCTGACTTCATGTTAGGATGCCTTTCTCGTGACCCTCGCGTTACACGCATTCTGGCCACTACGGATTACTGGGTGTGCACACTGCTCGACCCACGCTATAAGGAGAACCTTCCCACTCTCATTCCCGAAGAGGAAAGGGGTTCGAGAGTGTTGCTATACCACAGGACCCTGGCGGACAAGCTGATGGTAAAATTCCCATACGACAGCGCTAGTGGCCGAAGGCGCAGTTCCGAGGGCCAGGTAGCAGGGGAGGTGCGGAGATCGAGCAGCATGTACAGCCCAGGCAGTGCAACAGTCTTTAAGGGCCTGGACAGCTTTATGGCTCCCCAGCAAGACTGTGTCACCGCTCCCCAGTCAAGGCTGAGTCGGCGGGAGCACTGTAAAAGGATGGTGAGGGAGTACGTAGCCGATCGCACGACCGTCCTCCGTGACGCCTCTGCCACCTACAACTACTGGGTGTCGAAGCTGGACACGTGGCCTGAACTAGCGCTGTATGCCCTGGAGGTGCTTGCTTGTCCTGCGGCTAGCGTCTTGTCGGAGAGGGTGTTTAGTGCGGCTGGGGGAATCATCACAGATAAGCGTACCCGCATGTCAACCGACAGTGCCGACAGGCTAACACTCATCAAGATGAACAAAGCCTGGATTTCCCCAGACTTCTCTTCTCCACCAGCGGACAGCAGCGATACCTAAGCAATACGTAGGCTGCACCCGCGGATGGAAGCATCGTTCTCTCTCACCATCCAAAACGGGGACATTTCTGCTTCATCAATCTGTGTATAATATTCCTCCTCCTCCTCCTGCTCCTCCTCCTGAAACCTCACATAATCACGCTGAACGGGCAATTTTTCTTAGGGCCACAAGGCTCACTCATATAATTTTTCTAAAATTTTTTTATACGTTTCAATGCTCTTAAAAGCGTTGGAACTTTAACTTGAAACAATTTTTCGTTAAACTGGGCTGCCTCCAGGCCTAGTTACCACTTAAGCCACATTAACCAAAGCGATTAATGGGTTTCACTTGACCTCTTGGTTGGGCATGGTCAATTTTTACTGAGGTACATTAGTACTGTTGGTACACCAATTTTTTTGGGCCCTCACCTACAGTGTAATCATAGCAATTTCTATGTTCTTCGCCTGCACTCATGGTACAGAAAGGTGTGTGGGGTTGGCTTACATTTTAGCTACATAAATGTAACTTGGGCCTTGGCTATACTGCAGCTACTGAAATGGAACTAAAACTGCGCTCCCACTATACTGCTGCTTCGGAATTGTCACTGGGGCCTGTCTTGAGTGCTACTATTACTGAAATGGAACTAATACTGTGCTCCCCTATAATGCTGCTAGTGATATGTTAGTGGGGCCTGTCCTAATGCTACGGCTGAAATGTTACGAATTATGGGCTCTGCCTATACCGCTGCTAATGGTATGTCTCTGGGGTGTGGAAACAGAGGCTTCACAAAGACATGATGGCGGCGAGGCCATTTCCCACCAACGCGGTTACTGTTAAGGTGCATATAACCAAGGACACGTGGAGAGGACACGTAGTGCCTCAAAAACATCCCCCTCCTCCTCCAACAATGAAAACATTCTTGGCAAATGCCTTTGCATTGGTTCGTCTGGTGGCAGTCCAAGAATTTCACCTTTACCGACACAACAAGAGAGCCCCCCCACCATCCCCCCGCCACGGCCCACTTAATCCTGGCCACATTCCGAAAACCAACAAAATAAAACCGCGCTACTAGGTCCGCAGTCACCACCACATTACCACAAACGCGGTTACTGTTAAGGTGCATATAACCACTGACACGTGGAGAGGACACGTAGTGCCTCAAAAACATTCCCCGCCACGGCCAACTTAATCCTGGCCACATTCCGAAAACCAACAAAATACAACCGCGCTACTAGGTCCGCAGTCACCACCACATTACCACCAACGCGGTTACTGTTAAGGTACATATTACCAGTCTGACTGGGGCATGCAGACACCTTGACAGAATGAATAGTGTGTGGCACATAGGTTCCCCATTGCTATGCCCACGTGTGCAGCTCCTGATGGCGGTGGCACAGGATTATATTTCTCATTGCTTCTGTACAGCATTGTGGGCTATCGCCCCACCACTTTTAAAGAGGGTCGCTGCCTAGCCGTGCCAACCCTCTGCAGTGTGTGCCTGCAGTTCCTCGTCATGGCAGACGCACTTATAAATAGACATGAGGGTGGTGTGGCATGAGGGCAGCTGAAGGCTGCGCAGGGACAGTTTGGTGTACGCTGTGGACACTGGGTCGTGGGGGGGGGGGTTGGTCAGCATGTAACCCAGGAGAAGTGGCAGCAGAGTGTCATGCAGGCAGTGATTGTGCTTTGTTGTAGGTAGTGTGGTGCTTAGCTAAGGTATGCCATGCTAATGAGGGCTTTTCAGAAGTAAAAGTTGTTGGGAGGGGGGGCACTCTTGCCGGTATTGTGGCTTAATAGTGGGACCTGTGAACTTGAGATGCAGCCCAACATGTAGCCCCTCGCCTGCCCTATCCGTTGCTGTGTCGTTCCCATCACTTTCTTGAATTGCCCAGATTTTCACACATGGAAACCTTAGCGAGCATCAGCGAAATACAAAAATGCTCGGGTCGCCCATTGACTTCAATGGGGTTCGTTACTCGAAACGAACCCTCGAGCATTGCGAAAATTTCGTCCCGAGTAACGAGCACCCGAGCATTTTGGTGCTCGCTCATCTCTAATATTTTTATGTACCGCCGGTGGGTTCCAGGGAGCCACCCATGCTGTCGGTACACAGGGAGTTGTAAATGCATCTGTTTCCACTTCTAAAGAACCCCAGTCTGACTGGGGCATGCAGTGTGGGCCGAAGTCCACCTGCATTAAACATGACATTACTACCTCAGCTGTGATGGGCACTGCCATGGGATATATTTATGTACCGCCGGTGGCTTCCTGGCACCCACCCATGCTGTCGGTCCACAGGGAGTTGTAAATGCATCTGTTTCCACTTCTAAAGAACCCCAGTCTGACTGGGGCATACAGTGTGGGCCGAAGCCCACCTGCATTAAACATGACATTACCTCAGCTGTGATGGGCACTGCAATGGGATATTTTTATGTACCGCCGGTGGCTTCCTGCCACCCACCCATGCTGTCGGTCCACAGGGAGTTGTAAATGCATCTGTTTCCACTTCTAAAGAACCCCAGTCTGACTGGGGCATGCAGTGTGGGCCGAAGCCCACCTGCATTAAGCACGACATTACTACCTCAGCTGTGTTGGGCAATGCAATGGGATATTTTTATGTACCGCCGGTGGGTTCCAGGGAGCCACCCATGCTGTCGGTCCACAGGGAGTTGTAAATGCATCTGTTTCCACTTCTAAAGAACCCCAGTCTGACTGGGGCATGCAGTGTGGGCCGAAGCCCACCTGCATTAAGCACGATATTACTACCTCAGCTGTGTTGGGCAATGCAATGGGATATTTTTATGTACCGCCGGTGGGTTATAGGGAGCCACCCATGCTGTGGGTGCACACGGAATTCCCATTGCGGAGTTGTACCTGCCTGTGACTATTTATAAAAAAATGCGGTCTAACTGGGGCGTGCAGACACCTTGACAGAATGAATAGTGTGTGGCACATAGGTACCCCATTGCTATGCCCACGTGTGCAGCTCCAGATGGAGGTGGCACAGGATTGGATTTCTCATTGCTTCTGTACAGCATTGTGGGCTATCGTCCCACCCCTTTTAAAGAGGGTCGCTGCCTAGCCGTGCCAACCCTCTGCAGTGTGTGCCTGCTTTTTTCCTGTGGCAGACGCCCTTATAAATGGACATGAGGGTGGCGTGGCATGAGGGCAGCTGAAGGTTGGGCAGGGACAGTTTGGTGTGTGCTGTGGACACTGGGTCGTGGGGGGGGGGGGGGGGGAATTGGCAGCATGTAACCCAGGAGAAGTGGCAGCGGAGTGTCATGCAGGCAGTGATTGTGCTTTGTTGGAGGTAGTGTGGTGCTTAGCTAAGGTATCCATTGCTAATGAGGGCTTTTCAGAAGTAAAAGTTGTTGGGAGGGGGGGGCACTCTTGCCGCTATTGTGGCTTAATAGTGGGACCTGGGAACTTGAGATGCAGCCCAACATGTAGCCCCTTGCCTGCCCTATCCGTTTCTGTGTCGTTCCCATTACTTTCTTGAATTGCCCAGATTTTCACAAATGAAAACCTTAGCGAGCATCGGCGATATACAAAAATGCTCGGGTCGCCCATTGACTTCAATGGGGTTCGTTACTCGAAACTAACCCTCGAGCATCGCGAAAAGTTCGTCTCGAGTAACGAGCACCCGAGCATTTTGGTGCTCGCTCATCTCTAGTTGCTATTCCTTATACTGCTGAGGTTACATGAAAGCTGTGCTGTGATTAGTTGCACCAAAATTTCCGGAATATGCAAAGTTCTCCAAACATGTAAACTTATCATATGGGACGAATGCACAATGGCTCTCACATGGACAACTGTATGTGCTTCTGATTTATTCGCGCACGCACCAGACGGAAAAACAAAAAATATTGCAGATCCACAAGCACTCGAATAAATAAATAGAATTAAAACGACACTTTGAAATGTTTTCCATATGAAAATGAATATGTTCCAATAAAAATGACACTATGTAAATTCAATGTTATCAGAACGAGTTTCCTTGAATTTCCTTTCTTAAGATATCGCAGCAACGCGCAACAGGTTATACTATATAATATAAAGCTGAGGTAACATGTAAGCTGCACTGCAGTTGGTTGTTATATATTATACTGCTGAGGTAACAAGAAAGCTGCACTATGATTGGTTGTTATTTATTATACGGCTGAGGTAACATGAAAGCTGCGCTGTGATTAGTTGTTATATATAATATATAACAACCAATCACAGCGCAGCTTTCATGTTGAGGCATAATGAACTCTGTGCTGTGATTGGTTGCTACTTCTTATACTGCTGAGGTATACTGAAACCTGTGCTGTGATTCGTTGCCATTTCCTATAGTGCTGAGGTAACATGAAAGCTTCACTGTGATTGGTTGCTATCCCTTATACTGCTGAGGTAACATGAAAGCTGCACTGTGATTGGTTGCTATTTCTTGTACTGCTGAGGTAAAATGAAAGCTGCGATTGGTTGCTATTTCATATACTGCTGAGATAACATGAAAGCTGCGCTGTGATTGGTTGTTATTTCTTGAACTGCTGAGGAAAAATGAAAGCTGCGCTGTAATTGGTTGTTATATATTAAACCGCTGAAGTAACATGCAAGCTGCGCTGTGATTGGGTTATATATTATAAAGCTGAGGTAACATGAAAGCTGCGCTGTGATTGGTTATCTATTTGAGATGAGCGAGCACCAAAATGCTCGGGTGCTCGTTGCTCGAGTCGAGCTTTCCACGATGCTCCAGAGTTTGTTTCGAGTAACGAACCCCATTGAAGTCAATGGGCGACTCGAGCATTTTTGTATATGACCGATGCTTGCTAAGGTTTTAATTTGTGCAAAACTTCAAAACCTACGAAAGTGATGGAAGCAACACAGAAACGGATAGGGCAGGTGAGGGGCAACATGCAGGGCTGCATCTCAGGTTCCCAGGTCTCACTATTAAGCTACAATAGTGGCAAGAGTTCCCCTCTTCCCCCAACAATTTTTAGTTTGGACAAACCCTCATTAGCAAGGCACACCTTAGCTAAGCACCACACTACCTCCAACCAAGCACAATCATTGCCTGCAGGACACACCATTCCCTTTTTACCTGCGTTACATGCTGCCCACCCCCGTACAACCCTGCGTCCGCACTGCACACAAAAGTGGCCCTGCGCAGCCTTCAGCTGCCCTCATGCCACACTCTCGCTTCATAGCTATACCACTCTCATGTCTATTTCCACGTGCTTCTGCGATGAGGAGGAACTGGAGGCACACACTGCAGAGGGTTGGAAGGACCAGGCAGCGACCCTCTTTGAAAGGGGGGGCAATAGCCCACAATGCTGTTGAGCATTGATAATAGATTGACATTCCATCTTCATTCCAATCCTTTGCCACCTCTGTCAGAAGCTGCAAACGTGGGCATAAATGGGACTCCGCTGCCAGCCCAGCACTTCTACACATCTCCACAATGCAGCTATACTCGGTGTGGGAAGTATATGAGTCAGCCCTGGGTCAGCCTCTGTCCCAGCAAACACCTTGTGTGGCCCAAGGTGCTGCGAGTGACATAGCAATGGGGACTCCATGTGTCCACACACTACTCATTTTTTTGGGTGTCAGATACCTCAAAAACAACGCAAGGGGTAAACCATCTGCACTCTGCACCCTACCCAAGTCTGTCAGTGTTTTGGGGACAGACAGGTAAAACACCTCAATGGCAAGTCTGTGTGCATCCACAGCATGTGTGGCTAGCAGGAACACACAGACAGTACATAAAGAAATCCCATTGCAGTGCCCCAGATAGCTGAGGGTACGTGAGAGGAAATACATGTTGGCCTCGGCCCACAATCCATGCCCTAGTCAGTCGGGGATTTTTTGGGGGCCACATAGGTAGAACACCGCGATTGGAGACTTAGTGCACCCAGAGCATACACAGACCCCTATAATATTCCTGTAGCAAAGGTATAAGCTGACCCAAGTAACAGTTATGTTGCAGAAGTCTAAGGAGACGACATTACCATTTCTGTAGTAACAGTATAGACAGACCCTAGTAACATTTCATTAGCAGAAGTATAGGCAGACCCCTGTAACATTTTTGTAGCAGCTGTATTGGCAGACCCCTGTAACATTTGTGTAGCAGCAGTATATGCAGACGCCTGTAGCATTTCAGTAGCAGCAGTACAGGCAGAGCCCAGTAGTTGTAACACTTCAGTAGTAACAGTATAGACAGGCCCCAGTAACATTTCTGTAGTAACAGTATAGGCAGACCCCAGTAACATTTCTGTAGCAGCAGTAGAAGCAGACCCCCTGTAACATTTTTTCTGCAGAAGCATAGGCAGACCCCTGTAACATGTCTGTAGTAGAAGTATAGGCAGAGCCCAGAAACATATCTGTAGCAGCAGTATAAGCAGACCCCTGAAACAATCATGTAGCAGAAGCATAGGCAGACCCCAGTACCATTTTTGTAGCAGAAGTATACGCAGACTCCTGTAACATTTACGTGGCAGAAGTATAGGCAGACCCCACTATCAGTTCTGTAGCAGCAGTATAGGCAGACCCCAGCACCATTTCTGTAGTACAAGTATAGGCAGACCCCCTGTAAAATATACGTGGCAGCAGTATAGGCAGACCCCAGTAACATTTCTGTAGTAATAGTATAGGCCAACCTCTGAAACATTGGGATACCATGAGCGTAGGAGAAGGCCGGAAAAATTAGTTGGATAAGAGTGTAGGTGTGGGCCCCAAAATTTGTGTACCAAGAGTACAAGTGTACCTCTGAAAAATTTATCAACCGAGAGGGCAGGTGAAACCCATAAACATTTCTTGAAAGATACATCTCACTGTTGCTGTAGGCAGCCCTGTTGAAAAAATTGGTTCATGTTACAGTCTCAATACTTTTGAAAAATTGTAAAAACATTGGTAGAAGTAGATGAGCCTTTTGGGCCGCAGAAAAATTGGCAGTTCAGCACGATGAAATGTTGTTTCTGGAGGAGGAGTAGAAGGAGGAGGAGTAATGTCAGAGACAGATTGACAAAGATAAATGCCCCGTTTTCCAGGTGATGGAGAAGAGTGGTTTTATCTGTGGTTGCAGCGAAAAGAATCTTTAGGTTCCGTTGCTCTCCGCCGGTGGAGAAGAGAAGTCTGGGGAAATCCAGGCTTTGTTCATCTTTATGAGTGTAAGCATGTCGGCTCTGGCAGTTGAGAGGCGGGTACGCTTGTCCGTGATGATTCCCCCAGCTGCACTAAACACCCTCTCTGACAAGACGCTAGCGGCAGGGCAAGCCAGCACCTCCAGGGCATACAGTGCAAGTTCGTGCCATGTGTCCAGCTTTGACACCCAATAGTTGTATGGAGCTGAGGCATCACGAAGGATGGTGGTATGATCGGCTACGTACTCCCTCACCATCTTTTTGCAGTGCTCCCTCTGACTCAGCCTTGACTGGGGAGTGGTGACGCAGTCTAGCTGGGGAGCCATAAAGCTGGCAAAGGCCTTGGAGCGTGTTTCCCTGCATGCGCTGAACATGCTGCCGGATCTCCGCACCTCCCCTGCTACATGGCCCTCAGAACTGCGCCTTCTGTCGCTAGCGCTGTCAGATGGGAAGTTTACCATCAGTTTCTCCACCAGAGTGGAGAAATTGCATCACTCTCGAACCCCTTTCCTCTTCGGGAATGAGAATGGAAAGGTTCTCCTTATACTGGGGGTCGAGAAGGGTGTACACCCAGTAATCCGTAGTGGCCAGAATGCGTCTAACGCGAGGATCAAGAGAAAGGCATCCTAACATGAAGTCAGCCATGTGTGCCAGGGTACCAGTACGCAACACATCGCTGTCCTCACTAGGAAGATCACTTTCCGGATCATCCTCCTCCTTCTCGTCCACAGGCCATACACGCTGAACAGAGGGGGGGCAAGCAGCATGGGTACCCTCTGCAGTGGGCCCAGCTGTCTCTTTGGCCTCCTTCTCTGGCTCCCCCCCTCCTCCAAAACATTCTGAGATATAGACACAAGGGTGCTCTGACTAACAAGCGACATACTCTCTGCCCCTGTGTCCTGTTCCGAACGCAAAGCGTCAGCCTTTATGCTTTGCAGCAAACTTCTCAGCAGGCATAGCCGAGGAATGGTGACGCTAATGATTGCAGCATCGCCGCTCACCATCTCGGTAGACTCCTCAAAGTTTCCAAGGACCTGGCAGATGTCTGCCATCCAGGCCCATTCCTTGGTAAAGAATTGGGGAGGCAGACTCCCACTACGCCGCCCATGTTGGAGTTGGTATTCCACTATTGCTCTACGCTGCTCATACAGCCTGGCCAACATGTGGAGCGTGGAATTCCATCGTGTGGGCACGTCGCACAGCAGCCGGTGTTCTGGCAGATTAAACCAATGTTGCAGGGTGGCAGCGTCCGTGGTGGACTTGCGGAAATGTGTGCAGATGCGGTGCACCTTGCCGAGCAGGTCCGACAAGTGCGGGTAGTTTTTCAGAAACCGCTGAGCCACCAGATTGAAGACGTGGGCCAGGCATGGCACGTGTGTGAGGCTGCTGAGCTGCCGAGCCGCCACCAGGTTATGGCCGTTGTCACACACGACCATGCCCGGTTGCAGGCTCAGCGGCTAAAACTAGGGGTCGGTCTGCTCAGTCAGACCCTGCAACAGCTCGGGGGCCATGTGCCTCTTGTCACCTAGGCTGAGTAGTTTTAGCACGGCCTCCTGACGCTTTTCCACCGCTGTGCTGCCGGACCGCGCCACGCCGACTGCTGCTGACACGCTGCTCACATTTCTTAATTGATTGGTAGAGATTGCGTAGGAGGAGGAGGGGGAGGGTTTAGAGGAGGTGGCATAGACTGCCGCAGATACCAGAACCGAGGAAGGACCCGCAATTCTGGGTGTGGGTAGGACGTCTGCGGTCCCAGGCTCTGACTCGGTCCCAGCCTCCACCAAATTCACCCAATGTGCCAGCAGGGAGATATAGTGGCCCTGCCCGCCAGTACTTGCCCACTTATCTGTGGTTGGCCTCAGTTGGCTTAGCGAACCAAGTGGGGTCAGTCACCTTATCGTTCAGCGGCTCTTCCTCCGAATCCTCCGTGCGCTCCTCCCTCAGACTTACTGCCCTTACTACCACCTCACTGACAGACAACTGTGTCTCATCATCATCCTCCTCCTCACGCACTACTAGCTCACAGATAGACAACTGTGTCTCATCATCGACCTCCTCACCCACTGAAAGCTCTTGAGACCGTTGCCGGAAGTACCCAGCCTCATCACCTGTACCCTGGGAACTTTCCAAAGGTTGGGCATTGGTCACGACGAACTCCTGAGGTGGGAGAGGAACCATTTTATCCCAATCAAGGCAGTTCCTGGAAGTCTGTCTACTCATCAGAATATGTCATTTTCATGGAGTGAGGAGGCTGGGAGGAAGGAGGAGCAGCAGCCAGAGGATTCAGAGTTGCAGCAGTGGACGGCGTAGAAGACTGGGTGGTCGATGCATTGCTGGATGCATTTTCTGCCATCCACGACAGGACCTGCTCACACTGCTCATTTTGTAATAAAGATCTACCACGTGGACCCAAAAAATTGTGATATGAAGCTGGGGACCCCAGAAACTTGCCTCTCTCCTAATCCCGCAGTAGCTGGCTGCAATTCACCTGGACCAGGAACTTGGCCTGTGCCCACACCCTCACTTGGACCTCTGCGTCGTCGTCCACGGCCACGTCCTCCAGGCCTACCCCTACCCCTCAGCATGGTGTTTTTCAAATGAAGCAGACCCAGAGCGGTGTAAAAAATTATGCAATTATTGGCCTGCTCTAGGAGGATCACAGCGGTTATGTAACGCACACTGCAGGCCGAAAAAAATTATACCCTAGGCTGCAAAAAGGCCTAGCTGGCCAATAGTGAGCCACTATAACTCCCAGCAGCCATGCATTAAAAAAAAATGTGCAAAACTGCTCCCAGGAGCCACAACAGTAATGCACACGGTCACAGGTAGCCCTAAGAAGGAGCTTTTTGGTGGTACTTGTTGACAGGATTCTATACTACCACTGGCCCTGCCTCACCAGTACTGCCCCTATACTCTGTATAATTGACTGCAGCCTAAGAACGCAATAGTCTGCACAGCCCAAGATGAAAAAAAAAACTTATGCAAAACTGCTCCCAGCAGCCACAACAGTAATGCACACGGTAAGATGTGGCCCTAAGAAGGACCGTTGGGGTTCTTGAACACGCTGACAGTAGCCTAACACTCTCCCTATAGCAGAAACAGCAGGAACAGCACTCTACCTAATCTCTGCCAGCGTGTGTCTGAGGCGAGCCGCGGACGGGACCGCTTTAAAAACTCGGCGGTCACTTGATCTTACCAGCCACTTACTGCAGGGGGGTGGGATAGGGCTGGAACGTCACAGGAGGAAGTTGTAATGCCTTCCTTGCATGTCTATTGGCCAGAAAATGGCACAAAACATGCAGGGAAGGAAATGGAATCGACTCGAGTACCGCGTGGTGCTCATCCCGAGTAACGAGCATATCGAGTACCCTAATACTAGACGATCATCAAGCTTGGACGAGTACGTTCACTGATCTCTATTATCTATATATATATATATAAATGAATGTCTGTCTTCGCAGCAACACGCGACGGGTAAGCTAGTTAATAAATATAGTAAAATTGTTTTATGTAAGCTTTGCATGCTGACCCAATTTCTTTGAGTTTTGCTTTAAATTAGCTTTTTTCCCATGCATTCTGGATTATGATGTGTACAATAAAACATATGAATGGTAGAACGTCATTATTTTTAGTTTTTTTGACTGTTTGCCTATCTATAATTGTGATGGAGCTGACACATTTTATTAGTAATGATTGCAGAAATACTGGCAATCCCAAAGGGTTCACTTTTTTTTTCTTTCATATATACATCCTTTTGGTACATCATTGTCATCATCACCTACTGCTCATATTACCATATACCGGTTATATTGGATATCTCCCCTTCTGCACACGGGACGCAGTCATAGCAGCAGGTATTGATTGTTCCTCTTGTCTTTTTCCTGCTTCCAGGTGAACATTGGTCGGAGCAGCGGGATACTGGGATCTGAAAGAAAAGACAAGAACCTTTACTAGAAAGATAAAACACACATGTACAATAAGAGGGTGTAAACTATATAATGATGTTAAAGGGCGGACAAGATTTACCTAATCACCTACATAATATAACTCTTCTCACCTCCTTTGTGTGTTTCCATGTTATAGACTGCCGATTTATGTGAAGCTTTTCACCATTGACGGCCCATGGAGTAAAGTTTCCTACTTCAACCTCACGCATGCCCTCTTCTGTATATAACCAGTTTACTATCTCATATGGATGTATGGCTTCTCCCTGCTCATTAAAGTAATTTGAAGGTCTCATTGGATCCGGTAAGGATTTCAACATTTGTATGTAGCGCTGTAACTTCCGTCTGTAGTGTAAAAATCCAGTCATTGAGTTTTCTTCATATTTGTCTTTTATAAATAAGAACATTTCATGTAGAGCTTTTGCCAGAGCTTCTACTGCAGAATACAGTCTTGGGGTGACCCCTGATGAGAGGACATCCCTCAGATTATCTGCAGTATAGTTGTGAGTGTAGTTGTGCCTTTTATTGATGTCATAGTGTGATATGAAGGCATCCATATCACCAATCTTGGCTATGTCATATAATAATCCCCAGTAAGATTGTTTTTGGTTAATATCATGTTTCCTGTATATTTTTATAAAATCCTCCAGACCTGGAAATGATGATGAAAACTGCAATCCTAGATTTCCATTATATACCAATAGCTCTTCACCTGACCACCTGGCAGCAGTAGAGATCCAGGATGGTGAAAGGATGAGGGTGTTGTCTAAAAATATAAATTCATAATTTTGTGTTAAAGGAAATATATAAGCATAGAAGGTCCCACACATTATAATGATGGAGACTTGTGGATTATTTAGAGCTTGTAAAATCTTATTTTCGTTTTCTACTATAAATTTTATGGTGAAGGCAGCACAGATTCCGCGCTCTCTCATGTACTTTGTTAGTATTTGCAGCTCATTCTCTCCAGTTTCATCATCCGATACTATAATCCCAACCCAGGTCCAGCCAAAGTGCTCCAGCAGTTCAGTGATCGCCATATTGTGGATGTGGTTATTCTGGACCATTCGGAAAACATGAGGATAGAGGAGTCTATCAGATAATGAGGGGTCGGAGGCTCCATAGCTGATCTGCAAAACACAGAAGAAAACTAAGATCATTTTGTACAGAGTGATCTCTGTCAATTAGTTAGCAGGACACCCTTGGCGATCCAAAACTCCACATGCAAAACCCACTCTGTTAGGCTGGATTTACACGAACGTATATCGGCTCGGTTTTCACGCCGAGCTGATATACGATGTCCTCATGTACAGGGGAAGGGGGGGGGGGGAGTGGAAGAGCCAGGAGCAGGAACTGAGCTCCAGCCCCCTCTCTGCCTCCTCTCCACCCCTCTGCACTATTTGAAAGGAGGCGGGACGGGAGCTGGGCTAAGCGCCACAAATTAGCCCCGCCCCACCTCTCCTCATTGAAAATAGTGCAGGTGGGTGGAGAGCAGGTGGAGAGGTTGGTCTTCACGGCACGTCTGAAATTCAGTGCACCAGGGATTGTCCAGATGTTTTGGGGTAGAGCATTCCATAGGATCAGTGCCACTCTGGTTAAGTCCTGGATGCGAGCATGTGCGATTCATATTAGGGGGACATCTATTCTGACTGTGTTGGCAGAGTGGATCACATGGGTGGATGATGTATGGATAGGAGGGAGGTGATGTATGGTGGTAAGTACCACGGAGAGCTCTGTGAGTAAGGGTGATTAGTTTGAATTGAGTTCTGTGGGCAGTCAGTGCAGTGACTGGCATAGTGCAGAGGTGTGTAGCAGCTCAACAGCTAAATAAGTATAGCTGCTGAATTTAGTATGGATTGGAGAGGGGAGAGTCTAGTGTGGGGAAGGCCAATTAGCAATGAGTTGCAGTAATCGAGTCTGGAATGGATAGGGGCAGCAACGAGAGTCTTTAGCGTGTCTGTGGTCAGGAACAGGCAGATTTTTGCAATGTTCCTGATATACAGATGGCAGGTTTGAATGAAAGATTGCATGTGGAGGATGAAGGAGAGGTCCGAGTGCAAAGTCTAGAGACTTTTTCCTCAGTCATTGGTTTGAGGACAAATAGTGAGTAAGTGGTGGGTGCAGTGCTGAATAAGCCAGGATCAGGGCTAGCTACACAGTGTTTGGGAATTCTTTATGGATTACTTCATTTTTTTCTTTGAAATATGTGGCTAGCTCTCCAGGTCTGAGGACTGTCAGGGGGCCTGTTTCTTGTGCCTAAGGAGGGAGTGAAAAGTGACGAAGAGTCGTTTGAGGTTGTAGGATAGTGAGGAGACGAGGAAGGTGAAGTAAATTTGTTTGGTATTAGGGAGGGCAAGATTTTAGGTTTTAAGCATATATTTGAAGTGATTGAAGTCCGCAGATTCTTTGGATTTACGCCACAGCTGTTCAGCACATCTGGAGCACCGCCAGATGAAGCTCATTTGGTATGTGAGCAAGGGTTGTTGTGGTCTGCAGCTTACGGTTCTGGTCACTGGGTGTGCTGCTTTATCCAGGGCACATCTGAGGGTGATGGAGTAATGTTTGGGCATCAGAGTAGAGATATGGGGGACAGGGAGGATTGTTGGGTCTTAGCAAACTGTTGGGTGAGGAAAGTTTGGTGGTTTCTGGAGAAGTGATAGAAGTAGGGGTCTGAGGTGATGTTGGGGTGGCTAATAGAGAGAGAGAGGAGATTGTGATCTGAGAGTTGGAGGGGGGAATTGGTAGAGAGGGAGGTGGAGGAAGGTTAGGCTATACTCGGTAATGGGGTGTCTAGCCCCCTCAAGATGGTGTCGCCACTCTTCTAAAGCCCATTTGATCGCCAGTAACTCACGGTTACCCACGTAGTAGTTGCATTCTTTTCACGGAAGTTGCAAACTTCCGTGAAAAGAATGCACATGGACTATACCCGGATCTCCGATTGACTTCCTGAGACAATACAGCTCCTGCCCCCACCACAGACGCATCTACCTCAATGAAAAAGGGTAGTCGCGCATCCGGCTATACTAACACCCGGGCAGTAGTAAGCGCTCTTTTTAGACTACTAAAAACCTCTAGGACTACCACAGGCGACTATTTTACCAAGTCGACCCCCTTCTTAGTCATATCCGTCAAGGGTTGAGCGATAACTGAGTAATTCTTAATGAATTTACAGTAAGAATTTGCGAAATCCAAAAACCGCTGGAAAGCCTTAAGGTTATCAGGTCTGACACATTGGGAGATTGCTGCTACGTTATCAGACTCTATCTGAATCTCCGTGGGTGAAATCACATAACCCAGGAAAGACACTTGTGTATTACCAAATACACATTTCTTCAACTTGACAAACAGTTGGTACTCGTGCAAACGGGTCAGAATCAACCTCAGGTGCAGCACATGTGAATCCCAGTCTGGAGAATACACCAGAATGTCATCGAGATAGATTACCAGAAATACCCCCAGGAAGTCGTGGAAGATCGCGTTCATAAAACACTGGAATACAACGGGGGCATTAAAGAGTCTGAAGGGCATGGCCAGACATTCTAAATGTCCTAACGGGGTGTTGAACGCGGTATTCCATTCCTCTTCCTCTTGAATCTGAATTAAAGTGTAAGTCCCCCTTAAGTCCAGCTTGGAAAACCAGTGGGCCCCTACCACCTGATTCAACAAGTCCAGAATCAGGGGCAAAGAGCACTGGTTTTTCACTGTAATTTTATTCAAAGCTTGATAATCCACACAAGGCCTCAATGTCCCATCCTTCTTCTCTACAAAGAAGAGACCTGCCCTGGCAGGGGACCTGGCCGGCCAGATATGTCGTTTGGCCAGAGACTCTGAGATATAAGACTTAAGGGCTTCGTGCTTGCGCCCCGACAAATTGAAAATGGCTCCTTTTACAGATGGGACTGTCGGGAATCAGATCAATACCACAGTCCCACTCCCTATGGGGAGGCAAAGCCTCAGACAGTTTCTTGGAGAATACGTCCTGAAAATCCAACAAATACTCCGGAACAAGCACAGTATCAGCTGAGCACATGGCTATAGTAGTTAAGTGATTATGACAGGATGACCCCCAATCAAATTGGGGGTTGCGCAGTGCCAAACAGGGCATACCAAGCACCACATCAACAGACATCTTTTCCATAACCAGGAAAGATAGATTTTTCAGAATGGAGAGCACCCACAGTGAACTGTAGAATGGGAGTCCTCCATTGGACAACACCTGCGGAGAGAGGGGTCAAATTAATACTGATGAAGCGTATGGGGGGCTTCACCATGGAAAATTCAGTCATCAGAGGTCTGACAAAATTTAAATCAGATTGGCGGCAGCACCCGAATTAATAATGACTTGACCGGACTGAATAAAATTCCGGAAGCCAACCTGACAAGGCACCAACAACTTAGGGAATATCTGTGATCCTAGGCAATCCTCCCGACAATCGCCTAGGGTCTGTAGTTTTTCTGCTGGTTCAGACTGATGTTGTCATTGCTTCTGTGGAAAGGTTGCTACCCCGCCCGGTCCGGCTCATCAAAAATACCTTCTAGTTCCCGAAAAAACGAATTAACAGACTGCAGGCAAGCCAAATTCTCGGGTAAGGAGCAGGCCCATGTCTAGGGGGAACCCCGCAGTAAGGACAGAATCAATCCCACTTTCTGGGACTCAGAGCCGGAGGATCCGGGCCGCATCCAGAAATATAGTCTACATGGCTGCTGAAAAACAAAAAACTTTCTTTTCTCCCCGTAAAATGCCTCAGGGAGAGGACACTTGGGCTCAGGGATAGACAGGGCTGCAGGAACCTGCGCCAAACCCCCCTGCTGCTCCTGGGCCACCATACGACTGGACAGGTCTTGGATCACACCCACTAGATCCTGCATCTAACTAGCAAGGATGCTCATAATCTCCATTGGAGAACAAAACAAAACTCACAAGGTAATTTTAAGGGCCAGTTATTATGTTACAGTATCCTACCCGATGATATGCCAGCCCGGGTTGCTCTAGAACTTACCCGCAACCCCTGTCCCTGCCTACTTACCTCCACTCCTGGCTAACCCCAGGAGGGCAACTGGGCAGCGGTCCCTTCTCTCACTAGGGACCGAGGCGGGACGCTGGCGTACCAATATGGGACAGGGCAGAATACCGACAGGAAGGGCAGATGAACAAACCAACAGAAACTACAAGCATACCGAGGCAGATGGGATAACCTGGCAGATATAGCAAGCAAGCTGACAACAGGAGACTGACAGAGGCAGGATGCAAACACACTCACAGAAACTAATAACTGGCAGGGAATGGACCTCACTGCCAGCCTTATAAACAGAAACCTCCGCCCAGGGGCAGAGAGAGGGAGGTGACTACCTCCTAGCAGAATCCCCTACCCAGGGGCTCGTGCATAGAGCTGCACTCACAGGCGCATGCACGTACTTCGCTGCCCGGACTCATGAGCGTGTGCACCGCACCGACCAGCCACCTGCACTCCCGGCAGCCGCCGCATGGTAACCGCAATACAAAAATAAAAAGCAACAAAACAAACTGAAAAGGAACCTGCAGCTACTTATTTGCAGGTTGTGAAATACCCATCACAGCAGAGCTCCAAACTCCAAGTTGTCCACTGTGGAATGGAATATGCAGCACTAGTCACCAGGAGGGGGGAGAATATGTAGCCCATCTGCCCAGAACACTGGTAGAATAAATAGAAAACCACACCTCCAACCTACTCCCAAGCATGGATGCATCCATGCAGCAAAGACAGACAGCACTAGCAGAACTCTGCACATGGTGTATAAACCATTAACCTGCCTAACAAGACAACAGGTCTTTTGCCTGTGTTGAGGCCACCATGCCATGACATTATCGCGACTGACATGCTGCGACACTGATTTTTTTTTTTTAAACATTTGATTTCTTTGTTATGCAAGATGTTGCTTCTTTTTCTCCATCCAAGAGGATTCTAAGTGCTTACTAGACTTCTTTGTGGGCAAAAATATTTCTTGATATAACTCTTCATTGCTCTCCTGCGTGGGAGTCTCACACCAGTTCCTTAGAAGTATGGGTGCTGCAAAACTTCTCATCCACATGCTTCCATTACTCTGCTTCTGCAGGCGCACTGAAAATGTATTTTCTTTCAAAATGTTGAAAAATTACTTGGTCAAGAAAATCTTTATTCTACTTAATGAGTTTAAATGTAGCTATTTTTTCCTGAAGATTTTGCACTTTTTCCTCCAATAAAGACACAAGCTTGCATTTCTAGTAGGTGAAGTTTGCCTTTTCTTCTTGTTAGTCTGTTAACATATACCATTCCTTGTAGCTCACCATATGACTACTCTCCCTTTCCATGTTGCACATAGTCAGTTGATGTTCACTTCTAGACTTCTAAAGGTCAATAATTCTTGTAATGATATAAAATCTATAAGATGTTATTAAGTGTAAAAATTATCTTCCTGGAGCTCCAATCCCTTGTCTGGTGATGTCCTAAGAGCAGCTAGATACAGCTAAACCCAGCAATCCTCCCACTTACAACTATTTACTTTTCCTAGAATGCACCAGGAATATGCAAATTATCCTAAACGAGCTTCAATGCCTGGCCTCTTTATGAACCTTTTTAATATTTTAAATTTTGATTTTATAAAGACAAGTTAATGAATAAACAAGAATCTCAAATTACATAAGGAGGAATATTTCTGAGCTCTGGTACAACAGTTGGTACTGAGGTTAATTGTTATGCTACTCCTTCCTCAAAGAACTTCTGCTCCATAAAGAGGCATATTTTTGGAATCACCTTTCAGATGATCCACAAGTTAAGACTGATTGTCACGTATACCACAGGACACAGGAGGAGGGAGGTGAAGGGACGCTATCTTGCGATCCCTCCTCTATTTCTGAATACTCACTGATCGAATATCCGAGCGCACTTGCCACTGCCAACTGTCACCGCCGAGGATAGCTCAATAACTCTATCAGTATTGCAAGTGTGGAGTCCTTAGAATACAGGTGGATCCATACCCAGATTCCGGGGCTTCTTGCCACATGCAAAGTGAAAGCCCAAATCCCACCCCTGCTTCATTCTAATGACTCAGCGCCTGGTAATACCAACACAAATACATGCTGCTACCACCGCATTCTTATCGGTAAACTGGAACCCGATTTATGAATTATGACAACAATCTTCGGAGTTATGGTTTGTTTTTAAAACGGACAAGGCTTTGACTGTTAGATTGTAGATTCATTCTAGAAAAGGTCTAACAGTGCAATAAAGCTATGTACAAATATATACACAAAAAGTTTTGTTACATGGAAGCATAAGGAAATACAGATACTAAACATTCAGCAATATTTAAAACAAACAAGAGAAAATAAAAGAAAGTTACCAGACTTGGATATTGGTCCAATGATCTTATTAGCGGGGTTCCAGAAATGAAACGACAGTCCATATACTGCAGCATATCCTCGTGGACTGACAATTTGGGCCTGTGTGGTCCCACATTATAAAGGATTCCTCAGTACACACCCCTCTGAAGTCATTTGGAGAGAGGTGGGTGGGATTCTCTCTTTCTGTCTGCGTCTCTCTGTGTCTCTCTGTCTCCATGATTGCATGCCACTCAACATCTTGGTAACTCTTCTCTGAACTTGCTCCAGTTTGTCTGTTTATTTTTTAGGTGGGGTGCCAAGAACTGGACAAAATATTCTGAGGTCTGAATAAGGCTAACTTCACATGGTCAAGCGTGATATCCAGCTGTGAAACTCAGCCCGATATCGTGCTCGTAAACATGCAATTACCTTATGGATGCAAGACGTTTGTATGTCATAAACGCCTCACATTACTTCAGGAAAGTAGCTTACAGCCGTACTGGAGGAACTGCAAGTGTTTGCCATTGTTTTCAATGGGAAATATTACAGCACACTTTGGTGCAATTCACACACCATGCAATATTTTTGCCGGCTCCATTAAAAACAATGGGCAAGGTATTCCAAGGGAATGCCCAAACATAGGGGCTAATATTTGTGCAAGATTTGTGTGTCTTGCATTGCACAATTCTTGCAACGTAGACTATATTTGGCCACCTGTGAAAACGGCTGGCCGAATTGCGCTGATGTGAAAGAAGCCTAAGAAAGAGCAGAGGATAGTTACCTCATGTGGTCTAGACTCTATCTAATACATTTAAAAATTGATTTCAATAGGTTTGATCTCTTATGTATATTTTCCTGCGCATGTTGATTATGCAAAAAATTCCACAGCATGCTTTATTTTTCTGCGCATTTGCGCACCAAAAATCCCCATATATATATATATATATATATATATATATATATATATATATATATGTGTGTGTGTTAGTGTACATGTATGTGTGTATGCCTATATGTATGTAGATATATGTACACAAGTGATATTTGAAATATTACGCCACAGAATCATCATGAAATGTATTGCACAGATCGTGTGGCCATATTCTTAGCTAAGAGAGACATATGTTGAGATAAGATAAGAACTTCGAGCTACTTGGGCCTCTCAACACTCCGTCAAGAGGTTATTCACTGCTGACTTGAAAGTTTCTGGAAGATATGTAAATGAAGAATCAGAATGTATCCAAAGAATGCCATGTGTTGTCTAAGGGCGCCCACCCACTGGCGATTTTTTTCCCTGCGAAATTCGCAGCATTTTTTTCTCTGCAGGGGTCTATGGGACTTGTAATGTTAAAATCGCGATCGCGCAAAATCGCGATTTCGCGGTAAATTGCGATTTTGCGCGATCGCGATTTTAACATTACAAGTCCCATAGACCCCTGCAGAGAAAAAAATGCTGCGAATTTCGCAGGGAAAAAAATCGCCAGTGGGTGGGCGCCCTTAGAAGGAACCAATCAGAGGTCGGATTGAGAACGTTCTAAAGAACTATGATATCTCTTGGAATAATGAGGTGCAACCAATGGACAGGAAGAAGGGTTAAGTTGACCTATGAGAAATGTTGGATTGGAAACTAACTAGAGATGAGCTAGCGCAATCGTCCGAGCTTGATACTCGTTCGAGCATTAGGCTGTTCGAAATGCTCGTTACTCGAGACGAGCACCATGCGGCACTCGACTCCATTACATTTCCTTCCCTGAGAAATTTGCACCCTTTTCTGGCCAATAGAAACACAGGGAAGGCATTGCAACTTCCTCCTGTGATGTTCCAGCCCTATCCCACTCCCCTGCAGTGAGTGGCTGGCGAGATCAAGTGACCCCCGAGTATTTAAATCTGCCCCGCCCGCGGCTCGCCACAGACACACGCTAAGAGAGATCGGGGACAGTGCTGCTGATGCTGCTGCTATAGGGACAGTGTTAGCGTCTTCAAGAACCACAACGGTCCTTCTTAGGGCCACAGCTCACCTAGTGCATTACTGTTGTGGCTGCTGTGAGCAGTTTTGCACAATTTATTTTTAATGTATATCGGGCGTGCAGGCTCTAGCGTTCTCAGGCTGCAGCCTGTACTTGAGTATAGGGGCAGTATTGATCAGGCAGGGACAGTGGTAGTGTAGAATCCTGTCTACAAGTGCCCCAACGGTTCTTCTTAGGGCAACCTGTGACCGTGTGCATTTAACTCCATGGTTGCTCTGAGTTGTAGTACCTCTGTATTGCACAGCAGAGCCTGCATGCAGCCTTCATTTAAACATATTTCTGTCTGCACTTTGCGTTGTCTCACTGCAGTCTGCCTCTAAGTGTACGCCAAGAAACCACACATTTTTTACAACGCTCTGTGTTATACGTGTGCTGTCTCAGAAGTTCACGGTCTGCTCGACGCCCATAGATTGAAAGTGCAATACACACTGCATAGTCTCAGCCTGCATTGCATAGTAAAATAATGAGATTTAAAAAAAAAAATCCTTTTTATGGCTAAAGGTGACCCAGTGCATTTGCCTGCGTGGCCTTGAGACTTCCCATCCATCCAAACTGCATAGTTCACAGCTAGGCCTAAGTGCAGCCTTCCTTATAATTTATCTCTGAATTCATTTAGCGTTATATTACCGCTGGCAGCCACCAACTGCGCGGCAAAAATTCACAAACATTTTTACACCTCTCTGTCTCTGCTCGATTCTTAATCCAGCATGCTGAGGGGTAGGGGTAAGGGCAGAGGATGTGGATGCGGTCGAGGACGCGGAGTCCCAAGTGAGGGTGTGGGCATAGGACGAGTTCCTGGTCCAGGTGAATCGCAGCCGGCTACTGCGGGATTAGGAGAGAGGACAGTTTCTGGGGTCCCCAGCTTCATATCGCAATTTTTGGGTCCACGTCGTAGACCTTTTATTAAACAATGAGCAGTGTGAGCAGGTCCTGTTGTGGATGCCAGAAAGTGCATCCAGCAATCTATCGACCACCCAGTCTTCTACGCCGTCCACTGCTGCAACTCTGAAACCTCTGGCTGCTGCTCCTCCTTCCTCCCAGCCTCCTCACTCCATGAAAATGACACATACTTTGGAGCAGGCAGACTCCCAGGAACTGTTCTCAGGCCCCTGCCCAGATTGGGCAACAATGGTTCCTCTCCCACCGGAGGAGTTTGTCGTGACCGATGCCCAACCTTTGGAAAGTTCCCGGGGTCCAGGGGATGAGGCTGGGTACTTCTGGCAACTGTCTCCAGAGCTTTCAGTGGGTGAGGAGGACGATGACGATGAGACACAGTTGTCTATCAGTGAGGTAGTACTGAGGGCAGTAAGACCGAGGGAGGAGCGGACAAAGGATTCGGAGGAAGGGCCGCTGGACGAGGAGGTGACCAACCCCACCTGGTGTGATAAGCCAACTGAGGACAGGTCTTCAGAGGGGGAGGCAATTGCAGCCGCAGGACAGGTTGGAAGAGGCAGTGGGGTGGCCAGGGGTAGAGGCAGGGCAAGAGCGAATAATCCACCAGCTGTTTCCCAAAGCACCCCCTCGCGCCAAGCCACTGTGCAGAGGCCAAGGTGCTCTAAGGTGTGTCAGTTTTTCACTGAGATGGCAGACGACCGATGAACAGTGGTGTGCAACCTTTGTCGCGGCAAGATCAGCCGGGTAGCCACCACCAGCAGCCTCACCACCACCAGTATGCGCAGGCATATGATGGCCAAGCACCCCACAAGGTGGGACGAAGGCCGTTCACCGCCTCCAGCTTGCGCCACTGCCTCTCCCCCTGGGCCCCAACCTGCCACTGAGATCCAACCCACCTCTCACGACATAGGCACGACCGTCTCCTGGCCTGGACCCACACCCCCACCTCCGCTGTTCTCGGCCCCATCCAGCAATGTCTCTCAGCGCAGCGTCCAGCTGTCGCTAAGAGAATCGATGGAGCGAAAAGCGCAAATACGCCGCCACGCACCCGCACGCTTGAGCTTTAAATGTCCACATAGCCAAATTGATCAGCCTGGAGATGCTCCAATACAGGCTGGTGGAATCTGAGGCGTTCAAAAACATGATGGCGGCAGCAGCCCCGCGCTACTCTGTCCCCTATCGCCACTATTTTTCACGGTGTGTCGTCCCAGCCCTGCACGACCACACCTCACGCAACATCGTATGCGCCCTCACCAACTCGGTTACTGGCAAGGTCCACTTAACAACGGACACGTGGACAAGCACAGCTGGGCAGGGCCACTATATCTCCCTGACGGCACATTGGGTGAATTTAGTGGAGGCTGGGACCGAGTTAGAGCCTGGGACCACTCATGTACTACCCACCCCCAGAATTGCGGGCCCCAGATCGGTGCTGGTATCTGCGGCAGTGTATGCCACCTCCACTAAACCTTCCTCCTCCTCCAGCGCAACCCGTAACCTGGTGGCGGCTCTGCAGCTCGGCAGCCTCACGCGCGTGCCATGCCTGGCCCAAATCTTTAATTTGGTGGTTCAGCGGTTTCTGAAAGGCTACCCACACTTGTCAGACCTCCTAGGCAAGGTGCGACGGGTTAGCGCACATTTCCGCAAGTCCAACACGGACACTGCCACCCTGCGCACCTTGCAACATCGGTTTAATCTGCCAGTGCACTGACTGCTTTGCGACGTGCCCACACGGTGGAACTTTACGCTTCACATGTTGTCCCGGCTGTATGAGCAGAGTACAACTATAGTGGAATACCAACTCCAACATGGGCGGCGTAGTGGGAGTTAGCCTCCTCAATTCTTTACAGAGGAGTGGGCCTGGATGACAGATATCTGCCAGGTCCTTGGAAACTTTGAGGAGTCCATCCTGATGGTGAGCGGCGATGCTGCAATCATTAGCGTCACCATTCCCCTGCTATGCCTGTTGAGAAGTTCCCTGCAAAGCATAAACGCTGATGTTTTGCGGGCGGAAACAGAGGCGGGGGAAGACAGTATGTCGCTGGATAGTCAGAGCACCCTCATGTCTATATCTCAGCGCGTGGAGGAGGAGGAGGGGAGGAGCCTGAGGAGGAAGAGACAGCTGGGCCCACTGCATGCTGCTTACCTCTCATCCATTCAGCGAGTATGGACTGAGGAGGAGGAGGATACTCAAAGTGATCTTTCTAGTGAGGACAGCCATATGTTGCGTACAGGTACCCTGGCACACATGGCTGACTTTATGTTAGCATGCCTTTCTTGTGACCCTCATGTTAGACACATTCTGGCCACTACGGATTACTGGGTGTACACACTGCTTGACCCACGCTATAAGGAGAACCTTTCCACTCTCGTTCCCGAAGAGGAAAGGGGTTTGAGAGTGATGCAATACCACAGGGCCCCGGTGGAAAAAATGATTGTAAACTTTCCATCTGACAGCGCTAGTGGCAGAAGGCGCAGTTCCGAGGGCCAAGTAGCAGGGGAGGCGCGGAGATCAGGCAGCATGTTCAGCGCAGGCAGGGAAACACTCTCCAAGGCCTTTGCCAGCTTTATGGCTCCCCAGCAAGACTGTGTCACCACTCCCCAGTCAAGGCTGAGTTGGAGGGAGCACTGTAAAAAGATGATGAGGGGGTACGTAGCCAATCGTACCACCATCCTCCGTCATGCCTCTGCTCCATACAACTATTGGGTGTCGAAGCTGGACACGTGGCACAAACCTGCGCTGTACGCCCTGGAGGTGCTGGCCTGCCCTGCCGCTTGCGTCTTGTCAGAGAGGGTGTTTAGTGCAGCTGGGGGAATCCTCACGGTAAGCGCACCCGCCTGTCAACTGCCAGTGCCGACATGCTTACACTCATAAAGATGACCTAAGGCTGGATTCCGCCAGATTTCTCTTCTCCACCGGCGGAAAGCAGCGGGACCTAATGATTCTTTTCGCTGCAACAGGAGAAAAATGCATCCTCTATCACCACAAAAAAAGGGGGAATTAGCTTTGTCAATCACACTCGGATATTATTACTCCTCCTCCTCCTAAAACAGCGTGTCATCATGCTGAACTGCCAATTTTTCTGCGGCCCAAATGGCTCTGTTTAAAAGTTTATTACAATTTTTCAACATTTCAAAAGTATTGATACTTTAACAGACACCATTTTTTTCACAGGGCTGCCTCCAGGCTCTGTTACAAATAAAGCAGCAGCGAGCTGTTTCTTTAAAAAACGTTTATGGGTTTCACCTGCCCTCGAGGTTGAGCAATTTGTCAGGGGTGCACTTGTACTCTTGGTACACCAATATTTCTGGCCCTCGTCTATACTGTTATCTAACTAATTTTTTTGGTCTTCGTCTACACTCTTAGTAGCCAAATTTTATTAGGAGTTCGCCTATACTCTTGATACACCAATGTTGCAGGGGTTGGCCTACACTCTTGCTACAGAAATGTTGCAGGGGTCTGCCTATACTTTTGCTACAGAAATGTTACTGGGGTCTGCCTATGCAGTTTCTACTGAATGTTTTGAGGAGTTCGCCTATACTTTTGCTACAGAAATGTTACTAGGGTCTGCCTATACTTTTGCTACAGAAATGTTACTGGGGTCTGCCTATACCTTTTCTACTGAATGGTTTGAGGGGTTTGGCTATACTCTTGCTACAGAAATGTTATTGGGGTCTGCCTAAACTTTTGCTACAGAAATGTTACTGGGGTCCGCCGATGCAGTTTCAACTGAATGGTTTGAGGGGTTTGCCTATACTTTTGCTATGGAAATGTAACTAGGGTCCGCCTATACTCTTGCTACAGAAATGTTACAGGGGTCTGCCTATAATTTTGCTACAGAAATCTTACTGGGGTCTGCCTATGCAGTTTCTACTGAATGTTTTGAGGAGTTCGCCTATACTTTTGCTACAGAAATGTTACTAGGGTCTGCCTATACTTTTGCTACAGAAATGTTACTGGGGTCTGCCTATACCTTTTCTACTGAATGGTTTGAGGGGTTTGCCTATACTCTTGCTACAGAAATGTTATTGGGGTCTGCCTAAACTTTTGCTACAGAAATGTTACTGGGGTCCGCCGATGCAGTTTCAACTGAATGGTTTGAGGGGTTTGCCTATACTTTTGCTATGGAAATGTAACTAGGGTCCGCCTATACTCTTGCTACAGAAATGTTACAGGGGTCTGCCTATAATTTTGCTACAGAAATCTTACTGGGGTCTGCCTATGCAGTTTCTACTGAATGTTTTGAGGAGTTCGCCTATACTTTTGCTACAGAAATGTTACTAGGGTCTGCCTATACTTTTGCTACAGAAATGTTACTGGGGTCTGCCTATACCTTTTCCATTGAATGGTTTGAGGGGTCTGCCTATACTCTTTCTACAGAAATGTTATTGGCGTCTGCCTATACTTTTGCTACAGAAATGTTACTGGGGTCCGCCTATGCAGTTTCAACTGAATGGTTTGTGTGGTCCGCCTATACCTTTGCTACAGAAATGTTACTGGGGTCTGCCTTTACCTTTTCTACTGAGTAGTTTGAGGGGTTCGCTTATACTTTTGCTACAGAAATGTTACTGTGGTCCTCCTATACTTTTGCTACAGAAATGTTACTGGGGTCCGCCTATGCAGTTTCAACTGAATGGTTTGAGTGGTTCTCCTATACTTTTGCTACAGAAATATTACTGGGGTCCTCCTATACTGTTGTTACAGAAATGTTGCTAGGGTCCACCTATACTCTTGCTACAGAAATGCTACAGGGGTCTGCCTATACTTTTGCTACAGAAATGTTACTGGGGTCCGCCTATGCAGTTTCAACTGAATAGTTTGAGGGGTTCGCCTATACTCTTGCTACAGTAATGCTACTAGGGTCCGCCTATACTTTTGCTGCAGAAATGTTACAGGGGTCCGCCTATGCAGTTTTAACTGAATGGTTTGAGGGGTTCTCCTATACTTTTGCTACAGAAATGTTACTGGGGTCTGCCTATACCTTTTCTACTGAATGGTTTGAGGGGTTCGCCTATACTTTTGCTACGGAAATGTTACTAGGGTCCGCCTGTAATTTTACTACAGAAATGTTACTGGGGTCCGCCTATGCAGTTTCTACTGAATGTTTTGAGGGGTTTGCCTATACTTTTGCTACAGAAATGTTACAGGGGGCTGCCTATACTTTTGCTACAGAAATGTTACTGGGCTCCGTCTATGCCGTTTCTACTGAATGGTTTGAGGGGTTCGCCTAAACTTTTGCTACAGAAATGTTACTGGGGTCTGCCTATACCTTTTCTACTGAATGGTTTGAGGGGTTTGCCTATACCTTTGCTACAGAAATGTTACTGGGGTCCGCCTATGCAGTTTCAACTGAATGGTTTGAAGGGTTTGCCTATACTCTTGCTACAGTAATGTTACTAGGGTCCGCCTATACTTTTGCTGCAGAAATGTTACAGGGGTCCGCCTATGCAGTTTTAACTGAATGGTTTGAGGGGTTCTCCTATACTTTTGCTACAGAAATGTTACTGGGGTCTGCCTATACCTTTTCTACTGAATGGTTTGAGGGGTTCGCCTATACTTTTGCTACGGAAATGTTACTAGGGTCCGCCTGTAATTTTACTACAGAAATGTTACTGGGGTCCGCCTATGCAGTTTCTACTGAATGTTTTGAGGGGTTTGCCTATACTTTTGCTACAGAAATGTTACAGGGGGCTGCCTATACTTTTGCTACAGAAATGTTACTGGGCTCCGTCTATGCCGTTTCTACTGAATGGTTTGAGGGGTTCGCCTAAACTTTTGCTACAGAAATGTTACTGGGGTCTGCCTATACCTTTTCTACTGAATGGTTTGAGGGGTTTGCATATACCTTTGCTACAGAAATGTTACTGGTGTCCGCCTATGCAGTTTCAACTGAATGGTTTGAAGGGTTTGCCTATACTCTTGCTACAGAAAAGTTACTGGGGCCCGCCTATACTCTTGCTACAGAAATGTTACTGGGGTCCGTCTATGCCGTTTCTACTGAATGGTTTGAGGGGTTCACCTATACTTTTACTGCAGAAATGTTACTGCATTCACCCTATACTTTTACTTCAGAAATGTTACAGGGGTCTGCCTATACTTTTGCTACAGAAATGTCACTCTGATTTCTTTATGTGTAATACCATCTTTAAATGGGCTCACCTATGCTGTGGGTGCACAAAGACTTCCCATCGCGGTGTTTTACCTGTCTGGCACAAATACACTGACTGTCTAGGGTAGAAATGTGGGCCGAGGTCCTTGGCGGGGTGAAAATCTACCATAGGTGAGCCCAGGGAGCTCAAAAACTACCAATTGTGGTGTTGAGCTATCTGACACCTACACAGAATGAATTGTCTGTGGACACATGGAGTTCTCATGGCTATGTAACTCGCGGCGCCTTGAGTCACACAAGGTGGAGGCTGGGACCGAGCCTGACCCTGGGCCTGCTAACGTGCTTCCCACACAGAGTATTGCTGCATTGTGGAGATGTGTAGAAGTGCTGGCACCTGAGTCCCTTTTATGCCCACATTTGCGGCTCCTGACAGTTTTGTGACGGAGGTGGCATGGGATTGGAATGATGATCGAACGTCAATTTATCATCAATTCTCAACAGCATTGTGGGCTATTGTCCATACTTTCAAAGATGGTCGCTGCCTAGCCCTGCCAACCCTCTGCAGTGTGTGCCTCCCGTTCCTTCTCACTCAGTACGCGCTTATAAATAGACATAAGGGTGGTGTGGCTATGAAGCGAGTGTGTGGCATGAGGGCAGCTGAACGCTGCGCAGGGAAATTTTTGTGTGCCCTGTGGACGCAGGGTCGTTCAGGGGGGTTGGACAGCAATGCCAGCATGTAACCCAGTAGAAGAGGCAGCGGTGTCACCCGCAGGCAGTGATGGTCCTTGGTTGCAGGTAGTGTGGTGCTTAGCTAAGATGTGCCAGCGCGTGTGCCTTGCTAAAGAGGATTTGTCCCTAGTAAATTGTTAGGGGGGTGATCGCCAGGCTTTTGCCCCCATTTTGGCTTAATAGTGGGACCTGGGAGCCTCAGATGCGACCATGCATGCTGTCCCTGCCCTTCACTATCCGTTTCTGTGGTGTTTCCATGACTTTCTGATGTTTTCTGGTGTTTGACAAGTCATCAGCTATGCGGAGCATCGGTCTCATACAAAAATGCTCGAGGTGCACATTAACTTCAATGGGGTTCGTCACTCAAAACGAGCTCTCGAGCATTTTGATGGTTGCTCATCTCTAGTCTCTACCCTTTTCTCCTGTGTTCAGATTCATTTTTGTCCTGCAGAAGTCCCTTTACCTCACTGTTCAACTTGCTATGCTCACTTTCCAGAGTCTGCTTAGTTTTCTCTGTGTGTGGTCAGCTCCTCCACAACTTGAGCATTATTCTCTCTTGTTGTTCTCTGCAACTTATTTCACATTGTTCTCTTTACACATAGCTCCTGAGGCCCCTTTTCCAATATCTGTTTTTTTAGTGGTTTCCTCAGTTTCAGAAGCCTTACCTTCTGCCTTCTCTTTGGTGCCTTGTACTTTAGAGCATTGTTCACCCTCAATCAGTTGCTCAGCTCTCACCTTCTCCCTGTCTCTACTGAGCCATTATTCTGCATATTTAGCAGACATTGTTTTCTAATCACCAAGCAACTGATCAAACGTGTTTCTTCTTCAAGGTGTACACAATCTGATTGGTGGCTAAGCTCTAAAGTCATATCTTCTATTTTGTGCTGAAGACTCGTTTTAAACTTCTCTAAGTTATCATAGGCAGCTGCTTTTTCTTAATACCATTTATTTTTTAACTTCTAAATTCTCTTTAAAATTTTTTTCCATATCTGACACCTGAACCTAAGGGTGCATTCAGACGACCGTATATCGGCTGGGTTTTCTCGCCCAGCCAATATACGGTGTCTCTCTCTGAAGGGGGAGGAGGCTGGAAGAGTTGGGAGCAGTGCTCTGAGCTCCCGCCTCCTCTCTACCCCGCTGCACTATTTTCAATGAGGGGAGGCGGGACGGAGGCGGAGCTAATTCCCAGAACTTAGCCCCGCCCTCGTCCTGCCTCCTCTCATTGCAAATAGTACAGAGGGGCGGAGAGGAGGCTTTTCAAGCTTCCTCCCCCTGCAGAGACAGACGCCGTATATCAGCCGGCGTGAATACCCGGCCGATATACGGTCGTCTGAATGCGCCCTAAAGTGTTGAAATTTGATTTGACATTTTTTTTTCTTTGTTTCAGCATCTTTCTCTAACTACTTGAGAAACACGTTTCTTTCACATTCCTTTCTATTCAGGTGTGCACTAAGGCCAAGTCTTCTTGCACCAGATTCTGAGACTTTTGGATTTTTTTGTGGGTCCTTTATATTTACTTTTGCTCAATTCTTAAATTTTCTAAGTCTTCTTACACTGAGCAAATTGCAATTCCAGCAACAACCCTTGATCTGCTTCAGCTAATCTTCTGAGGTGCTCATTCTCCTTTAAAACTATTGCAGCTTCTGTTTTCAACTGAGCAACTTTATTGACAGCAGAAGGCTTTTCATTCAAGATCCTTTCTCTTTCCTCTAATGCAAGTAGATTTTGTCTCTCGGCTTCTTCTGCAGTTATTTTTCCCTAAAAAAGACTATCGATGCTAGGTCACAACTATACAAGTTTCTCTTGAACTCTGTACAACAGTTCACCTTTTCTATTTTGGACCTTATGGTTTTCACTGACTACACTTTCTGTTCTAAGAGAAACACTCTTCTTTCCTTTTTTTTCTTTGCAATTTTACCATTTGTAGTCCCTAGGGACAGTCGGTTGCTACCTCAGATTCACAGGAAACAACACTGGCAACATCTCTCTAGTTTGCCTTCACTTTAAGTATTACTTGTAGTCTTATTATTTATGCTCTCTACCACTAGAGGTACATTAGAACTTATTCCCCCATAGGCGGTAGATGAAATCCTTGTAACAGCCTGTTCAGGAGAGTGCCAGCGAGAACAATGAAATAGATCAAGCATTTACCAAGTATGCACACCACAGAAATCTGAGCATTTTGTACCTTGTACAGAACATATTTTGTCAAGGTAAAAAAAGCCGTACTATAAATCTGAATACTAATTATATGGTGTTATTTAAAAATCCTCGTGATAAACTTCAAATTGTCACGTTGGCTAGACAGATGTATCCGGGGCAGACGCGCTTCTTCTTAGAAGCTTTTGAGGATGCCACGAAGGCTCCTTAGGGATATCTGCTAGTTGACTTAAAGGGGTTGCCCCGTGAAAGCATGTGGGGTTATACACTTCTGTATGGCCATATTAGTGCACTTTGTAATATACATCGTTCATTAAATATGAGCCATACAGAAGTTATACACTTACCCCCTCCGTTGCTGGCGTCCCCGTCTCCATGGCGCCGACTAAAGCTGCTTCTTTAGTTGCACGAACAGTCGCGTTTGCGCACCGCAGGATTCTTCTGTCTCCCTCCGGGCTCACGAGCTGCGTGCTGGCTCCTCCCTCTTCTCCGCGTCATCATAGCTCCGCCTCCATCACGTGTTGCCGATCAGCCAATTAGGTGGCTGTAATCGGCAGTGGAACGCAAGACAGGAAAAGATAATCCACGGTGCACCATGGGAGAAGACCCGCGGTGCACAATGGGAGAAAACCGCGGTGCACCATGGGAAAGGACCGGTGGCCATCTTTAAAAGAAGAAAAGAAGAAGCTGCCCTAACAGGGATGCAGGTAAGCGATTTAAAAAAAAAAAAAGAAATAACACAGGGATTGTTTTTAACGGGGCACAATGTGGGGGTATGTAAAAAAAAAAAATATGATTTTAAGAGCCAATACGCCTGAGGAGCACCGCTTGAGAAGGGGTTTGTTTCCTCCTGCTTTACCAGCTGTGTATATCCCCAAGAAAAATGCTTCTAAAAAGTGAGTTTGTCTTTTTTGCGACTTATTTTATTCTGTGCGCATTGGGCCGACAGGATGTCTGAGAGAATACTTCGTAATTGGGCTCTCCTAAAAAGCCTGGTGAAAGCAAAACCGGCCATGCTGAACTTGCTACATTATGCTAGCCCATCAGGAATACGCCAAGGGACTATATATCCGTTAACATTATACAGTGTTATACACATCTATGTAATCATTCTTATGCATTCCTTTATGTAATAACTCTATATTCTGTATTTTTTTTATCGCACATCGGTTATATATTCTGTGCGCTCAATAAAGCTTTATAAAACTTTGCATTTTATCTACTTTGTGTTCTCTATAGCATGCTCACTGTTAGCTTATACATAAAAGCTTATTAGGATGGGGTGGCAATGCTGAAAAGGCTGTTAGTGGATGGAAATGCATTCTATATATTAACCCCTTATACTCATAAGGCGACTTGAATGGTATATAACATCAAGTCAGACTATACATATAATAAGTCCACTGATTAGGGGATGACTTGAATGGTATATAACATCAAGTCAGGCTATACATATAATAAGGCCCTTGATTATCATGACACACACTGTATTCTAAAGTGTGTCTCGTGATACGTCACAGGCCTGGAATGCGAAAGGGGGCCGTCTGATACACGTCACACCCCTGGAATGCGGAAGAGGGGTCCACCACCCACCAGATGGCGGTCAGGTGGTGCGCCGAAGGGGGAAGGGTCAAAGGTCATGGGAAGGGGGCGTGGCATCTGTCACTTTCCAAAAGTGGGCGGCTTGACATAAGGTATGGATGCTTACTACTTCTGTCAAAGCAATGTTCCATCATGGTGGACTAACCTTGCAGAGAGAAGACAGTTCTGCACAAACATCAGAGACTACAAAGGGTTTCATGAGGCCCTTAAGGCAGTATTCAGCCCTTTAGCCTAATTTCAAAGTTCTTTGTGCAGTGTAAATGGTTTAACTTTCCTAACAGAAAAAGTGTTATCTTACTTTGGTGGTCAAAAGACTTTCAGACCATTTTTAGTATCAAATTTATGGTCCAAGATTCAGCAATACATCACATCTGAAAACAGCTAGAGAAAAAAGAACTTGACAAGATCTCTGCCCTAGAAAGATCAAGGCTATCAAACGGCTGAAAATCACGAAGACTACAGGAATTGATGGAATTCTTCCTGAGGTTTGGATACATGGTAACTCATCACTCTATGTTAATCTCCATCAGTTCTTTGCTTGTTCCCAGCAGCAAACAGAGTTGCAACAGGATATCTGAGATGCAGATATCATGACCTTATCTGTACATATAAAAGCAAAAGCTCTCACTCATTGACTGACTCACTGACTGATTCACCACTAATTCTCTAAGTTCTCAGTGTCATGCAAACTTGAATTTGGCAAGACCATGGGGCAGCTTGATAGACTGATCACAGTATGATGTAAGGCTATGGCATTACATCATACTGCAGGAGCGATCAAAGCATCACAAGTGGGTGTCCCCTCAGGGGACTAAAACAAAAGTAAAAATAAGATTAATAAAGTTTTACTAATTCTAAAAAAAATAACAGTTAAAAAAATAACTTTTGCCATATTTATAATAAAATAATCTAAATAATAAAACAAAAATACATTTTTGCTATCGCTGCATCTGTAATTTGATCTATCAAAGTAACACAGTGGTCAGAAAAAAACACGCTTTTTTGGTCTTAAAGAAAATATGCATTATAAAGTGATCAAAAAGTCGTATGTATTCCAAAATGGTACTAACACAAATAACAGGATGCCATCACAAAATGAGCCCTTTAACAACTATGTCGACAGAAAAATAAAAAAGCTATTGCCTGCAGATGACGGCAAAAAAAATGTAAATAAAATTAAATATCTTTGAAAATAAATACAAGTATTACAACAACAAAAAACTATATAAGTTTGGTATTATTGTAATCGTACTGACCCACAGAAAAAAAGATATCATCTAATTTTTATTTGTGCACAGTAGAAATAGGATGCACCAAAAGATGGCATAATTTTATTATTTTTCCATATCTCCCCACTTAGAATTTTTTTAACGTTTTTACTACATTACATGGTACATTAAAAAGTATCATTAAAAACACAACTTATCCCACAAAAATAAGCCCTAAGGGCTCCCACACTCTTGCGATTGCATTTTTTGTTAACGCGATTGTCAATGGGACTTTCTAATGTTAAAAACGCAACGCAACGCAATGCACCAAAAACGCAGTTGTTTGCGTTGCGGTTTTTTTACAATAGAAAGTCCCATTGACAATCGCATTAACAAAAAACGCAAACGCAAGTGTGTGGGAGCCCTTGCACAGCTACATAAATGGATAAATAAAGGAATTACAATTTTTAAAAGGGGGAGGAAAAAATAAAAATGGAAAAACAAAAAAGCTTGGCCACTAAGAGGTTAATTATCTATCTCACAACTTTGTGTGTACACTGAGGAGAATCTACCTCACCATTAGGGCTTCTTCACATGGGTGTGTTTTAGTCCAGTTATGCGGCCGTGATAATTATTCCCATCTCTATTTGCATATGCTGAGGAGAATCTGCCTCACCTATAGGGCAAATAACCAGACAGCTGTTCAGATTTAGTAGGGATCAAATTGTTGGGTGCGCATGCTGACCCTTTAAATGGTGGTTGGTGCATGAGCACCCAACAGGCAGCAGTGACAGGTGCTCTAACTGAATGGGTGGTGTGGCATCTGCCATATTTGACATGACAAGAAGATTGGGGGCCGTGATTGTTATAAGAGGAAGGCAGGAGGTGCCACCAACTGTAAGACACTATGTTTCCAGGGACTACATGGGGGAATTTTTTTTTTAAACTGGCAATTCAAATGCCGATCTTATTAATCCTTCTATTGGTGCAGGATGTGCGTAATACATGAAGAGGTATCAAAGAAGAACAAAGGAAAAATCACCTGGTGCTCCCAAGGATAGACTGCAAAAAATCTTCTGCCATATGATGTTTTTCTCTTTATTGGAATGCATTTTCCTTTGTTCTTAGGCTACTGGCTATTGGGTTTCCCCCCCGGAAGACACAAAACACCAAGTGGCTTTCCTGACCTACAGATAGAGGAAAGAAATGTGAAGGCACATCTTCCATTTTTTATACGCCTGCCGGGAGTGGGGTGTCCCCTCAGGGAACTCCACTGGGTACCAGGTAAATCCCATTATTTCATGCTCCATATCTATCTTTCATCTAGTGGAGCGCTGCCCTGACCTTTGCTTTGTACATGAAGAGGTATGCAGCTCCACCATGCGCTTAAGCAGAAATGTACGTCACATCCGATCAGGCGTTCATTTCTCGCATAATTTAACCCAGTTTCTTGAGTAAAATAAATGTATCAGTCTGGGGTAGCTATGCACATTCCCGACAAACTACGCCCCTTTTTTAAAATAAAGTGTCAGTCAGTGGCGAAAACAGCAAAAAGTTGCTAATTGAAACCTTCTACACAAGAAACAGCCGTAAGCACTGCAGAATAATTTGGCACTATACAAATAAACATTATTACTATTATTAATAAAATCTTTTATGAATGTCAGTGTATGCAGGATCTAGTCAAAAAGCAGTATCTAGCGCTGCATGTCAATAGTGGTGCTGTACATTGAAACAGTAGTAGCTTACCTGAATAGCAAGGCATGGGTGCACTATATGACGGCACTCAGCCATTGGAGGCCCCAGAACATGAAACCCAATGCATGTAACCAGATGATCGGGAAAGGGGATACCCCTTGTGACCCCTTGACACCACATGATAAAGTTGTAAGGTGCCACTAGGCTCCCATGGTAAGTGGATACCTGACAAAGTCCTTCTTGCCTGCCATGTCACTCAGCTTATCAGACCCTGCCTTTGGCAAAGTCTAATACGACTCAGGCCGCTCTTGTGTCATATGCATTGTATAATCCATCACAGAACTAATGTAGTGTACTATGTGAGCAATCAAACAATTACATCTTCAAGTCTTTGTGAAGGACTAAAAAATAGTGTAAAGAAATAGATCGATAAAGTTTAACTTAAAAACATCCTAGGGCTTTTTTTCACAAAATACTAATAAAACAAAAAATACACATATTAGGTATTGCCACGGTAGTAACAACCCAAGCATGAAAAATATTTTGTTATATACCCCACACGAGGATATAAAAAAAGTTTAAAATAATTTTTAAAGAAATTGCAGAAGTGCTATTTTTTCAAACGTTTGCCATTCAAAAATGCTTTTAACCCCTTAACACTCCAGAATGTACAGTTATATCCTGCATCATAGGGGTATGTTTGAAGGGAGATCTTGCAGCATTATTATAGTAACATAGTATGTTAGGCAGAATGAAGACAATGTCCATCTAGTTCAGCCTTTTTCAACCCCCTCTTGTTGGTCCAGAGGAAGGCAAAGAAAAAAAAAGACAACAAGCCAATTTAGCTCATTTGAAAGGAAAAAAAATACCTTTTGACTCCTTAATGGCAGCCAGAGTTATCCCTGGATCAATATTTGAGATCAACAACCCCGCCGGTCAACTAATGTCTATATCCTGTAACAGTATAGCACTCTTGAAAGACATATAGTTCCCTCTTAAACTCCTCTATGGATTTTGCCATCACCCTATTATCAGGCAGAGTATTCTACTGTCTCACTGCTCTTACAGTAAAGAACCCCTTTTTATCTTGGTGATGAAACCTGCTTTCTTCTAGACGTAGCGGAGGCCCTCTTGTTACCGTTGTAGTCCTGGGTATAAACAGATCATGGGAGAGATCCTTGTATTGTCCCCTCATGTATTTATACATAGTCATTTGGTCACCCTTAACCATTTTTTTTCCAGGGTGAAAAATCCAAGTTTTGATGCCTCTCTAGGTATTCTTGTCTTCTCATTCTGTTTATTAATTTAGTTGCCCTTCTTTGAACACCCTCAAGTACTGCAACATCTTTCCTGAGCACCGGTGTCCAAAACTGTAAACAGTATTCCATGTGAGGCCTGAAAAGTGCCTTATACAGTGGAAAAATAAGGTTCCCGTTCCTCGCCCCTAAACCTCTTTTTATGCACCCCAAGACTTCATTGGCTTTTGCAGCAGTGGATTCGCATTGATTGCTGCAGCTTAATCTACAATATCCCTCTATAGAACATAGGCGTGGCTGTTTATTACAGCTGACATCCACTGGCAACAGCTCTGAAAAGCCTGATGGCTTATCGGAGCTGTTAACCCTTTAAATGCCACTGTCAATTTCGACAGTGGCATTTAAATTCCCTGACCATGCGGGTGTTATGGCGGGCAGGCGCCTTCTGAAAATCCCCAAGGCTGTCATGGCAGTATGCATATCAAGCTATGCCTTTGACGTGGCTTGATAGAATGCCTGCCCAAACGCAGCATAATGTAAAGCTATTGTATTGCATCATACTGCAGGAGCATTTAAAGCATTACAAGTTGTTGTGCTCTCTGGGTACTAAAAGAAAAGAAAAGATTAAATCAATAACGTTTTAATAATTATTAAAAAAGCAGTAAAAAAAAGTTTAAAAAAAAACTTTTGCCATATTTATAATAAAAAAATCTAAATATTAAAAGAAAAATACCTATTTAGTCTGATCTATCAAATTAATGCATTAATTACCCCTGCCCAATGAACATTTTCAGAAAAAAATAAAGAACACTGCAAATTTACTTTTTTGGTCACCCTGTCCCCAAGGAAAATTACAATAAAAAGCCATCAAAAAGTCATATTTATTCCAAAATGATACCAATGTAAACTCCAGGAAGTCCCACAAAAATGAGTCATCACACAACTAATAAAAGTTTTAAAAGATCTTTTTGCTATATTTATAATAAAAGAATCTAATTTAGAAAGCAAAAATATATATTTGGTATTGCTGTGTCCATAAAAGTCAAATCTACCAAAGGAATGCATTATTCACCCTGCACGGTGATCGACTTCAGAACATTTTTCTTTAAAAACTGTGCTTTTTTGGTCACCCCGTCTCCCAGAAGAAATGCAATAGAATGTGATCAAAAATGGTATGTATTCCAAAAATGTTATCAATAGAAACTACAGGATGCCCAGCAAAAAATAGGCCGCCACACAACTTTGTCGACAGAAAGTAAACAGTTATGGCTGTCATGAGATGGCGGCCGAAATTTATTTTAAAAAATTAAATAACTTTGAAAAAAAGACAAAGGTAGTACAGCAAAATAAAAACTATATAAGTTTGGTATCGTAGTATTCATACTGACCTATAGAGTAAACAACCAAAAAGCACCCAAAGACTACGTTTTTTTCAATTTACTCCAAGTCTTTAAAAGTTTTTAATACATTATATGGTACATTAAAGGAGATGTCCCGCGCCGAAACGGGTTTTTTTTTTTTTAAACCCCCCCCCCCCGTTCGGCGCGAGACAACCCCGATGCAGGGGTTAAAAAAACCACCCGCACAGCGCTTACCTGAATCCCGGCGGTCCGGTGACTTCAATACTTACCGCTGAAGATGGCCGCCGGGATCCTCTATCTTCGTGGACCGCAGCTCTTCTGTGCGGTCCACTGCCGATTCCAGCCTCCTGATTGGCTGGAATCGGCACGTGACGGGGCGGAGCTACACGGAGCTACACGGAGCCCCATAGAGAACAGCAGAAGACCCGGACTGCGCAAGCGCGGCTAATTTGGCCATCGGAGGCCAAAAATTAGTCGGCACCATGGAGACGAGGACGCTAGCAACGGAGCAGGTAAGTAAAAAACTTTTTATAACTTCTGTATGGCTCATAATTAATGCACAATGTACATTACAAAGTGCATTATTATGGCCATACAGAAGTGTATAACCCCACTTGCTGCCTCGGGACATCTCCTTTAAATAGTACAATTAAAAAAATACAACTTGTCACTCAGACATCTATGTCAATGGATAAATAAAAGTTACATTTTTTTAAAAGGGGGTAGAAAAAACTGAAAATGAAAAAGATAACAGGCTATGACCTTAAGTGGTTAAAAGTGATCTAAAAGCTGCATATACCCCAAAATGGTAACAATAAAAAGTAAAATTTTTCATGCAAAAAAGTAGACCTCACATAGGTCTATTAGTGAAAAGACAAAAGAGACATGGATCTCGAAATGCGTCAATGAAAATTGAATTTTTATTTCTTAAGGTAGTGCTTTAACCCATTACGCCTTTTGTGGTAGGCTCTTATTCCACATGGCCATCAGAAAGTGGCCTCACCATGGAATAAGACCACGGGTCTGGGGGCAGTTTTCAGTTTCCAAGCACCTCGTGCAAAGTTTAAAAAAAAGTTTGAAGTGTGACGTTCCATCTTCCCTCAGCAAAAGGAACGGTGATGGGAGATAAAGAAACTTCCCTGATGTCCTTCACCGACTTGTCCCGCAGACATGTGTCCCTCTTCTGACTTCTCCCACCAATGTGCCCCTCCCCTGAACCCCCCCCCCCCCGAATCCTTAGATAAAAAAGTTTAGTGCATCTGCCAATGTGCAAAGCTGCCAAATGCAGCTTTGTACATAGAAAATACCAGGAACCATTGTGATTGGTCCCTGGAAACATGGGTGGCTGTGCTAATCATATCACACCCATACATGATATTTGTTTTGAGAATTATGCACAAGATTAGTGCTGTATTCGTCTTGTGCTGTGCTGTGGTCTGCCAAACCATGCTGCCCTGTTCCATCCTGTGCTGTGCAGAACCAGAGAGAATGTTAGAATGAGAAAGTTTATTTTTTTCTTGATGTGCCTCAGCGTCTCGCATTCCAGGCTGTGTTAGCATCTATGTTCACTATTTTTCTGAGACACCCCAAGTGCGGGTGAAGAACACCCATGCAATTTTTTTCTTGCTAATTTTTCTTTCTATTTGGTGGATTGTAATGCTTTGCAAACAGCACTATACTACTACATGAACAGCTGCTTAGTAGCATTTTTTTTTCTGTTTTTATTTTTGCAGAAAATAATTTTTACCAAAATGGCACGCAGGAGGAACAGTGCCAAGCAGACCTGTAGACTGCTTTGTTCCAGTAGTTCTAGTAAAAGTGAGACTGCATCGGAGGTGAAGATAAATTTGTGTAGTAAAGACTCCAGTGTAGATAAAGGGTTCCACAGCAGCACCTAATTTCATGCAGGGTATGCCAATATTGGCAAAAACGTGTGCAGGTTCAAAAAACGGGGTTGGATCCAGTCCCCCAAACAACAGTCCAAACAAGAAGTATGAACAGCACAATTAGGTGCAATAATAAAAGTTTACATCCGCATGGATGTCATTTTATTTTTCATTGGCATAAAAAACAGGCGACGTTTCGACTGCAGAGCCGCAGTCTTAGTCAAGCTCCCAGTGATGCTTCAGGGTGAAGAGGAATTTCTGGTGGATCAAATCCTGGACTCCAGAAGAGCAAGGTTGCAGTACTTGGTCCAATGGAGGGGATGTGGCCCAGAGGAGAATTCTTGGGACATTCACGCTCAACGTTCATGTTCCTGAACTGACGAGGGAATTTCATCTTGAGTACATAATGTTATTAGAGAGGTGGCGCTCGCTGATCAGACGTCCATAGGTATCTCTATGGCAGAAAGAGATATGGTAGTCGAAAGGGATGCTTGTCCTGATATGGTAGAGAAGTGTACCCAAATTCATGCAGGCAATGGAGATACTGTAGAGCGGCTTGAGAGAGCTCCAAACATATAGATGGTGGAGTGAGTATATATAAAAGGAAAAAGGAAAAAAGTTCTCAGCGGTCAAAAATAAGGGTACAAACTGATAAGCAAGTACTTGATGAAGGCCAAACTACGTGGCCGAAACGCGTCTACTTTTAAACTGTGGAACCCACTACCATTGCCGGCGGTAATTTGATACGCTAACTGGGATTTGGGGGCGTCTGGGCACGGACGCCTCCGTGAAGTAAGTCATCTACTATATCATTTCTCACATTGCTTATCAGTTTGTACCATTATTTTTGACCGCTGAGAACTTTTTTCCTTTTATATCTTGGGTACATAGGTAAGCAAGAAAAGGTGTGGGAATCCGGACACATGGATAACATTTTTCCTTTGCTTTATTTCCTGGTAAGGAAATAAAGCAAAGGAAAAATTTTATCCATGTGTCCGGATTCCCACACCTTTTCTTGCTAATGAACAAGCCACAGGACCGAATGGCTCAGCGGATCTAAGGTTGTTTTTCCTTTGGGCAGACAAACTACTAGCACTGCAAAGCTCTCCTAAAGGTGAGATAATTCTTTCATTTTTGTACATAGGTAAGCCAGCTCCTGGGATGTCCAGTGGCCATCCTGAAAAGTGGGGACTGGTGTCAGGACTCAAACCTGGGACTTCTTGCGCTGCAGTTGGCAGATCTCTTCCCAGGTTTGGACAGTTTCTTGCTGAAACCAGCATTGTTCTACGTTTCCTTGCTCCTGCTAAGTCCATTTCCTGTCTCCCTGTCCTGGATTCACCCTACTACTAAACAGGACTTCCTATAAAAGCCTGACAGTGCCTCAGATCCAGTGTCTGATTATTATGCTCCACCTTCATCAAGCTCCTCTTTCTCCTGCTCATCTGCAAGTGTACATATACACCGCCTGCTGCTGACCTCTGGCTTCCGTTTGACTACCATTCCATCTCAACCCATTATACTGCATACCAATACCTACTGCTGCTTACCTCTGGCTTCCATTTGACTTCGCTTTTGTCTCATCCCATTGTACTTCATACTGTGATTTCCTGATAATGACTCATGGCTGTCTTGACTACTCTTCAGTCACCACCACAGTTACTACACCTGTGGCTCCAATCCAGCGTAAGTAGGACATAAAACTATCACTTGCCCAATCTGACCACCTGGAACTTCATCCCGGCCACTTAGGTAGCATCACATGGTCCTTAAAGAGAACTGACTGGGAGCTACTACTCGCTCAATCTGACCTCCTGAAACTCTGACCCTGGCCCTTAGGCGCCATCACCCGTTTCCTTCCTGAAGAGAACCGAGTGGGAGATACAGTATGTCCATTCTGGCCTTCTGAAACTCTGACCTGACCACTTAGGCAGCATCATGCAGTCATTGAAGAGAATTGACCCAGAACTACCACTTGCCCAATCTGACCTCCTAGAACAGTGACCCAGCAACTTGGGCAGTATCCCATGGTCCTTGAAAAGAACCGACCAGGAGCTACCACTTACCCAATCCAACCTTCTGAAACTCCACTTGCCTAATCTAACCTCCTGGAACTCTGACCTGGCCACTTGGGGGCCATCACCCGATCCTTCCCTGAAAAAGACAGGGAGCTACCACTTACCTAATTCGACTTCCTGGAACTCTGACCCAGCCATTTGGGCACCATCATCAGATCCCTCCCTGAAGAGAAACTAGCAGGATCTGCTGTTCGTCCGATGTGACCTCCTGGAACTCCAACCCTGCTGCTTAGGCAGCATCCCATGGTCCTTGAAAAAAAATGAGTGGGAGCTACCACTCATACAATCCGATGTCCTAGTACTCCCACCCGGCCACTTGGGTGCCATCACTTGATCCCTACTTGAAGAGTACCGCACAGGAGCTGCTGTTCACCAAATCCAACCTCCTGTAACTCTGATCCTGCTTTTTAGGCAGCATCACACTGTCCTTGAAGAGTACAGACAGAGTGCTAATATTCGCTTACTCTGACCTGGCCACTTGGGTGCCATCACCCAGTCCCTCCCTGAAGAGAACCAAGCGAGAGACACAAATGCCCAATCTAATGTGCTGTTACTTCAACCCAACCACATGGGTGCCAATTCCTGGTCACTCCCTGAAGAGTTACTGTTCCCCCAATCCGATTTCCTGAAACTCCGAACCAGCCACTTGGGCAGCATCACACTGTCCATCCATGAAGAGAACTGAGCAGGAGCTACTGTTCACCCATTCCAAACTCCTGGAACTCTGACCCGGCCACTAGAGAGCATCACATGGTCCTTGAAGAGAACAGATTGGAAGCTACTACTCATCCAATCCAACCTACTGGAAGTCCGACTTGTCCACTTGGGTGTTTTCATCAGGTCCCTTCCTGAAGAGAACCAAGCAGGAGCTACCGTTCCCCGAATCCGACCTCATGGAACTCTGATCCGGCCACTTGAGCAGCATCATACAGTTCTTGCAGAGAACAAAGCATGAGCTACCATTCACTCACTCCGACATCCTGGAACTCTGATTGGCCACTTGGGCAGCATCACACGGTACATGAAGAGAACCGACTGAGTGTTAACACTCACTTAATCCAGCCTCCTGGAACTCTGTCCCAACCACTTAAACAGCATCACATGGCCCTTAAAAAGAACTGACTGGGAGCTACCACTTGCCAAATCCGACCTCCTGGAACTTCCACCCAAGCATTTGCGCAGCATTACACAATCCTTGAAGAGAACCGACAGAGTACTACCACTTGCTTAGTCCTACCTCTTGGAACTCCAACTCGAACACTTGGGAAGCATCACACGGTCGTTGAAGAGAACCGACCAGGAGATAGCACTCGCTGAATTGAACCTCCTGGAACTCCGACCCGGCCACTCGGATGCTATTATCTGGTCCCGCCCTGAAGAGAACCAATTGAAAGCTACTGTTCGACCAATCCAATTTCCTGAAACTTCAAACCAGCCGCTCGGGCAGCATCACATGGTCCGTCCCTAAAGAGAAATGAGCAGGAGCTCACCCAATGCAACCTTCTGGAAATCTGACCCGGCTACTAGAACAGCATCACACGGTCCTTGAAGCAAACCGATTGGGAGCTACCATTCACCCAATCTGACCTCCTGAAAATTCTGACTTGGCCACTTAGGCACCATCACCCAGCCCCTCTCTGAAGAGAACCGACTGGGAGCTACCAATCACCCAATCCAACCTCTTTGAATTCTGACTCAGCCACTTGTGCGTCATCACCGGCTTCCTCCCTGAAGAGAACCGACTGGGAATTACCACTAGCCCAATATAACATCTTTAAACTCCAACTTGGCCGCTTGGGCGCCATTGCCCGCTCCCTCCTTGAAGACAACCGAGTGGGAGCTACCATTTGCGTCAGCATCACACGGTCCTTGAAGAGAACCGACTGTGAGCTACTACTCACACAATCCCCCTCCTGGAACTCCGACCCAGCCACTTGGGTGCTATCACCTCGTCCCTCCCCGAAGAGAACCGACTAGGAGCAACAGTTAGCCCAATCTGACCTCCTGGAACTCTGACCTGGCAACTTGGGCAGCATCACACGGTCCTTGAAAAGAACAGACCAGGAGCTAACACTCGTACAATCCAACCTCCTGGAACTCTGACCCTGCCACTTGGGTGCCATCGCCCAGGTCCTCCCTGAAGAAAACTCACCGAGAGATACCACTCACCCAATCTAACCTCCTGGAACTCTGGACTGGCCACTGGGGTGCCATCACCCAGTCCCTCCCTGGAGAGAATCGACCAGGAGCTACAGTTAGCCCAATCCGACCTCCCGCAACTTGGGCAGCATCACACAGTCCTTGAAACCGACCAGGAGCTAACAATCTGACCTACTGGAACTCTGATCTGGCAACTTGGGCAGTATCACATAGTCCTTGAAAATTACTCGCCCAATTCGAACTTCTGGAACCTGACCTGGCCACTTGGGCAGCATCATACAGTCCTTAAAGAGAACCAACCAGGAGCTACCACTTGCTAATCTGACATCGTGGAACTCTGACCTGGCCACTTGGGTGCCATCACCCTTTCCCTTCCTGTAGACAACCGAGTTGGAACTATCGTTCACCCAATCCGATGTCATTGAACTCCAATAGGCCACTTGCACAGCATCACATGGTCCTCAAAGAGAACTGACCGGGAGCTACCAGTTGCCTAAATCGACCTCCTGGAACTTTGACTCAGCCACTTGGGCAGCATCACACAGTCCTTGAAGAAAAATGACCAGGAGCTAATACTTGCACAATTCAACCTCCTAGAACTCCAACCCGGCTACTTGAGTGCTATCACCTGGTCCCTCCCTGAAGAGAACTGACCGGGAGCTACAGTTAGCCCAATCTGACCTGCTGGTACTCTGACCCAGCCACTTGGGCGCCGACCCAGTCCTTTCCTGAAGATAACCGACTGGGAGGTACCACTTGCCCAATCCAACATCCTGGAACTTCAACCCAGCCACTTAGGCCACACCACACGGTCCTTGGAGAGAACTGAAAAGGAGCTACCACTTGACCAATCCAAACTTCTCGAAGTCCGACCCAGCCACTTGGGCGGCATCACACGGTCCTTGAAGAGAACCGACCGGGAACTTCAACTTGCATAATCTGACCTCCTAGAACTCTCACACAGCCACTTGGGTGCCATCATCCGATCCATCTCCGAAGACAACAGACCGGGAGCTACAATTAGCCCGATCTTCCCTGCTGGAACTCTGACCCGGCTACTTTGGCACCATCTCCCGATCCCTTCCTGATCTAAACTGACCGGGAGATACCCAATAAATAGTGAAAACCGACTGGAAAATACCACTTGTTCAATACAACCTCCTGGAACTCTGACTTGGGCAGCATCACACCGTTCCTGAAGAAAACCAAGCGGTAGCTATTACCCGCCCAATCTGACCTCCTGGAACTCCACCCCGTCCACTTGGGCAATATCAACCGGTCTGCACAGAGAAGCCCCTCCTCCCAACAATTATCATGCCCTGGTCTACCCAATTGAGAGCCACCACAGGTTTTGGGGAGGGAACACCTGCTGGACCAGGACTTCTGATCACCGGCCCTCGCTGCAGCACCCGTTCGCATGGGTGGTGGGCTTGGGACAGCAGTCGTCAAGAGCCTCTAGGACCAACTTCTGGGTTGCCAAACTCCCCTCAGCCGTGGGAACAAGGCAGCTCACGCAGGGGTGCTTTTCAACAAAGTGCGCAAGGCTATCATGGTAGTCAAGTTTGGCTTACCCACCAGACCAAGACTCCCAATCACCTGCTCCACGAAAGTGTACTCAGCCACTCGCTTGTTTCATTGGTCGCCAGGAGCTGGAGAGGAACGGTGAACGGTTGCACCGAGGCACCTTCAGACATGGGAGCCCAATGCGGAGACACCGTGCAGCACTCTGGAAGCAAAGCGAGCCTCCTTCCTAAATCCCTTTCTGGCATTCAGACAGGGGTGAGAGTGGTGTCGTCTGACACCCTAGGCACTCACAGCACTGCGCCCCACAGATCAGAACTTCCTGTCGCTGGTCCTGGACCGTAACCTGAGGCTGCAGGGTGGATCGGAACATTAGTTGTAAGAATCCAGAAGGACCGACTTTTGACATTCAGACTTCAAGAGGGAGCATGGAATTGTGGAAGACTACCCCACCGAGCTCATAGAGCGCTAACACTGCCAGACCAGGGCACCCGTTGGCCTGCCAACGCCACGCTACCCTTTGTGTGGGCAGCGGGCTTAGGAGTCAGTTGTCGGGGAGCCTCTAGAACTCTCTATGGGTCAGTGGCTGCCCGTCTGCAGCGAGACACCGTTGCAGGAGCCAGGAGGACAGGAGGGATGCCGTTCACCGCCATTAGAACCATATGAGGGTGGGGACCGGCTTTCCGGACATGCGGGGAGTAGGCAGTTGAAGCCTGTACCAGCCTGTACAGGACAAGTGTCCCCTCAACGCCGGCTCCCCCCTTCAACATCTCACAATCGGTTAGACCGCCCATCCAGCAGCGGCCTCACTGCTGCCATTGTGGGTGCCTCCAGCCTGCCATATTAAGGTGGATGATGTGCCTCGGCTTTGCCTAGGCTGGACGGACAAGCAGACTTCAGCGGAAGCAAGGTTGCCTGGGCTGGCCACCTGTCGGCGTCTCGGACTGATAAGGCAGAGTGGAGACTCAGGGGAAAGACTTGGCTCTGTGCCAAAGCAGGGCGCAGAGGAGCGGCTGCAGTACATTGACAGACAGCATCCCCACTCTTCTCAGACCTTTGAGAAAATTCTCAAAGACCAGCTCTTGCCCATAGATTTCCCCAAGGTGTTCGTCCTGACGTTTTGGTAGTCACTATATTGCACCTTTTAAGTCTATAATGGGAAACAAGCCACCAGAGGCTGTCTTTCTGAAACTTCAGCTCAGCCTGGACCGCCCAAGCTCTTCCTTAAAAGGTTCACTGCACCCCACTATGCCTTGCCTCCCTTCCTGGGGCCACTCCATTCACCTCGGCTTTCGGGCACCATGTTTTGGTGTTCCCTGGTGCACGGAGGTTTAGCATGCCGTGGGGAGTTGTCATGTGGGATTTGTCTGCACCCAGAACATACACAGGCATCATGGTGCCCGCCTGTATCGCACCCAGCTGCTTGGAGGGGGTGCCTGGACATGCTGGGTGTCAATGCTCTGAACTGACAGGCAGAGTGTGTACTCATCTCTGCCATATTGGAGGTGGCAGAGGGGTGACTGGACCACATTGACAGAGAGCATCCCCACTCTTTCTGAGCATATTGAGAGAAGTCCAGTTCTTACCCAGTAGCGTCCTCAAGATGTTCGTCTTGACTAGAAATGAGCAAGCATGCTCGTTTAAGACTGGTGTTTGAGCGAGCATCGGTCTTCTCGAGTAACTGATTACTTGTCTGAGCAAATGTGGGGGGGCGGCGGGGGTGAGCGGGGGTGAGTGGGGGACAGAGAGAGAGTTTCCTGGAACCACCACATGACCTGGACGCCCGAGATTTTCCCTATCCGGGTTTTCAGACACACCACTTCACTTCACCTCTGCACGGCCTCCTTGAGCTCCAATCCGGCCACTTGGGTAACATCACCCGGTCACCACCAAGAACTGAGCAGGACATACCACTCACTCAGACTGACATTCTGGAGCTCCAACCCAGCCATTGGAGTGGCCATGACTCAGTTAAGACCATTTTTTTTCAACCCCTCATGAACTGCCCAATATGACTTTTTGCCAGCCCCCTTTTTAACACCCACCCAGTCTAGACTGGGAAAAGTAGCCACCCCAGGTCGGCTTTCTGGAACCGACGCCCGGCTTGGACCATCCATGATTTTCCCTATCCCAGGTTCTCAGACCTACCATTTTACCTCGCCTCTACCCGACCTCTGGAACTCCAACCCAGCATCTTGGGTGACATCACCTGAGCCCTAATGAGAACTGAGTGGTACTTGCCAATTGCTCAGCCCGAACTCCTAGACCTCCAATCCAGGCTACTTGGGCGACATTGTCCGGTCCCTACCGAGAACAGAGCAGGCCTTGCCACTCGCTCAGGTCAACCTCCTGAAACCCTAACCCAGCAACTCGGGCAGCAATAACCCGATTACGACCACTCTTTTTTTCTAGGCTGGGAAAAGCATCAGGACGGTTTCCTGAAATCACTGCCTGGCCTGGCCGTCCGGGATTTTCCTCATCCTGGTTTTCAGACCCACCATTTTACTTCACCTCTGCATAGCTTCCTGGAACTCCAACCCGACCACTTGGGTTGCCATTGCGACACTCCACACCGAGAACCGAGTGGGACTTGCCACTTATTCAGGCCGACCTCCTGAAACTCCAACCTACGACTTGTGTAGCCATCGCCCAGTCCATGCCAAAAAACAAGCAGGACTTGCCACTCTCTTAGGCCAACCTTCTGGAACTCCAACCTGGCCACTTGGTTATCCATCACCCATCCCTATAGAGAACCAAGGCACACTTGCCACTCGCCCCGGCCACCCTCCTGGAACTCCCACCCAGCCACTTGGGCATACATCACCCAGTCCCTTCTGAGAACCAAGCAGGATTTGCCACTCACCCCAATAAACCTCCTGGAACTCCAACCCAGCCACTTGGGCAATATCAACCAGTCACCACAGAGAACGGAGCGGGACTTGCCACTTGCTATGGCCAACCTCCTGGAACTCCAACTTGGCCACGTGGGTGGGCTTTTTTGGGTATTCTTTCAATACTCATGCTTTGCCTTAGCACAGGGGCTCCAGCATATGTTCAACCAGCCTCCTGGAACTCTGACACGGCCACCCGAGTGGCCATCACATAGTGATGGTCACTCATTTTTTTGACCCTCTTAAACAGCCCTCCCACAAACTGGTGTACATGACTTTTTGCCAGCCCCAATATTAAGGCACATCCAGTCTAGGCTAGGAAAAGTAGCCACCTCGGCTTCGTTGATCTACCACCCAGCCTGGACCACCTGGGATTTTCCCCATCCCGCTTCTCTGACACACCACTTCACATCACCTCTGCTCGACCTTCTGGAACTCTAACCTGGGCACTTGGGCAACATCACCCGGTCACCAAGAACCGAGCAGGACTTGCCACTCGCTCAGGCCAACCTCCTGGAACTCCAATCCAGCCTACTGGGCATGTTTAACCCAGTCCCAACTAAAAACTGAGCGGGAAATGCCACTCACCCCAGCTGACCTCCTGGAACTTCGACCCGACTATTTCAACCCCACTGGTTATTTTATTTTATTATTGCTTTGAACAGTCATTACATGTTTTACCCTGATATACTCTGCGCAGCTTGTACATAAAGCCACATGCCAAGTCTTTCCTTGTGAGCCCTGCGATGTGCCCACGTCCTCATATGGGTATTTCCATGCTTAGGAGCAACTGGGTAAAATATCATGGGGTACTTTTTCTCCTTTATCTACAGGTTTTAATTTTTTCTCCAGGGACAAGACCTAAATATTGCTGGAAAAATTGGATTTTTTTTGTTTTTGACCCAAAATAAATTACTGTTAAAAAATAAAACATCAAACACCTGTGGGTTCAAAATGCTGACTATACTGCGTGATAAATTCCCTGAGGAGTTTACTTTCCAAAGTGGGGTCAGTTCTTGGGGGTTTCAAATGTACTGGTACCTCCAGGGCATTGCAAACACTACATGGGGTCGGAAAATTACTCCAGCAAAATCTGCATTCAAAAAGCCAAACAGTGTTCCTTCCCTTCTGAGCCCTGCCATGTGCCCAAACAACAGTTTACGTCCACATATGGGGATTTCTAAAAGCTGCAGGATTCAGGAAATACATTCTGGATTTTATTTCTCTGCTAAAACCTGCTGTGATAGGGCTCAGTCACACGGGTAACGATCCGCTCATGTTCCTGCACTATAAGACGGCCGCACCGTGTGCGGACGACTCTCTGCATGACCGGCTCCATTGCCGGCCATGTGTTCTTTCTGCCGGCCGGTGCGGAGAGTCATCCGCACCTGCAGTACAGCGGTTGTATCGTGCAGGAACATGGGCGGATCAGCGCCCAGAGAATAATGTTGCAATTTTTATTTTCAATGAAGGATGAATGGCAAATAACACAAAAAACATTTTTATACCCCCCCCCCCCCTCAAAAAAAAAAAAAAATTATTTACAAAACATTACATGTACCCCAAAGTAATTCCATTGAAAGAACAACTTGTCCCAGAAAAATCAGGCTGTCAACTGTCGGTATCAACGAAAAAATAGAGAAGTTATGGATCTATCAATACGACGACGAAAAAAAAACTAAGAAAATAGCTGGGTCATTAAACTGCAAAATAGGCCGGTGACTAAAGGGATATTAAAGAAAGATTTTACAAATACACAATGTGTTTCAGGATCTCTAAATCTCTCTTTTCTCAAAGCCATAAAACATAACAGTGTGTGTACACATATATGTCGATATGGTTCTTCCCCTTCTGCTCTACAGACTGGGTTCACATGTGTGTCCAATGGAATCTGAGATCTACGGCAACTATGAACTGGCCGATAGGTCAGTGAGAATTTACAGCAGCTCCTTTCTTAGTGTACTAAATATGACAGATCGTGAGCCGTGACGACCTCTAGCCATAAGCCCTGTCCACTGTGGAAAATAAATAAATCATACTTTTTTGGCACTAAAATGCAACTTATTGACATCACAATTCTACACAATCCAGATGATAAATGTGTCCCAATGCCCAGAGTATATAATACCTGAGGATATCCATATAGGCCAAGGACTTGTGCTGCTGGAATAGTGGTAGATGAGTGGCGATCTCCGATGACACCGGCCAGCTGGCCAAGGCCTGTACACAAGTAATTAGGTATCATCTTATCAGGGCCAGACAGAAGATGTAAAACATAGCGTATTGCCAATTGTCCATCCATGCAAGTGTCGTAAAGATGGTATCCCAGTGTAATATTGGGTAAGATGTCAGGATTCTGGTTAATATTATAAATGGCGAAGAGAAAAATCAGAGGTTTTATGAATCCATCCAGCATGCCACTGTAAACAGATAAATGTACAGATGAGTAAGGCTGGTATTATGCACAATCTTAGGTATATTAATTAGCAGAGTAATAAATGACATCATAGAGTGAATCATGTGACCTGCTAGAGTACAGAGCACTCATGCTCCAGCAGAGGAAATGATGAACATATGGAGCACCAGCAGCCAGATCACACATCATGTGACCAGAAGTTTGAAGCAGATATAACCAAGTTATTGTGAATTATTTGTTCATTAACAGAAACAAGATGAACATTAATGTTCAATTGCTAAGTTAAAAAATACTTTACCCTCTACACGCTTCTACCATCAGTCTATACATGCTTCTAAATAGTCATCAGGCAGTGAAGTGGCTTATGACGACTAAATCTGTGCTGCTTTTGCATTCATTTCAGTGTTGCACAACTGTCTGTGCAGGATAACTTGGTTCAGATCTATTGCAGGTGGTGCTACCATTTTGATGCTCTGCTGTCAAACCTGCTATTGGATAGAGCACAGCTGTGACGCTCTGAGTATGCTCTGTGGAGTGTGCTCCAGTAATGATGAACAGCCAGAGCATGTGCTCCAGAGATGTTCCTGGCAATGATAAACAGGCACAATGTGTCTTCTACACTCCGAGCATGGGGAGTGTCAGGATGAATATGTCTCTGCAGATAACAGATGAGCTATCTATGTGAGGAGAAGGATGGCTTTTTATGGATGAAGTTCATCAGGTAGGGGGAACTAAAGAATTCTAAGAGCCACACATATGCGGCCGGTCAGTAAAAGTTAGTGCTGATCTCATATTAAGTTTCAGGTTATTTTAATTAAAAGATGGTATGCTCATAAAGTTCTAATTTTTTCCATCAGTGTAGCTGAATGAGATTGTGTATTTTGAGGGACGAGTTCTAGTTTTTATAAGAACCAATTTTGGGTTCATATAATATTTTGAATGTTTATTTTTTGCTGTGAGGAAATGGGGGAAAAACAATTCTGTGCATTGTTTTGGGGGAATTATTTTAATGGCATTCACCAGGTGGTATAAATATTATGCTAATTTCATTCTTTGGGTCATTATGATTATAACATAAAAGTTACCCACGTATAGCAACCAATCACAGCTTCCATTTTACCTTGGTAATATGAGAAATGAAAGCTGCCTTATGATTGGTTGCTATGGGCAACAAAATATTTTTTTTAGACAACTTTTCCAAGAGAGTGGCGCTGGGAGTGAAGGTGGGCTACTTATCTGTGACCCATCATCTAATTTAAAGTGCAAGTTCTTATAGATGTGCAATTCCAATTACATGTAGTTTTTAATGTTTTTTATTTTTAATTTGCAATATTTGAAGGATTGTGTAAGGGGAAAAAACTTTTTTCTGTAAAAACATTTAGATGTCACAGTAAGCAATGACTGCAGCATTTGCAAGTTTAAAATACATAAATAAATAAATAGATAACCATGTACAGATCTTTTAACTCCTTCTCTGAAAAAAAGAAAGGTCAATCAGAGAGCAAATATGTTCTCTGATGAATGGGGAGGCGGTAATAATATTAAGAAAAGTCTATATTACCTCTCCCCAGGATAGGAGAACATACAGAAGAATCACAGATCTATTTGCTGCTGCCTGCTTGCCCCCCCGCTACCACCCTGCTCTGCACACAGACATGGCATCTGTACATTATTATTCCTGGCCCCACCTCAAATGGCTGTAACTCCAGTTCTTTCAGTGCTCCTGTGATGGCGTTATTTGCTACTGTAATGGTGTCATTTGAAAGCCCAGTATCGGATCTACATTTTTTGCTTCACTGAGATGAATGAGCTCAGTTCCTTCAAAACTATACTGTCCTTTTCCTAAATAGGGTGTTTTCACACAGTTTGGAATTTTTCCGCAAAAGGCACCTAGAGACGCAGAAAATTCAGCATGAAAATCTGCATGTATATATGTGGGTTATCAAACAGAGATCTGCAGTAGCAAATTAAGATACAGTACATCTATAGCTGCATCTTGCGGAACAATTCTACACACTGTGAAAATGCACTTAGAAGACCATATGGATGCATAGACACATTCATCACCTACTGTAATCACCGTTACTGCAGGGTGTGCCTAGACAAATGCAGGCCTAAGCTGCTGAACATCAGCATTGGAAATATTTGAAATTAGGGAAAAATGGAACCTGGAGGCTAAGACACTGCGTGCCATGGTATATGACCTGTGACATGAAACTGCCTTCAAGAACTTCAACTTTGTAGCAAAAGTTGTCTGTTCCTCACCCAGGTTAAAGCCTCCTACACAGCTTTTTCTTATTTCATTAAAAGAGTTGTACCAAAGTTGCAAGTTTTCACCTATCCACAGGATGAGGAAAAACTTGCTAATCGGTAGGGTCTTGGTGCTGTGGCCCCAGACAATCTCAAGATTGAGGGTCCTCTGTCTACCTTCCTCCTCACTATGAGGGGACTGCACCCCCACAGTAAGAAGGAGACATAATGTAGTTCTACTAGTGCTTCTATGCATTCAAGGGAGCTATGGAGATACCTCAGCGGCAGCCAATAAAGCTTCTTTGAATCTTAAATCTCACTATTTCATCCTTAATATGTTCCCAGTGCCAAAGCTAAACTCTTCTGTCTTCATTAGGCCTTCTCCGAGATCAGACTCATCAGAGTGTAAGACTGATTTTTTTCTTTTTTTCTGGTCAAATTAAAGAAAAAATAGAAACTCTTGAACATTTTTATAGACAAATTGGTGAACCATAATGAATGGTAAAGACCATAAGTAATATGTGTCTATCACTCAGAATAGTAATATGAATACATCAGCAGCATTTACTGTGACCTGTAATATGCTAATTACTATTACAATAACCGGCACAAGCTCCTCACACTTCGAATAAATCATAGAAACAACAGTTTTTATGCTCGCTAGAAAACTCCCTTATTTTTATGCGTTTTCTTGGAGTTTACAAATATTTGGCAACTTTGGACCCCCATAATCCTCATCATTACTTACAGTAAGGGCTTCTATGTATGCTATTCCCAGTATCAGTGCATTGTGATGTCTGCAGCCATCATCCCTCTTTTCATGTACAATAAGTAGATGAAACAATGACTTACTCTACACACACTATAATCCTGGAATTGTCCTCTGGATTATGCATACGCATTGCATTTGTGACCCGTGTCAACAGGCCACCAATGATGAGATCTCCATCCTGGTAGGTCGGTTTTAAGTCTGCGTCATGAAATTCTCTTATCTTGAGATCACAGAATAATTGTGTTACAGGAAGCCATGGAAGAATCAATATAATAAGGAGACTAAGCATCTCCTTATAGGAATGGGATGGCAGTGACGTATATAGTATTATAAAGTCATACAGGATAAATGAAGCAGCAAGAACAGCAGCGACACAGAGAGTTCACAAGATCAGTGACATTATGGTGACTGCTATCATCTCTCCTCTTTTTATACAGTATGATGAGATATATTTTACATTCTGGATCTGCTCCCCGGTGATTGTGGCCTGAACCGTCTTTACATTAGAGAATTACAGAACAAGATGAAGAAACAGAAATAACCATTGTTAGCCATGCTTGTCTTATACAAATTAATTTCCTGTTACTTTATCACACAAATATATTCAACATCACTCAAAAATGCCTGTCACCATCGATGCTGACAATCTAATCAAAATACTAATGACCACCTGTCCATCTGTGAGTGAGTGAGTTACATGCTCAGCCCTGGTCACATGATGGTGATGTCATCAGAAGTCCTGTAAGCACACAGTTGCTGTCTGGCTAGGTGTTTGTTAGTATTCCATAGCAATTGAGGCCGATGGTGATCTGTAGGGAATGTGGTCTGGCCGTGATCTGCACAGGGATGAATGATCTTTAATGACGTCACCATGATGTGAGCATGTAACTCACTCACTTGGGATGAATGGCCTGTGATGACGTCCCCGTCATGTGATCATAGGAAAGTGCTGTGCTGCTTGAGATCCCTTTTGTCTGTGATGTGCATGTAGCACAGTTGTGTGGTGCATTGCATCACCAGAAACACGGGTACTATAATTTCCAAATAATTATAAATTAAGCTACACTTAACGCCTTCACCAGGATCCAGCGCTGCAGCCCTGCTTTGGATTGGCATTTGTTGCGACAGATAATTCACGAGGAAATCAGATGACTGCTGCAGCAAATCAAAACCCATAGCATCACATTCCCAAACTCCTGGCATCATGGTGCTCAGGATCACCGATGTAAGGGGAAAATAGTGGTCACACTGCAGCTTCTGATTAGCTGCAGCAGTCACCTGACTCCTGGTGAAGGCAGCTATCACATCAAACATTAGGGCAGCAGCGGGGCTGAAGCACTGGATGCCCATGTAGGCATAAGTACAGCTCAGTTTATTATTTTAATGCAAGCAGCCCTATTGAATGGGGATTGTCTAGTAAGCAGATAATCCCTTTAACCTATCAGGAGGTTTATGGATTTGGGGAAAATACACTGGCAGCATGGATGACCCTAAAAAATCTCTTTGTAGATGTTGTACTCGGTCAGATTTAAGTTCCCGGACCCAAGTAATGGGGGAGAAGAGTAGTGACCCCAGAGCACATTTCTTGGTTTGAGTGCAGTAGATGAAATGTCCTGAAACCCATTTCTCATGTATGCTATAAAGGATCTTTATTAGAGATGAGCGAGCACACTCGTCCGAGCTTGATACTCGTTCAAGTATTAGCGTGTTCGAGATGCTCGGTACTCGAGTCGAGCAACATGCGGTACTCGAGTCAATTTCATTTCCCTTCCCCGCATGTTTAGCGCCATTTATTAGCCAATAAACATGTGGGGAAGGCATTACCACTTCCTGCTGAGATGTGCTAGCCCTCTGCACGTCTACAGTAGTGAGTGGCTGAGAGGATCAGGTGACCACAGAGTACTTAACCTGGTGCCACCCGTGGCTCACCTCAGACGCATGCTGGCAGAGGTTAGGGAAAGAGCTGCTAACGCTGAGATAGGGAAAGTGTTAGAGTAGGTAGGATCCTTTCTTCAAGAACCCAACAGTCCTTCTTAGGGCTACTCCTCATTGTGTGCATAATTATTTTGGCTGGCTGGCAGCAGTAGTGCACCAATTTTTTTTTTCAAGCATCTAGGCCTGTGCCGTGTATCTCATATTTACCATTCTCTGTGTGGGATGAATTAGCCGAAGTTATCAGCACTATCCAATGGGTGAATTTTTCTGCCCCTGTGCAGAGCATCTCACATCTCCCATTTGCTGTGTGTGATCATTTAGCCAGAGTTCTCATAGATAAACAGTCGCTTAATTTTTTCGGGGGCTGTGCAGAGTAACTCACATATACCATTTGCTGTGTGCGGTCAAGTAGCCAGAGTTCTCATCGCTAAAGAGTCTGTTATTTTTTTCTGGGGCTGTGCAGAGCATCTCACAATACCCCTTCCTTCTGTACGTTGCAGTAGCCGCAGTTATCAGCACTATCCACTGGGTTAATAATAGTTTTCTGCCCCTGTACAGAGCATCTCACAATACCATTTGCTTGTGTGCAGTGAAGTAGCCGCAGTTATCAGCACTTTCCACTGGGTTACTCTTTTCTGCCACTCCATACAGCCTCTCTAATCTACAAGTCTCTGTGAGCGGTAAATTACCCCTAGGTATCACCGCAAGACAGTGGTTTAATTTTTTCTGTCACAGCATAGAGCCTCCGGTATCCACAAGTCTCTGTGTGCAGTGAATTAGCCCCAGTTCTCAGGGCTATACAATGGGTTAATTTATTTAGGCCCTGCTCTATACTTTAATCGGACATGATGAGGAGTAGGGGTAAGGGTCGAGAACGTGGACGCGGACATGGACATGGGCGTCCAAATGAGGGTGTGGGCACAGGCCGAGGTCCTGTGTGGGGTGAATCCTAGCCGGCTGCTGCGGGATTAGGAGAGTGCCGCTTCTCTCCGCTCCCCAGCATCATTTCCCCAGCATCATATCACAATTTGCGGGTCCGCGTGGCAGACCTTTATTACAAGCAAAGCAGTGCAAGCAGGTCCTGTCGTGGATCGCGGATAACGCGTACAGCAATGTATCGAACACCCAGTCTTCCACACAGTCCACTGCTACCAGGCTAGGGACTGCACCTCTGAATCCTCTGGCTGCTCCTCCTTCCTCTCAGCCTCGTCACTCCAGGAAAATGACAGATTCTGAGCAGGCAGACTCCCAGGAACTGTTCTCGGGTCCCTGCTCTGAGTGGGAAAAAATGGTCCCTCACCCACCTGAGGAGTTCGTTGTGACCAATGTCCAACATTTGGAAATTTCCCAGAGTCCGGGTGATGAGGCTAGGGACTTCCGGCAACTGTCTCTAGAGCTTTTTGTGGATGAGGATGATGAGACACAGTTGTTTGTCAGTAAGGCAGTAGTAAGGGCATTAAGTCCGAGGAAGGAGAGCACAGAGGATTCAGAGGAAGAGCTGCGGGACCATGAGGTGACTGACCCCACCTGGCTTGCTAAGCTTACTGAAGACAGGGCTTCAGAAGTGGAGGCAAGTGCAGCAGCAGGACAGATTGGAAGAGGCAGTGGGGTGGCCAGGGGGAGAGGCAGGGACAGAGCAAAGACTCCCCCAACTGTTTCCCACAGCACCCCCTCATGGCAAGCTTCCGTGCAAAGGGCTTGGTGTTCAAAGGTGTAGATGTTTTTCGGTGAGAGCGCGGACAACCGACGAACAGTGGTGTGCAACCTGTGCCCCACCAAGATCAGCCGGGGAGCCACCACTACAAACCTCACCACCACCAGCATGCGCAAGCATATGATGGCCAAGCACCCCACAAGGTGGGACGAAGGCCATTCACCGCCTTCGGGTCACACCACTGCCTGTTCACCTGTGCCACAACCTGCCACACAGATCCAACCCCCTTCCCAGGATGCAGGCACAAGCGCCTTCCGGCCTGCACCCCCACTCTCACCTTCACAGTTCTCCACAGCCTCTAGCAATGTCTCTCAGCGCAGCATTCAGCTGTCACTAACACAATTGTTGGAGTGAAAGCGGAAATACGCCACCACCCATCCGCATTCAGAAGCTTTAAATGTGCACATTGCCAAATTAATCAGCCTTGAGGTGCTGCTATACAGGCTTGTGGAAACAGAGGCTTTCAAAAACATGATGGCTGCGGCAGTATTTTTCCCGGTGTGCCGTCCCCACCCTCCACCAGCATGTCTCCCACAACATAAACTGTGTCCTCACCAATGCTGTTACAGGGAAGGTCCACTTAACGATGGACACGTGGACAAGTACTGGCGGGCATGGACACTATATCTCCCTGACTGCTCATTGGGTGAACTTGGTGGAGGCTGGGACCGAGTCAGAGCCTGGGACCGCTCACGTGCTACCCACACCGAGGATAGCAGATCCTACCTCGGCGATGGTTTTTCCGGCGTATTATGCCACCTCCTCCAACCCCCCCCCCCCCCCCGCTTTCCTCCTCCGCTTCCTCCACCTCTCACTTAAGAAGTGTAAGCACGTCCCCAGCAGTCGGTAGCGCGTGGTGAGGAAGCATCAGCAAGCCGTGTTGAAACTAATCAGCTTAGGTGACAAGAAACATACAGCCCCTGTGATGGAGCAGACAGACCTCTGGCTTTCACCGCTGAGCCTCCAACCGGGCATGGTCGTGTGTGACAACAGCCGTAACCTGGTGGCGGCTCTGCAGCTTGGCAGCCTCACACACGTGCCATGCCTGGCCTACGTCTTCAATCTGGTGGTCCAGCGGTTTCTGAAAAACTACCCCCACTTGTCTGACCTGCTCGGCAAGGTGTGCCACGTGTGCGCACATTTCCGCAAGTCCACCACGGATGCTGCCACCGTCAGGACACTGCAACATCAGTTCCAGCTGCGAGAGCAACAACTGCTGTGCAACGTGCCCACGCGCTGGAATTCTACGCTGCACATGTTGGCCAGGCTGTACGAGCAGCATAGAGCCATTGTGGAATACCAGCTGAAACATGGGCGGCGGAGTGGTAGTTAGTCTACACAGTTCTTCAAAGAGGAGTGGACATGGATGGCAGACATCTGTCAGATCCTTGGAAACTTTGAGGAATGAACCCAAATGGTCAGTGGCAATGCGGCCATAATTACCGTTGCCATCCTGCTGCTTTGGCTGCTGAGAAGTTCGCTGCTAAGCATAAAGGCCGACGCTTTGCGGTTGGAACAGGAGATGGTGGATGACACTATGTCGTTTGATACCCAGACCAACCTCACGTCTGTATCTCAGCACGTTTTGGAGGTGGTGCGGGAGGAGGGGGAGGAGCAGGAGGAGGGGGAAGAGACTGCTGCCCACACTGCAGAGGATACTCATGCTGCTTCCCTCTCATTTGTTCAGTGTGTATGGGCTGAATAGGAGGAGGAAGAAGAGGAGGAGGAGCATCCTCCTAGTGAGGGCAACTATGTGTTGCGTACTTGGACTCTGGCACACATGGCTGACTTTATGTTAGGCTGCCCTTCCCGTGACCCTCACGTTAGATGCATTCTGGCAAACACGGATTACTGGGTGTACACCCTTCCCGACCGACAGTATAAGGAGGATCTTTCCACTGTCATTCCCAAAGAGGAAAGGGGTATGAGAGTGATGCAAAACCTAAGGGCCCTGGTGGAAAAAGTGATGCTAAAGTTCCCATCGGACAGCGCTAGCGGTAGAAGACACCAATTTTTCCAGCCTTCGCCTATACTCTTGGTAAACAATTTTTTTCAGATCTTCACCTATACTCTTTGTACACCAATGTTTCAGGGGTCCGCCTATACACTTGCTACAGAAAGGTTTGAGGGGTTCGCCTATACACTTGCTACAGAAAGGTTTCTGTGGTCCACCTATACTCTTGCTACAGAAATGTTTCAGGGGTCAGCCTATACACTTGCTACATAAATGTATTTCCGGGGTTCGCCTTTGCACTTGCTACTGAAAGGTTTGGGGGGTTTGCCTATACTCTTGCTACATAAACGTTTCAGGGGTTCGCCTATACACTTGCTACAGAAAGGTTTCTGGGTTTTACCTATACACTTGCTATAGGAAGGTTTGAGGGGTTCGCCTATATTATTGCTAAAGAAAGGTTTGAGGGGTTTGCCTATACTCTTGCTACAGAGGTGTTTCAGGGGTCCGCCTATACTCTTGCTACAAAAATGTTTCAGGGGTTTGCCTATACTCTTTATAAAGAAATGTTTTTCCGAAGTTTGCCTTTACACTTGCTACAGAAATGTTTCAGGGGTGTGACTATACACTTGCTACAGAAGGTTTTGAGGGTTTCGCAATACTCTTGCTACAGAAAGGTTTGAGGGAATCTCCTATGCATTTGCTACAGAAAGGTTTCTGGGGTCCGCCTATACACTTGCTTCAGAAAGGTTTCAGGGTTCTGCCTATATACTTGCTACAGAATGGTTTGAGGGGTACACCTATACTTTTGCTACAGAAATGTTTCAGGGGTCCGCCTATACTCTTGCTACAGAAATGTTTCAAGGGTCTACCTATACACTTGCTACAGAAAGGTTTGAGGGGTTCGCCTATACTCTTGCTACAGAAATGTTTCAGAGGTCCGCCTATACTCTTGCTACAGAAAGGTTTGAGGGGTTCGTCTATACTATTGCTACAGAAAGGTTTTAGGGGTCCGCCTATATTCTTGCTTCAGAAATGTTTCAGAGGTTCGACTAGACTATTGCTACAGAAATGTTTCAGGAGTCCACCTGTACACTTACTACAGAAAGGTTTGAGGGGTTCACCTATACTCTTGCTACTGAAATGTTTCAAGGGTCTACCTATACACTTGCTACAGAAAGTTTTGAGGGTTTTGCAATACTTTTGCTACAGAAATGTTTCAGGGGTTCGCCTGTACTATTGCTACAGAAAGGTTTTAGTGGTTCATCTATACTCTTGCTACAGAAATGTTTTTCCGAGGTTTGCCTTTACTCTTGATACAGAAAGGTTTTGAGGGGTTCGCCTATACTTTTGCTACAGAAATGTTTCAGGGTTCTGCCTACACACTTGCTACAGAATGGTTTGAGGGGTCCACCTGTACTATTGCTACAGAAAGGTTTTAGGGGTTCGCCTACACTCTTGCTACAGAAAGGTTTGAGGGGTTCGCTATACTTTTGCTTCTGAAATGTTTCAGGGGTCTGTCTATACACTTGCTACAGAAAGTTTTGAGGGGTTCACCTATACTTTTGCTTCTGAAATGTTTCAGGGGTCTGCCTATACACTTGCTACAGAAAGTTTTGAGGGTTTCGCAATACTCTTGCTACAGAAATGTTTCAGGGGTTCGCCTGTACTATTGCTACAGAAAGGTTTTAGTGGTTCGCCTATACTCTTGCTACAGAAATGTTTTTCCGAGGTTTGCCTTTACACTTGATACAGAAAGGTTTGAGGAGTTCGCCTATACTTTTGCTACAGAAAGGTTTGAGGGGTCCGTCTGTACTATTGCGACAGAAAGGTTTTAGGGGTTCGCCTACACTCTTGCTTCAGAAGTGTTTGAGGGGTTCGCTATACTTTTGCTACAGAAATGTTTCAGGGGCACGCCTATATTCTTGCTTCAGAAATGTTTCAGAGGTTCGCCTAGACTATTGCTACAGAAATGTTTCAGGGGCACGCCTATACTCTTGCTGCAGAAAGGTTTCAGGGGTTCACCTCTACTGTGGGTGCACAAAGGCTTTCCCATTGCTTTGTTTAGCTATCTGACACATACACAGAATGCATTGGGCAGGTGTGGGCAGAGGCTGAGGTCTTAGGCGAGGTGCAACTCTACCATGTTTCGGCTACATGTTTAATACTGTCCTTGGGTTTCATGGGCTCGCCTATGCTGTAGGTGCACAAAGGTTTCTCTGCACAGTGTCCAGCTGTCTGGCACAAATACAGGGTGCAGATGGCTTTCCCATTGCATTGCTCAGCTATCTGACACATACACAGAATGAATTGGGCAGAAGTGTGGGCACAGGCCGAGGCCCTGGCCGGGGTGAAACTCTATCATGTTTGGGAACTCTTTTCTTTATGTTTAATACTGTCCTTGCGTTTCATGGGCTTGGCTATGCTGTGTGTGCACAAAGGTTTCCCAGGGTGGAAGGGTGGGGTGTAGAAGGCATTCTCATTGTGGTGTTCAGCGGTCTGACACATACACAGAATTAATTGTGTAGGGACACTTGGGTTTCCCATAGCTATGTAACTCACGGCACCTTGGGTCACACAAGGTGGAGGCTTGGACCGAGTCTGACCCTGGGCCAGCTCACATGCTTTCCACACAGAGTATTGTGCGTCCTACCTCTGTCACGGTTTCTCGGGCTTATTATGCTACCTCCCCCTTGGAGTCTGGGGATCAGCACTGGTGGACATGTATTTGCTCTTGTGTTACCACAGTTATCTGAGACATGGGTTTGGACCAATTAAAAGAAGCATAACTGAATTAATCAGATGTTAACAGCAGTATTAGCATCCGAGTCCGCTTTATGCCCACGATTGCTGAGGGTGTGGGCAGAGGTTGAAGTCCTGGGGGAAGATGCAGAATTTCTTACCCACCCTCATCTTTCTCTTCAAGGATTAAAAATGGATGGACATTTGTGCATTCAATGTCTTGGTCTTCTACCTCTGGTTCTTTGGACTGCCTGGATGACATGAATGACACTGAATGATCCAACAGCTCCTCAGATTGATCAATGTGAACTGCTTCAAAGTGTGTGGGCAATATGGAATGGGTAAAGTAGAGGAGGGATGCTAATGACCAACTGGTGCAGACCGACTGCTGTGTGCCTGTGACTGGGAGGAAGAGGGGGTGGTGGTACTTAAGGCATCCTGTGTAATCCACTCTATGAACTGTTCTGCATCCTTCAGATATAACCACATCTAAGGAACTGCAGTGGGCTTGCATCACCTTCTGCAAAACGTGGGAATGTTGCTTCAGTGGGAGACACCTGAAATGTCAACATAGCCCTGCCTCTATTGTCGTAGAATTCCTTTGTGGAACCACGGCTTACTCAATTTGGAATGTTTACACCCTTCCATATGAATTCTGAATTGATAATGCGCATAAGAAGTTTTCACACTGACACAAGGTTCAGCATGTATAGCTTCCTCAATTCTATCTTTAATGTTGGGCGTGTAGCCTCTTTTAAGAGTTTAACATCTGGGCAGGTCAAAAGATTACATAGATACAACGTATTGTTTAATTATTGGATAAGCATCTTGCAATTCTTCCATCCTCCGGTCCTCTGTGATTGGCCATCAGGTGGTGGATGAAATGACTGGGTTGTCTTAGGCCCACGTGTGGTTCCTTCGATATAATTGGGTTACATCATGAGTTAGTAATAGCATAGACCTCCCATGTTATTTGCATACGTTTCCAGTAAAATTGCTTGAGTAATTATTGCGGTAGCTGTTTCAGACTGCGGTTGTCCATGTCTGAGTTATACTGTCTTCCAAAGTTGCAAAACAGATGGAAAATGTAACGTGTTTATACTATATATTATCTTGTCAGCGTTTTGAGAACAGAAGTTTTATAAGAGGATGTATTGCATATTGCGTAGATGTAAGAACAGAAGGCAAACATGACATTTGGTTATACAGAATGTTAAATTCACTAATGTCCACTACCAAAGGCTTAAAGTCCAAAATATAGAAATATTGGGTTTCCACTACAGACCCCCCTTGAAACTATCTGTTTCACTAAACTCGCCCTGCTCCGTCCCACCCCCACCGCTGACCCCAGACTCGCATTGTGTTGTACACTGGAGCTATTGCTGTCATGGGGGTATAGGATGGTTCAACATCATCGTATTCTGGATCCATGATGATGACGTTTGCGCTGACAGTGGGCTTTTTGTTGGACATCGTAGTGAGACAGGTGGGCCAGGTAGTCATCAGGGTCGGAATACACTGTATGCAACGACAAACAGAAATTAGGATGACTATAAAGGTGACAAATATAATTAATAACTTCCTTATCAGAATAACCTCTTGTGTAGAACGTTCTGAAAACTCAGTAGAGTGGCGGTCTTTCACAACTGTCGCTTAGGCTGTAAATGCCCCTCTGATACCTAGGTGTGGGTTCATGGCAATCGGGTATTTTGGTACATGTGGAGGTCTAGGCTACCACCTGGGATCTCGAGGCATTAGGTTAGGAGAGGTGCGACTTTTACTATTTCAGGTAAACACTGCATAACTTGTATAGAACCCCGCCTTCTTGACATTACCTCGATTCATCAACAAGAGTGCAAAGTCAGGACCATCTAATGACTGATCAACATGACTGAATCTTTGTCTTATTAGTAAGTGCATTATCATATATATTAGTCTGGAAGGAAAGAGCTACCAGGTGATTATTCCCACTTCCCTTTTCCAGAGGCGGCAAGGTAACAGGACCAGGGGCGTTGTAACACCGGTATGTTGCGTGGACATAAGCAGAGTGCACTGCAGATAAAATAAAGCAAAATCTTAGAGAAAACCTATCACCGTGTTCTAAATACACAATGTTTCAAAACTTATTTATATATATTTTTTCCTTCTCCCGTTAGGTACCTTACTGAGGAAAACAGATTAAGGTTAGCTCTTTTTAGTTAATGCGGTCAGCTTCTTAATGGCAACTGCGTCTTTACCCGCGGGTCACGTGTTGTCTGGAATGTAGGTACAAGTCAACCCTATCATCTAACAGACACTCCCTTTTTTGGCTAAAATCGTACCTAGTGCCATTGTATTTTGAAAAGTCATAGTCGAGGTAGGTCCTATTGGTCGACTAGTCGCTATAAGGCGTCCCTAGTATAACTTATAAATCACTTTTAATTGTAATAAACATAATTAATCCAGTCAACATTTTATTTACCATAATAATCAGGAAAATTTTTTAAAAAACTCGTCAGGTACCCCCCTTGGCTGTCTTATGACGTCAATGTACACGTGTAGGTCCAAACTATCACCAGGAGCCTCTCTTCTCACTCTAATGTGCTGTTACAATACTAGTAGTGTGCACAGGTACGCACGGATTGGGACTCCCTGATCTTCACCCACACCAATGTCCCTCCTGGAGATAGTCCTGATGGTGAACACGTCCAGGCCGCCTACCCTGACCCTACACTACCTAGTGACAAGACTGGAAAGAGCCATCGTACCTATGCAGAAAACAAGGGTAGACCAACATGACAGGATAACTACAGAACACAGCAGAGTTGGATCAAGATAGAGTAACTATTGGGGGTAACCTCATTATCCTCAATGCTGTCTGACAGGATGTGGAGGAGCATAAGGGCTTTACTAAGGCACACTCCCCTGTCCAATTACTTTCCAGACATGATGTCACATTATTTTACCTGTGAAGTGTGTACCTTTGTTTACCTCATTCACTTCCGGTACCCTGTATCTGCAGATTACCTCATTCATGAGCTTCTGTGTGGTTATCTGCTCATTTACCTTAGTATCAGGGTGGGCCTCCAACCTGAAAAAGACTCGAGTAACAACAAGCACATATTCATACTCCCCAACAGGTGTGAGCTGAATTTGGTCAAATTGGCAATCTCTGAAATGGGTAGAGTGGTCAAGGCAAGTGTTATATGGCCACCTTACTTCTGTCCAGACTCGCATATGGCAAAGATCATGCTAACTGGACAAATGATGCAGCAGCTACAGAGAACCTAGGTGTCACCCATTCTTGTTCAGTGTCGACGTCATCGCTGCTTTTGATTCTGTGTACCAGTTGGGCCATCATGGGGGACAGGGACCTCTGTAGGCAAGTTCTGTTGATTGTTCGCCATACGCCGTCCTGTTCTGTCGCTCCAGTCTTTTAGCCCATCTGCTTTCTTTCCTCGTTGACTTATAACTGTAAAGTCCTTGACATATCAAAGTCCAAGGTTTTTATCAAAGTCCAAAGTTTTTATCAAAGTCCAAAGTTTTTATCAAAGTCCAAAGTTTTTATCACTGACTCATGCTGTCAGTATCTATTCTTCTTCCACGGCTTGAGGGCTGCTGCCTTTGCTGTGTTGTCGGCGAGGGTGTCATCTCTCGCTTCTCCATTGTAGAAATCGGTGTGAATTCTCCATTGCCAGGTAGTAGTAGTAGGGTTTCCATGAGACTCTGCACCGTTGCACCATTCTTAATTGGCTGTCCTACTGAGATAACAAGCTGTCTGGCCTTCCATATTGGGCCGTAATCATGAGCTATGCCAAATGCATTCCAGGAGTCAGTGTAAAGAGTTGCCGTCTTACCTTCTACCACTCCACACGCCTCAGTGAGGGCCTCCGATTTCGCTTCTTGCCCTGAGACATGCGGAGGCAGAGCTTCTGCGTTTAGGACATCTTGTTGTGTGACCTCTGCATATCTGGTTCGGAATCATCAATCCTCACCCTGATACCATCTACAAAAGAAAGCTCAAAATATGCATCATTAACAGTGTATTCTAATAACAGAATTTGTCAGAATTTTGTTGCACAGAATCTCAAAAAACTTTAAAAAAAAAGCTGATCTGTCATACTCAGATCACCTATGCCTCCCCTCCCCCGTTTGAACCGGAATACCTGATTAAAGGAAGAGTAGCCGGATTCAAGGTATTACAACATTGGGAAGAAATATTGGGGGAGGCATGGAAAGAGCACATTGTAGCCGGATCTAATAGGCCAGAGATAAGTGCTTGGGTTACACTTGCATGAGTATGTTCTGGGTGTCATTTGGGGTGTGGACCACCAGGGGGTAGTCCAATACCAACTTAGAAGATTTAAAAAAAAAACCCCGTGCTCCAGTGATCGGATAGGCGAAATGAGAAGGCAGAAGGTACTTACTTAGCAGGGGTGTCAGTGCAAATGACACCCCTGAAAATCCAGGTCAGCTCGTAGAAATAAGGCTTGTCCTGCGTTCCATAATGACTCCCCATTTCTGGGGGAATGGAAAATTATGTTAGGGACCTTCTCCAATCTTATGTTAAATAAACTGATAGACAAACAAAAACAGTTTAGCAATGACTTATTATCCAAAGCCCTCTATTTGGGCCTGAAATGTGGAACAAACAATGTCTCCTTCATCTCCAACTTTATAGACAAAATAGAGAAAGAAATTATAACTAGGAAAATAAAAAACTTCAGAGGGATTGGAATGATAAAAAAAGTGAAAAATATTTCCCGTGGGAATACAAATCCAACCCACGTAAAAATACTCACACTAACAATACAACACAAAATACGATATGGAATAACTCCACCAAGCAGGATTCCATGAACAGAAGACATGATCGTTCCCTTAAAGATGATTTTACCAATCCATATCTGAGAAACAATAGACAGGTCCACCCTTTAGAATATAACCATATGAATATTAGACGTGATTGCCTATCCCCCTACCGGGTCAATCAATACCCTCATGTCCCCCACCCCCAATTCGATAATCACATTGTCACTCCTTTTAGGATCTATGAACGGAATTTTCCTTATGGAATCAACTCCTCTTGGACGCCAAGAGATCAATATACTTGTAGAGCCCAACCGAGGTTTCAAGCTTGGTCAAAACACTCGACCAATAATAATCGATCAAACTCAAGATCACATGGTACATGGAATCCTCCTACAAATAGGAACCCTAGGATCACAACAGGTTCTTTAAATGGCTCCACAAATAATACCAGCTCTTCCACCGAGCTTTGCCACCCACATACCTTTAATCCTCTTTCCCCTGTATCTACAACAACACCCGCGCTAGCCAATAACCATCATAGAGCCCCCATTCTCTCCACACAGGAGACCACTCAGGGCTCCCTAGATATGCCTATACCAATCATTGTACAACCACCATTGACACCAACTCTTAATTGCATTGCACCAGCTTTTGACAATACTCCAGGAAGCCCATCTGATCTAATTAAATTTTTGAACAACAACATATCCCCAAGTGCTCCATCTCTTGGGGATAGGAATACGGAACCGATAGGCCCTTTTGAAATTTTCACCCATCATAACGAAACTAACACCACTAATCCTATAACTCATCAAGCTGTGAGTAACACAGAAGAAATTGCTGTTAATCCAAATATCTCCACGATGGAGCCTTTTTTAGGGGAAAAGATACCTCGGCCAACTCCAACCGAGGTACAAACCAACATACGAATCACCAGAAGCACGACGCAATCTGTACAACAAAAAGGCAAAACATTGCCCCGACCGTTGGGGAATCATGCAGTGGGATCATCCAAGATCACACACTTTTACTCCTCTCCAAACCGAATAGAAAAAGACGCACCAAAAGGGGGAAACGGGCTGGGAGAAAAAAACATAAGAAAACCTCTAACAACCCGGAAAATCCTATCTCCCCTAGCCAAGCCATGAAGATGGGAATCTTTAACATCTCTGATTATCCTCTAAAAATTGGAGAGGCAGAAATCTTATCAAGAGGCCTCTCTTTCAGCCCCTCAAGTAACCCAGATTCATTTGAACTTTTTCTAGACTTAAACCGCTTTATAAGAAAACTCACACTAAAAAGGTATTTTGCCATTAACAGCAATAAAATTCACCCCACCCCCTCATCAAATGAGGGATTAGATAAATTGATCCATACAGATACTATTACTATTATAGATCCAAGTAATACTGTTGACAAACCACTCACTACCAATTTAAAATTACCCAGTAACTTTTACCCGGTAGATGCTAAAGGCCCATACATTATCACATTTTATAATAAAGTTCTAGAAGACTTCAGACGCCTTACGAAAAATACTGAAAAAGACCACAACAAAACAAAGAAAGAGAGGAACCTCAACAGAAAACAGTGGAATCTCATTAAAAAACTAACCAAGAACGATAATTTAGTAATCAAACAAGCAGATAAGGGGGGGGGGGGGGGGGAATTGTATTAATGAATATAGAATACTACCAAGAAGAATCCAACAGAATCCTGAACGATAAAGAACAATACAAAACACTAACAGAAGACCCTACCCCCACCCTCTATAAGAACCTGCATTTTTTGATTGAAGAGGCTTATGCCAATCAATGCATAACTAAGGACGAAAAACATTTTCTATCTCCTTCTCACCCAGATGTTGCCTATTTTTATATCTTACCGAAGATCCATAAGAGCCTAGAAAAACCACCAGGAAGACCGATTATTGCGGGTATAGGCTCCCTTACCAGCAACCTCTCAGAGTATGTTGATCGACAATTGCAGAGATTTGTGGTTCAACTACCAGCATATCTAAAGGACACCTCTCACTTACTACTACTACTAGAAAACTTTACATGGAAGACCACTTATACCTTGATAACTTTAGATGTCTGCTCCCTGTATTCCAGTATCCCACATTCTCTAGGTGTCCAAGCCATCGCATCATTCCTAAAAAATGACACTCTATTACTACCCAAACAAAAACAATTCACATTAGACAGTTTATAATTTATCCTTCATAACAACTATTTTAAATACAATAATCATTTCTTTCTGCAAGTAAAGGGGACCGCCATGGGTACAAAATGTGCGCCCTGTTATGCAAACCTCTTCATGGGGGCCTTCGAGCAGCAGATCAAAGACCCTCGAATGGTCCTTTACAAACGCTTCATTGATGATATCTTTATCATCTGGAATGGCAACATCGAAGAAGCCAAACAATTTCTACACACATTAAACACGAACACCTGTGGCCTAGAATTTACTGGGACCTTCAGCCCGACGGAAATCACTTTTTTGGATCTTGATATATATATCAAAGAAGGAAACCTACATACAAAGACCCATTTCAAACAAGTGGACGCAAATAGCTTTCTGGACTTTAGGAGTTGCCACGCAAAACAGTGGAAGACAAATGTACCATTTAGCCAGTTTAAGAGGATACGTAGAAATTGCTCAACCATGGAGACATTTGATGAACAATCCAAAATTTTATATAAAAGATTTGAGGGGAAAAATACCCCAGAACTCTCCTAGATCATTCCCTTAATAGAGCTAAATTGGAAGAACGATCCCTCTCGACCAAAAAGGGGACACCTACACATTCGACCAATTCCCCCGACCTTTGTTTTATAACAAGGTATAACTCTAAACAAAAAGACCTTAGAGAGATCCTTAAAAAACACTGGAAAATTTTAAAGAGCGACCCTTTTATCATGGATACCCTAGCCACTAACCCTAACCTAATTTTCAAACGGAATAAAACACTGGGCAATATTCTAGCTCCATCATGTCCTAGAAACAAGAATAGAAATAGAAATGCAAACACCAATCCCACACTTTTTTCCACCATAAAAGGGACTTATAAGTGTGGAGCCTCAGGATGCAAATGCTGTATGAACATCTGCCACAGGAGAAAACACGTGGATGTGGGGCAACCGAACAACCCCTTTGAAATAAAACAGTATCTAAATTGTGCCTCTGAGCACCTGATTTATCTGATTGAGTGCCCATGCCCGAACAAATACATTGGCCGGACAATCAACTCATTACGCACACGCATCAACCACCATCGACACAATATTAACAAAAATTTTCTCAAACATAGTTTATCGAAACATTTCTTTTTACACCACAATTCTGATTCTTCTTTATTGAAAGTCCCCCCTATTGAGCAAATCCCCAAGGGTGAGTTCTCTAGACTAAAAGCCAAAGAGATGTTTTATATATATAATTTTAACACGTTACATCCTCATGGCCTAAATGAGGTCCTTGAAAAAATCTAAGAGTAAAAGAATCGGAGGAGAATAAAAACTGGAGAACAAATCTAATAACAACCAACCATCTAATTATCTATATAAGTTGGGTGTAACACTCCAGCTATATGTACCCACTATGTTCATGCTACCACTAGGATGTATATTATTTATAGTAATTGCATGCTTTAGTATCATCTTTAGTCTTTTATGCAACAATATTACTATTTTTTATGCAAATTTCTATGGATTCATTGTTTGATGCATTGCAGTTTTTATATCTTATTTGTTTTATGTATAACAACTCTTAAATTATATCTATATGTATTTACATACATTTTTAATATCTATACCTATAAGCATTTATATTTTTATTAGTCCTTAATATGCTATTTTATATATATATTTCTTAAGCATTTTTTGTTATTTATTACATTTTTTGCAGCATGGCTCACCCTCTGCCCCTCCCCCCTCCCTCCGTTATCCTAGAACATGTTTGTCACTACAATACACCTCCTATCTATTAGTGCTTTTCCTGCCTAACACATACATTTTTTAACCAAGCATAGTCTAAACTCATCATCATATGTTACTCACCAAATCCACCTTTCCCAGACAAGTCAGATCCTCTGTGCATATAGACTGCATAATGTGCTGTCTAAGCCTACCAGCTGACAGCTCCTGCATTCCTTCAGCTCTGACGTAGTCACACACTGAAGCCCTGCCGTTACCACGTCCGGACACAGTTTACTTGATATGTGTCTACAGGACCTGCGGAACACATGACAAGTCATGTGCCCCTGCTGTGTCACTCTCCAGCCCAACACCCGCCCCCACAGCAGTCATGTGATACCCAATGTTCTCTTGCAGTGACTCCCCTGCTCCTCCTAGAGCCCTTCTCATATAGCATTCCTCTGTCATTTCTCCAGGGGATTTATTTAGCTATCAGTCATTTCCTTTTTTTCACCATCCTATATCATTCCCCCCCCCCTCCCACCCCCCGAGCCACGTGACCACACACGTGACCCAAAAGGGGCGGTAACTAGCAGACGCTGCCTCCACTCATTCAGTCATGTTCACTATAAATGTAACCATGTTTTACCACCCTGTATGCTTGATAAAGGCTGATGTTTCAGCCGAAACGCGTTGCACCCTGTGAATAAAGAACCTTTATAAACGTCATAACCTGGACAAGCCTTATTTCTACGAGCTGACCTGGATTTTCAGGGGTGTCATTTGCACTGACACCCCTGCTAAGTAAGTTCCTTCTGCCTTCTCATTTCGCCTATCCGATCACTGGAGCACGGTTTTTTTTTCTAATTTATTGTCTACTGCCTTTGCTGCCTCTGGTATACATTCTACCTAGAGTCACCCTGCGATGCTCTCCCCCATTGGGATGTCATTTAGACCAGCGATCAGGACCCCTTGATGACATCATAGCTCTGACCGTGGATATTACTGCCTGCCAGGATCATTAGACGCACCGTGACCTTACACAGGGTCCGGTACGTCTGGGGTGAGTCCAATTGGATTTCCGTTTATTTTTCTTTACCCTGCCATTTTCTCCACCTCACATTGGAGCGCTAATCTCCTTCTTCTACTTAACTTAGAAGATTTGTCAGCCATTGCCTGTACTGCTGCCACCGCACAAACACATGAGGGAGCTCCTCGAGTCACTGGATCTAACCTCATGGCTGTGGTTGTCCTCTGTGCTTTTGTGTCAATACTGTCGTATGGGCGGCAGTATGAAACAAGGCCCAGAAAGGTGCAGAATTTGGCAACGGGTGTATGTACAGGTATGGCCTGGCCGGGAGAACAACCTTTCTTGCAGGACTTGGTTAGTCTTTGGAGGCCTCCAGGCCTTACAGCCTTCTGCAAGAGATATTAACAGTAAATTTGTGGCCGGTTGGCAGTTTTTCCAAAGCATCAGCACACAGCACGTAACATGCGTGGCTGACCCTTCACCCCTTTTTTTTTTTTTTTTTTTTTTAAAAACTAGGGGGATACTGTTTGACCCAGGGGTGTGTATCTGGGTCTCGTATATATTATCATGGTGGGTATATTCAATTTCCCTATGCCTGTCTTGTGGGTGTCAGGAACCGTGGAAAGCTGAGTTTGAGACAGGAGGAAAAAACAAAACTTTTTCTTCTGGCTATCTATGATTCTTACCCCCTCCTTGGATAAGAGACGTGTTCTTGCATCATCTAGCTCCACCCCTCTGAATTTGGCTAATCACTTACTTCCTTATTCTCTCATTCAAGGTTGGCAGTGCTTGGATACACATCACAACCCAATAAAGATAAAGTCTTATGCACCACACAATTTACATTTTACAAATTACGGGTCAATCTGCCCCGTTTCTCTTGTGGATACCTGGCCTTATCGTTACCTGCTTGTTTCCTATTCCTTGGCTTCTCTACCCTCCGGTTTCGCTGCAACCTCGGTTTCTCTACAGTTTCTCTTACTCCCTGTAGTTTATTTATTTATTTTATATTGTCTGCGAATGTACTTTACTGGTGCTGGGACGTTGTCAGGGCTAGTAACTTCCTCTTTTTAAAATCTCTCGCTCCCGTGACAGCCTAGCGACAGGATTACAAGGGAGAACGTGGCTAATTTTTACTTTTACAACAGTTTTTGTCCCAGACTTCCAGCGACCGGGCAGATGCAGTCTTAGATGCCAGGCATCTCCATCTGATTGGTAATGTTCTGCAATTCTCTCTATTTACTAAACTGTTATATTGAACGCTGGTGTCTTTGGCGTGTGCTGATACAGACGCCATTTCAGCCCACCTTCTCTTCCTCTTTCTGTCACTTAGGGAAATTCTAACGTCTAATGCATAAATTACATATATTATGTTGTAACTTTACTGTAACAGCGGTGACCACCTAACATTGTATGTGGTTACAATTGAATTGGGGACTTGGCGCCGCTGTGTACGGTGCATTAATCTTGGCTATAACTCAGCCAATGCGTTCTCATTGCCAACAATCCCTTCTTACAGTTGAGCAGGACTGATACTACTTCTATATGACAGACAAACAAACTATTCCTATATAACAACTCAGCAGGATTAGCTCTACACAACAGACAAGCACACTAACTTTATAAAACTGACAGGTAGGATGTTTTGAGCACACAGAAAGATTGCTTGATTAATCAATGATAACTTGACTCTCCACCCCTTCCACACTTTTCTGGAGGGTGTAAGAATTGACCTCGGTACAATGTTTGTTGCCTTTCAATTTCAATCATGGCTGCCAGATTTATGATTATAGAAGTCTCCTCAGACGCCAGACACAATATGCCCCGCCCTAGAGTCTCTAGCATTTCTGTCGCTACACAGTTTATTAATCTACCCTCAGACGGAGGGATCTACTCGTGGACATTTAAACGATAAACAAATATTTGTGGACCACCATCCTCAAACAGTGGACCGTAACCACAGCGGTGGGCGGACGGGGGGGGGGGGGGGGGTAGGGATTATTCTGACTACAGATCTCCCATCCGAGGGTACTTATCGTCAATAACAATCCTTTTTGGCAATTTGGGCAAGACATGGGTGGTATACCCACACAACTAAACAAACAAATAGACAGAGTACCGGTACGACTGGTTTTAGTCTCACTGCCCCTCGGGATCCGGTCTGTCAGTTCCCTTTCTTCGGAAGCCTTTTACCAGACTTTACCGAAGTAGCGATACCTGCCCAGACGTTTGACGGCTTCCTGACCCTTAGGCTTTGTAACCAAACCGGACCAGAGCAGGAACACCTCAGCCAAACTACCCTCACAGGTCCCTTACTCTTAGGTTTTGTGACCAAACCTGACCCGAGTAATCGGGACACCTGCGCAGGGTCAACCCCCCCCCCCTTAAGGCAGCTACTGACCTCACCACTCGACCAGTACTCTCAAAATGACAGGCATGTAAACATTCCTTTATATCTTATGACAGGTTCTTATCGAGTGATCGAGACTTAAAAGTACCTGTCGTGCAGTTCCAAATCGTTCGGCCTTGACACGGCACATAGGCGAGCCTGGACTTAGCCACACAGGTATAGATAATTAATTTATCTTACCGTGTTCTGATGATATTTTGGGCCCACCAAGTCCAAGGTCGCATATGTCCGTGTCTTCTGTCCGCACTCTATGCAACCTATCGATCACTCCCGGACGAGCCCCCACTGTCGTAGAATTCCTTTGTGGAACCGCGGCTTACTCAATTTGGAATGTTTACACCCTTCCATATTAATTCTGAATTGATAATGCACATAAGAAGTTTTCACACTGACACAAGGTTCAGCATGTATAGCTTCCTCAATTCTAACTTTAATGTTGGGCGTGTAGCCTCTTTTAAGAGTTTAACATCTGGGCAGGTCAAAAGATTACATAGATACAACGTATTGTTTAATTATTGGATAAGCATCTTGCAATTCTTCCATCCTCCGGTCCTCTGTGATTGGCCATCAGGTGGTGGATGAAATGACTGGGTTGTCTTAGGCCCACGTGTGGTTCCTTCGATATAATTGGGTTACATCATGAGTTAGTAATAGCATAGACCTCCCATGTTATTTGCATACGTTTCCAGTAAAATTGCTTGAGTAATTATTGCGGTAGCTGTTTCAGACTGCGGTTGTCCATGTCTGAGTTATACTGTCTTCCAAAGTTGCAAAACAGATGGAAAATGTAACGTGTTTATTAGAGATGAGCGAACACCAAAATGTTCGGGTGTTCGTTATTCGTAACGAACTTCCCGTGATGCTCGAGGGTTCGTTTCGAACAACGAACCCCATTGAAGTCAATGGGCGACCAGAACATTTTTGTATTTCGCCGATGCTCGCTAAGGTTTTCATGTGTGAAAATCTGGGCAATTCAGGAAAGTGATGGGAATGACACAGTGACGGATAGGGCAGGCGAGGGGCTACATGTTGGGCTGCATCCTAAGTTCACAGGTCCCACTATTAAGCCACAATAGCGGCAAGAGTGGCCCCCCCCCCCCTCCCAACAACTTTTACTTCTGAAAAGCGCTCATTAGCATGGCATACCTTTGCTAAGCACCACACTACCTCCAACAAAGCACAATCACTGCCTGCATGACACTCCACTGACACTTCTCCTGGGTTACATGCTGACCAACCGCCCCCCCTCCCCCCCACAGCGCACACCAAAGTGTCCCTGGGCAGCCTTCAGCTGCCCTCATGCCACACCACGCTCATGTCTATTTAGAATTGCGTCTGCCATGACGAGGGACCGCAGGCACACACTGCAGAGGTTGGCACGGCTAGGCAGCGACCCTCTTTAAAAGTGGCGGAGCGATAGCCCACAATGCTGTACAGAAGCAATGAGAAATAGAATCCTGTGCCACCGCCATCAGGAGCTGCACACGTGGGCATAGCAATGGGGAACCTATGTGCCACACACTATTCATTCTGTCAAGGTGTCTGCATGCCCCAGTCAGACCGGGCTTTTTAATTCATAGACACAGGCAGGTACAACTCCCTATTGTGAAGTCCCTGTCGACCCACAGCATGGGTGGCTCCCTGGAACCCACCGGTGGTACACAGAAATATCCCATTGCATTGCCCAACACAGCTGAGGTAGTAATGTCGTGCTTAATGCAGGTGGGCTTCGGCCCACACTGCATGCCCCAGTCTGACTGGGGTTCTTTATAAGTGTACAGATGTAGTAAAAACTCCGTGTGCACCTACAGCATGGGTGGGTGCCAGGAAGCCACCGGCGGTACATAGAAATATCCCATTGCATTGCCCAACACAGCTGAGGTAGTAATGTTGTGCTTAACCCTTTCCAATCCAATTTGTATATGGTTTTCCTAGGGGGCTTACTCTTTTTCTGCCGTTATACAACGGCGCTATATGCTGGCTAAAGCCAGTACTGCATGAGCTGACACGTAGGATAGGCTCCGACAGCAGAGAGGCTGGCAATATACAGTAAGAGAACCCCGACGGACGTCTACCAACAACGGAGCTGTACAGCCTTAAACCCTAATGTCTTCACAGGTCACACAGTGGACTGGAAAGGGTTAATGCAGGTGGGTTTCGGCCCACACTGCATGCCCCAGTCAGACTGGGTTTCTTTATAAGTGGAAACAGATGCATTTATAATTCCCTGTGGACCCACTGCCTGGGTGGGTGCCAGGAAGCCACCGGCGGTACATAGAAATATCCCATTGCATTGCCCAACACAGCTGAGGTAGTAATGTCGTGCATAATGCAGGTGGGCTTCGGCCCACACTGCATGCCCCAGTCAGACTGGGGTTCTTTAGAAGTGTACAGATGTATTAAAAACTCCGTGTGCACCTACAGCATGGGTGGCTCCCTGGAACCCACCGGCGGTACACAAAAATATCCCATTGCATTGCCCAACACAGCTGAGGTTACGTCAGCTGTAATGCAGGTGGGCTAAAAATTAATTTGATTACACTGTAGGCGAGGGCCCACAAAAATTGCTGTATCAACAGTACTAATGTACATCCCAAAAATTGGCCATGGCCAGCCAAGAGGGCAGGTGAAACACATTAATCGCTTTGGTTAATGTGGCTTAAGTGGTAACTAGGCCTGGAGGCAGCCCAGTGTAACGAAAAATTGGTTCAAGTTAAAGTTCCAATGCTTTTAAGCGCATTGAAACTTTTAAAAATTGCTCTGAAAAATTATTTGACTGAGCCTTGTGGCCCTAAGAAAAATTGCCCGTTCAGCGTGATTACGTGAGGTTTCAGGAGGAGGAGCAGGAGGAGGAGGAGGAGGAATATTAGACACAGATTGATGAAGCAGAAATGTCCCCGTTTTGGATGGTGAGAGAGAACGTAGCTTCCATCCGCGGGTGCAGCCTACGTATTGCTTACGTATCGCTGCTGTCCGCTGGTGGAGAACAGAAGTCTGGGGAAATCCAGCCTTTGTTCATCTTGATGAGTGTTAGCCTGTCGGCACTGTCGGTTGACAAGCGGCTACGCTTAACTGTGATGATTCCCCCAGCCGCACTAAACACCCTTTCCGACAAGACGCTAGCCGCAGGACAAGCAAGCACCTCCAGGGCATACAGCGCGAGTTCAGGCCACGTGTCCAGCTTCGACACCCAGTAGTTGTAGGGGGCAGAGGCGTCACCAAGGATGGTCGTGCGATCCGCTACGTACTCCCTCACCATCCTTTTACAGTGCTCCCGCCGACTCAGCCGTGACTGGGGAGCGGTGACACAGTCTTGGTGGGGAGCCATAAAGCTGGCCAGGCCCTTAAAGACTGTTGCACTGCCTGGGATGTACATGCTGCTCGATCTACGCACATCCCCTGCTACCTTGCCCTCGGTACTGCGCCTTCTGCCACTAGCGCTGTCGGCTGGGAATTTTACCATCAGCTTGTCCGCAAGGGTCCTGTGGTATAGCAACACTCTCGAACCCCTTTCCTCTTCGGGAATCAGAGTGGGCAGGTTATCCTTATACCGTGGATCGAGCAGTGTGTACACCCAGTAATCCGTCGTGGCCAGAATGCGTGCAACGCGAGGGTCACGAGAAAGGCATCCTAACATGAAGTCAGCCATGTGTGCCAGGGTACCAGTACGCAACACATGGCTGTCCTCACTAGGAAGATCACTTTCAGGATCCTCCTCCTCCTCCTCCTCCTCCTCAGGCCATACACGCTGAAAGGATGACAGGCAATCAGCCGGTGTACCGTCAGCAGCGGCCCAAGCTGTCTCTTCCCCCTCCTCCTCATCCTCCTCATGCTCCTCCTCCTCCTCCTGTACGCGCTGAGAAATAGACAGGAGGGTGCCCTGACTATCCAGCGGCATACTGTCTTCCCCCGCCCCCGTTTCCGAGCGCAAAGCAGCTGCCTTTATGGTTTGCAGGGAATTTCTCAAGATGCATAGCAGAGGAATGGTGACGCTAATGATTGTAGCATCGCCGCTCACCACCTGGGTAGACTCCTCAAAATTACCAAGGACATGGCAGATGTCTGCCAACCAGGCCCACTCTTCTGAAAGGAATTGAGGAGGCTGACTCCCACTGCGCCGCCCATGTTGGAGTTGGTATTCGACTATAGCTCTCCGTTGTTCATAGAGCCTGGCCAACATGTGGAGCGTAGAGTTCCACCGTGTGGGCACGTCGCACAGCAGTCGGTGCACTGGCAGCTTAAAGTGATGTTGCAGGGTGCGCAGGGTGGCAGCGTCCGTGTGGGACTTGCGGAAATGTGCGCAGAGCCGGCGCGCCTTTACGAGCAGGTCTGACAAGCGTGGGTAGCTTTTCAGAAAGCGCTGAACCACCAAATTAAAGACGTGGGCCAGGCATGGCACGTGCGTGAGGCTGCCGAGCTGCTGAGCCGCCACCAGGTTACGGCCGTTGTCACACACGACCATGCCCGGTTGGAGGCTCAGCGGCGCAAGCCAGCGGTCAGTCTGCTGTGTCAGACCCTGCAGCAGTTCGTGGGCCGTGTGCCTCTTATCGCCTAAGCTGAGTAGTTTCAGCACGGCCTGCTGACGCTTGCCCACCGCTGTGCTGCCACACCGCGCGACACCGACTGCTGGCGACATGCTGCTGCTAACACATCTTGATTGTGAGACAGAGGAGGAGGAGGAGGAGGAGGGTGCTTTAGTGGAGGAAGCATACACCTCCGCAGATACCAGCACCGAGCTGGGGCCCGCAATTCTGGGGGTGGGTAGGACGTGAGCGGTCCCAGGCTCTGACTCTGTCCCAGCCTCCACTAAATTCACCCAATGTGCCGTCAGGGAGATGTAGTGGCCCTGCCCGCCTGTGCTTGTCCACGTGTCCGTAGTTAAGTGGACCGTGGCAGTAACCGCGTTGGTGAGGGCGCGCACAATGTTGCGGGAGACGTGGTCGTGCAGGGCTGGGACGGCACATCGGGAAAAGTAGTGGCGACTGGGAACTGAGTAGCGCGGGGCCGCCGCCTCCATGATACTTTTGAAGGACTCCGTTTCCACAACCCTATACGGCAGCATCTCAAGGCTGATGAATTTTGCGATGCGGACGGTTAACGTTTGAGCGTGCGGGTGCGTGGCGGCGTACTTGCGCTTGCGCTCGAACACTTGCGCAAGCGACGGCTGAACGGTGCGCTGAACTACACTGCTGGATGGGGCCGAGGACAGCGGAGATGAGGGTGTGGGTGCAGGCCATGAGGCGGTAGTGCCTGTTTCCTGAGAGGGGGGTTGCATCTCAGTGGCAGGTTGGGGCACAGGGGGAGAGGCAGGGGTGCAAACCGGAGGCGGTGAACGGCCTTTGTCCCACCTTGCGGGGTGCTTGGCCATCATATGTCTGCGCATGGTGGTGGTGGTGAGGCTGTTGGTGTTGGCTCCCCGGCTGAGCTTTGCGCGACAAAGGTTGCACACCACTGTTCGTCGGTCGTCAGGCGTCTCTGTGAAAAACTGCTAGACCTTAGAGCACCTCGGCCTCCGCAGGGTGGCATGGCGCGAGGGGGCGCTTTGGGAAACACTTGGTGGATTATTCGGTCTGGCCCTGCCTCTACCCCTGGCCACTGCACTGCCTCTTGCAACCTGCCCTGCTGATGCCCTTGACTCCCCCTCTGAAGACCTGTCCTCCTGAGTAAGCGTTGCACACCAGGTGGGGTCAGTCACCTCATCGTCCTGCTGCTCTTCCTCCGAATCCTCTGTGCGCTGCTCCCTGGGACTTACTGCCCTTACTACTACCTCACTGCAAGACAACTGTATCTGATCGTCATCGTCCTCCTCACCCACAGAAAGTTGTTGAGACAGTTGGCGGAAGTCCCCAGCCTCTTCCCCCGGACCCCGGGAACTTTCGAATGGTTGGGCATCAGTGACGATAAACTCCTCTGGTGGGAGAGGAACCGCTGCTGCCCAATCTAAGCAGGGGCCCGAGAACAGTTCCTGGGAGTGCTCCCGCTCCTGAGCAGGTGTTATTGTAGTGGAGTGAGGAGGCTGGGAGGAAGGAGGAGCAGCAGACAGAGGATTCGGATTGGCAGCAGTGGACGGCGCAGAACTGCGGGTAGACGATAGGTTGCTCGAAGCACTTTCTGCCATCCAGGACAGGACCTGCTCACACTGCTCATTTTCTAATAACCGTCTCCCGCGTGGACCCATTAATTGGGCGATGAATGTGGGGACGCCAGAAACGTGCCTCTCTCCTAATCGCGCAGCAGTCGGCTGCGACACACCTGGATCAGGAGCTTGGCCTGTGCCCACACCCTGACTTGGCCCTCCGCGTCCTCGGCCGCGTCCACGTCCTCTAGGCCTACCCCTACCCCTCAGCATGCTGTATTACCAGTGATTTGATTTCACAGGCAGGAAATAAATTGGCGCAAGACTGCAGGCCAAATATAATTTTTGCCCTTTTTGGAAAACGAAAGGCCCCACTGCCTCTAGTGAATGAATTATCTAAGTTTAATAACTGTGCTGTGTCCCTGCTTATGTGTCACAGAACGTGAGGGTAGCAGAGTTATTATAACTCTGGCAGAGCAGGTATTTTTTTTCCCAATTAAGGAAAGCAAATGGCGAAGCCAGCAGTAAAGCGTAGCTGGGTGCGTATGATTTAGCACTGTTCTTCACGCAGCTCACACGTCTCCACCGCCCGTAAGGACGGACAGAGGCTGGACAAATAGATTTGTTTTCAGTTTTTTCCCACCAAAAGGCAGCACTGCGTATATTCTATGAACATGAGAAGTTTAATAACTGTGCTGTGTCCCTGCTTATGTGTCACAGAACGTGAGGGTAGCAGAGTTATTATAACTCTGGCAGAGCAGGTATTTTTTTTCCCAATTAAGGAAAGCAAATGGCGAAGCCAGCAGTAAAGCGTAGCTGGGTGCGTATGATTTAGCACTGTTCTTCACGCAGCTCACACGTCTCCACCGCCCGTAAGGACGGACAGAGGCTGGACAAATAGATTTGTTTTCAGTTTTTTCCCACCAAAAGGCAGCACTGCGTATATTCTATGAACATGAGAAGTTTAATAACTGTGCTGTGTCCCTGCTTATGTGTCACAGAACGTGAGGGTAGCAGAGTTATTATAACTCTGGCAGAGCAGGTATTTTTTTTCCCAATTAAGGAAAGCAAATGGCGAAGCCAGCAGTAAAGCGTAGCTGGGTGCGTATGATTAAGCACTGTTCTTCACGCAGCTCACACGTCTCCACCGCCCGTAAGGACGGACAGAGGCTGGACAAATAGATTTGTTTTCAGTTTTTTCCCACCAAAAGGCAGCACTGCGTATATTCTATGAACATGAGAAGTTTAATAACTGTGCTGTGTCCCTGCTTATGTGTCACAGAACGTGAGGGTAGCAGAGTTATTATAACTCTGGCAGAGCAGGTATTTTTTTTCCCAATTAAGGAAAGCAAATGGCGAAGCCAGCAGTAAAGCGTAGCTGGGTGCGTATGATTTAGCACTGTTCTTCACGCAGCTCACACGTCTCCACCGCCCGTAAGGACGGACAGAGGCTGGACAAATAGATTTGTTTTCAGTTTTTTCCCACCAAAAGGCAGCACTGCGTATATTCTATGAACATGAGAAGTTTAATAACTGTGCTGTGTCCCTGCTTATGTGTCACAGAACGTGAGGGTAGCAGAGTTATTATAACTCTGGCAGAGCAGGTATTTTTTTTCCCAATTAAGGAAAGCAAATGGCGAAGCCAGCAGTAAAGCGTAGCTGGGTGCGTATGATTTAGCAATGTTCTTCACGCAGCTCACACGTCTCCACCGCCCGTAAGGACGGACAGAGGCTGGACAAATAGATTTGTTTTCAGTTTTTTCCCACCAAAAGGCAGCACTGCGTATATTCTATGAACATGAGAAGTTTAATAACTGTGCTGTGTCCCTGCTTATGTGTCACAGAACGTGAGGGTAGCAGAGTTATTATAACTCTGGCAGAGCAGGTATTTTTTTTCCCAATTAAGGAAAGCAAATGGTGAAGCCAGCAGTAAAGCGTAGCTGGGTGCGTATGATTTAGCACTGTTCTTCACGCAGCTCACACGTCTCCACCGCCCGTAAGGACGGACAGAGGCTGGACAAATAGATTTGTTTTCAGTTTTTTCCCACCAAAAGGCAGCACTGCGTATATTCTATGAATAATAACTGTGTTGTGGCCCTGCCTATACAATTCTTTCCCTGCAGTATCAATGGAGGGTGGAATGCTCTGCAGAGGCGATTTTGAGAAGCCCAAAAAAAATGCAGCACAGCCAACAGCAGCCTGGACAGTACTGCACACGGATAAATATGGCCCTAGAAAGGACCGTTGAGGTTCTTGAAGGCTACACTCACTCCTAACACTCTCCCTGCCTATGCAGCACTTCTGTCCCTAATGCCAGGTGCAACGGTCTGCAGAGGCGATTTTGAGAAAAAAAAAAATCCCACTGCTAACAGCAGCCAACACACAGCTATCAGTGGCCCTAATAAGGACCTTTGGGGGGTCTTGAAGCCTACACTAACTACCAATTCTTTCCCTACAGCAGCTCCGGTATAAACAGCACTGTCCCTCATCTAACTCACACCGCATCTGAGGCGAGCCGCGGGAGGGGCCGACTTTTATATTAGGCGAACACCTGATCTCGCCAGCCACTCACAGCAGGGGGGTGGTATAGGGCTTAAACGTTGCAGGGGGAAGTTGTAATGCCTTCCCTGTCTTTCAATTGGCCAGAAAAGCGCGCTAACGTCTCAGGGAAGGAAGTGAAAGTAACCAGAACACCGCATGGTGTTCGTTACGAATAACGAACATCCCGAACACCCTAATATTCGCACGAATATCAAGCTCGGACGAACGCGTTCGCTCATCTCTAGTGTTTATACTATATATTATCTTGTCAGCGTTTTGAGAACAGAAGTTTCATAAGAGGATGTATTGCATATTGCGTAGATGTAAGAACAGAAGGCAAACATGACATTTGGTTATACAGAATGTTAAATTCACTAATGTCCACTACCAAAGGCTCAAAGTCCAAAATATAGAAATATTGGGTTTCCACTACACTATCACCTCAACTGTCACCTCCGATATGTCTCCTACCCCTTGTTTTATTCATGTTTACATTTTAATTATTTAGGTTATGTTTACGTTTTATTGTCGTTTAATGTAACTTATCAGCTAAATTTGTAGTTTGCAGATGTTTGTGTAAGGATTGCAAATAATTTGTAGTAGCCAGACTGTTGACTTTGAATGACTTCTATGACCGTTGACCCACACTATATGTATTTGCTCTTTCCTTGCTTAGTTTTCTTTATGTTTAACATAAACAAAAAAATCACTGGCAAGTAAAAAGGCCGCAATACCTGAGAGGCACAATACGTGACTAGGGATGAGCTAGTATACTCGCTAAGGCACTACTCGTTCGAGTAATGTGCCTTAGCCGAGTATCTCCCCGCTCATCCCTAAAGATTCGGGGGCCGGCAGGGGGCCGGCGGGGGGCGGGGAGCGGCGGAGGAGAGCAGGGAGGAACGGAGGGGAGATCTCTCTCTCCCTCTCTCCCGCCCGCTCTCCCCTGCTCCCCACCGCAACTCACCTGTCAGCTGTGTCGGCCCCCGAATCTTTAGGGACGAGCAGGGAGATACTCGGCTAAGGCACATTACTCGAGCGAGTAGTGCCTTAGCGAGTATACTCGCTCATCCCTACACGTGACATTAGAAGGCTATAGAGAATAGCTTGTATCTTTGTTTTAATCATTATTTTACTTTAAAGTAAAATAAAACTCAGGAGCACAGTTGCAAATAATATAATAATAAAGCATAAATGAACGTACAAAGGCATTGTATAACTCATATCAAAATCCTGGTATTATTCACCTAGAATTTTTTTAATTTAAACATTTTTATTCATCTGCTTATCTTTATTTTAATAATCATGTGGCTTTAAAGAAACTACAAAACAGCAATAAACATAAAATTAAACAATAACAATAAGCAGCTGTCACTTAAGTTAAACATACTACTTTGTGGGCCAGGTACTCAACGTCTCTGAATATTTAAGGATGGTGTTAGATCTTATTGCTATCAATTTCTCCTTTGTGACATGCACTGATTGAAAATTTTCAAGGTCTATTCCCCTAGGCGACTGTTGACTACTCCAATTTTTCTCTAGAAAGTTATTTGCTGTCAAAAAATATGGCCTAGTATATTTTTTTAAATACCCGCTATCCCCTCAAATCTAATGAATGGGTTGTAGAAAAAATCCCAGTGCTGCGGTGAATGTAATGAAAAAAATGAAAATCTATAGACTTACTTGACTGGGGTGCCTTCCTGGCTGCACCCTCAATCACAGAACATGTGAAAATGCCCCAGGTAGTTGTAAGAGGAGGATTTCCAGAAATTACAAGTTGAATATTTATTAGGAATGCGACATGTTTCGGCTTCCCACACAAGCCTTCTTCAAGCATAACAACATGACTATACCTCTACACATATATATCTCTAAAAAACAATCACAAGCAAATCAGAAATATCTCTTCCACCCTGTGTCCAGCGTCTGTGGCTATGATTGCGGTATTTAGTGATGACTCGACTGTCTATTGTTCTCACATGACCTGAAACCTATAGGTGAAGCGCATCACCGCATTCCACAGTGGTGCTGCACTATGACGTAAGAGCGTATCCTTTATTGTGGTGTCCATAGCAACAAGTCCTGTCTTTAAGAGGCTATATATTGGTACTGCTCATTCACGCTGGAAACAAGTTATTATAATTAAATAAATAATATTATTGTTAATTTAACAGGAGGAGCACCATCTTACTAAACTCTACAATGAGTTCCTGTTGATGCTGTTTTTACTATTAACTGCTATAGGCAGAAATAGATGGGGAGGTGTATATTGCACTAAATTCACATTGGCTCTAATTTCGTCATTGGAGGAGATCGAACTTCAAAAGTACACTTTTTATACTGAGCGAACCGTGGTGGAGAGCATTGAGAAAGAATGGCTCAAACTTCCTGGAAGATTCTTGAAAGCTATACAGAAAGACATAGAAATTCAGTCTGGCTCATTAAAACTATACCCTTTTGAGGAATTTACTAAGGACTGGAATATGTCTACAATTAATGAATTGTCGCGTGGAGAGGATGTGGCACCCTCTGATTACAGAAAATTAGAATTTTCTATAAAATATTGCATGGACAAATTATTATACTGGTTGATGTTGTCTATTTATAAAGATAAGAATTTGGCACCTAGGGGTTTGAGGATATTGGTTAGATCAGCGTTCCCCGATGACCCCTCCTTTACTGGAGAGTGTAGCCTAATGTTGGGTACATTTTCCGATCTGCTACTAGGGAAGCTGATCGAAAAATGTAAAAGGCTGTGTGACCGCTTCCTTTAAAAATTATTGCATCTGGGGACTAAATGTGATATGGATGTTTTAATGTTCACTCGGAAATATATTGCTAGAATTGAAACGGATGTAATACACCAAAAAGTGAACAAACTACTAAAGGATCTGAATGATAAAAAAGAAAAATGAATTTTGTCAGGGAATATAGACCTCCAGTGTGAAAAAATATCAGGAGAACAAAAAGAACAATAAGAATGTGGGTAGAACAAATGTGTCTTGGGGTACACGTAATGTACGGAAGAGACCTTATCACCAAAGAGACCATAATCCCCCCAACGGTAGGCACGGTAGAATGCCTTTTGGGACTTATAGCAGGGACCAAATAGACAAAATAGGTACTATTCTGATCAATATACTAACCATATCCCCAAAAAACACCAGTAGAGTGAAAAATGGTCCCGTAATCCCCTTAGCATAGAGAGACCAAAAAAATTACTAACAAATTGAACAGTTGACAATTAGATAGCTGTCCACAACCCTATTCCTCCTAAGGAAACCACTTCTCTAAACCCTAATAGAGGCCATTTACAACAAGAAGAGGCAGCTCTCCTCCCTAACCATATAATGCCTGCCACAGTAGTGACCTCAATCACAACAGATGTGCCTTTAAACCTTTCACAAACAATAGACACCCCTAGATCATGGATTTTATAAATCTGTTGCAAATTAAGGAATATGCACCATTTGGATTGAGCCCTAATATTAACCCCCTAGTGACGGCCCCATTGCGTTTTTACGTCCTAGTTAAGTGGGCTTTAATCCTAGAGAAAGTAAAAACATGCATCCTCTTTGGATTAAAGCCCTCTTAGCTGAGGACGTGACAGCTCCATGCTGTTGGTGCCCGCAGGTAGCCGACGGCATGGAGCTGTCATCCTGGGCTGCGGGCAGTCCCCCCCCCCCCCCCCACCGGCAATGTGATCGGCGCTATCCAATGGCTAGAACTGATCGCAATAAAGTCAAAAAAGTTTTAAAAAATTTAGATATTCAGCTGCCCTGATGGATCGGATCCATCAGGGCAGCTGAGATTACTCACCTGCCTTGTCGGAGGTGTCGCCGCTCTTCTGCGCATGCACGCCAGACCTATGATGTCACGCGCATGCACAGAAGGCTGGGAGCCCTGGCAAATTTAAAATCTCCTGGCTCCCGGCTCCTGAAGGTAGCTGGGAACCAGGAGAAGTCACCTATCCAAGGGATAGTGGCGATCGCGAAAAAGAAAAAAAAAAGTGCCAGTTTCACCTCCCCTCATGGATTTGATCTATGAGCAGAGGTGAAAATACTCACCTCGGGTCCTCTGCGATGCCCTGGTTTTCCGGGACCCGAAGTTCCCTTCTGCGCATGCGCCCGATGTCAATCATCAGGCGCATGTACAGAGGGTCTCGAGCCCCGGGAAATTCAAAATCGCTCTGCTCCTGGCTACCATGTATAGCCAGGAGCACAGGGAGGTCAATCCAATGGATAACAGTGATCATTTAAAGTAAAAAAAAGGTGTAAAAAAGTTTTTAAAAAAGTTTTAAAAAGGGAAGAAAATGTTTAAAAAGCTTACGTTTCATCTCCCCCACGGATCATATCCGTGAGGGAGGATAAAATGACGTACCTAAGGCCCCCAGATTTATCCGCAGACCTTACCCCAGCTTCCGCGCAAGCGCCCGTCGCCAAAATGTCAGACGCATGCGCAAAAGCCGTGCATTGCCTGGGTAATTTAAAATCTCCCTGCTCCTGGCTACAAAACTTAGCCAAGAGCCTGGAGATTTCATGGGGGGGGGGGGGGGTGCCGTGAGCGGTTGCTAATCACGTGTTCACCGTTATCCAATGGATAATGGCGATAACGTAAGAGTAAAAAAAAGGTGAAGCTTTATCTCCCATCATGGATGCGATCGGTGAGAGGAGATGAAACTTTTTACCCGTCTTACGTGTTCTGCTGGGTTCGCTTCCTAGCAGCACAGCCCTCACAGGCTTAATTGATTGAGCTGGCTGGGTGTGGTACTTCCAGCTAGCTAATCTCCTGGGTCTGTACTCGCATATAAACCCAGCTCCTGGTCAGTCTCTGCATGGTGTTCAGGGTGAACAGTCATAAATCCTTGTCTGTTGAAGTTTGCTGTGTGACCTATCTGTGTTTTGTTGCAGCTTGCTGTGTGATCTGTGCCTTGCGGTTCATGTCCGTTTGTACGTTTATTTTGTGTCAGTTCGGTCTGCTGTGTTTGTTTGCTATGTCCACGCTAGATTGGCCTCTAGGGTCCTCTAGTAGATGTGTCTTGCTAGTGTAGGGACTGCAAGATATGAGGGCCTTGCCAAGGCTTGCAGCTTAAGTTCATTGGCCTATGTACGAACTAACACCTCACATTTATATTCAGCTTATCATCTGCTATTAGTGTTTGCATTGTGGCTGCTGTATGCTGTGTATTCTGGCTCTGTGTGTCCTGTTGTTCAGTCCCTGTCATGTGGCATGTGAATGTGTCCTGTTCTGGTGCGTGGCTCCTAGGATCAGCTAGGGCCGAGATCTGAAGACCGCTGGGCTGCCCTTATTGAGGCAATGTCCCCGCTCAGGTAGGGCCATGCCAACCTCCTGGTAGCACAGGGTCAGTTTGCCAGAAACCTGTGAACTCATCCAGTCCCTTTTGGGTACGATTGTATGGGCCCCGTGCTTGGTTTGCCCACACAATCGTAACAACCGGAAGCCTCTGTATTTGAAGCACAACGTGACTCTCCTCCGTGAAATTTCCCGTGAATCTGCACATGCGACGACTGGCAAAACACCAGACATATGCGAAGGAGACGGGGAGCTTTTCTTAAGGTGTCAATTTTTATTCCGTACAAGTCAGCAATGGGGCCTGGAATTTATTCAGTTGTGCCCTGCAATCCAACCGGTGTTCCCTGCATTATAGGCCTAGCCATGTGTACTATAAGTAGATTAGGTCCACAACGGGAATGTTTATGAGCACGGGATAAATGGGGGTATCCATTTTGGGGTGAACATCTTCATTCCTAGGTACAGTGTACAAAAAAACCTGTTTTTAAATTGACAAAATAGCCAAAAAAATGAAAAATCGTAATTTTTTCATTCTGCTTTGCTTAGATTCATTCAAAAACTGTGGGGTCAAAATATGCAGTACACCCCTAAATGAAATCGTTACGAGGTCTAGTTTTCATAATAGGGGTCATTTGTGGGGGTTCCTTATTGTTTTGGCCGCTCAATGGCTCTACAAGTGGGCAATGGGGCCTGGAATTTATTAATTTGTACCCTGAAATCCAACAGGTGCTCCTTCGATTATAGGCCTAGCCATGTGTCCTGTAAGTAGATTAGGGCCACAATGGGTATGTTTCTGAACACAGAACAATTGGAGGGATCCATTTTGGGGTGAACGTCTTCATTCCTATGTACACTGTACAAAAAAAAAACAGATTTTAAATTGACCCAATTGCCAAAAAAATGAAAATTGTAATTTTTTCCTTCTGCTTTGCTTAGATTCATTTAAATACTGTGGGGTCAAAATATGCAGTACCCTCCTAGATTAATTCATTAAGGGGTCTAGTTTTCAAAGTGAGGTCAATTGTTGGGGTTCTCTGTTGTTTTGGCCGCTCAATGGCTCTACAACTGGGCAATGGGACCTGGAATTTATTCAGTTGTAACCTGAAATTCAACGGGTGCTCCTCCCATTATAGGATTGGGGGCACGATGGATATGTTTCTGAACACAGGACAAACAGCGGTATCCGTTTTGGGGTGAAAGTCTTAATTCATTTGTGTGCTGTACAAAAAAAAAAACTATTTTTAAATTGATACAACTGCCAAAAAAATGAAAATTGTAATTTTTTCCTACTGCTTTGCTTAGATTTATTCAAAAATTGTAGGCTAAAAATACGTATTACACCCCTAGATGAATTCGATATGGGGTCTAGTTTTCAAAATGGGATCATTTGTTGGGGTTCTCTGTCGTTTTGGCCACTCAAGGGCTCTACAAGTGGGCAATGGGGCCTAAATCACTTTCATGCTAAATTTCTGTTCTGAAAGCACCAACTAATCTTTACATTTTGGGCCCCGTTGTGCATTCAGACATGAGATTAGGGCCACAATGAGTGTTTTTTGAACACAGGACAAACAGGGTATCCATTCTGGCGTGCAAATCTTCATTCATGTGTGTGCTGTACAAAAAAGCTATTTTTAAAATAACAGAATTACCAAAAAAACGAAAATAACAATTTTTTCCTTTTGCTTTGCTTGAATTCATTCAAAAACTGTGTGGTCAAAATGGGCAGTACACCTCTAGATAAATTCATTAAGGGGTCTAGTTTTCAAAATGGGGTCACTTGTGGAGGTTCTCTATAGTTTTGGACACTCAAGAACTCTACAAGTGTGCTATGGGGCATAAAAGGTCTTCAAGCAAAATTTCTGTTCTGAAAACCACCGACAACTCCTTACATTTTGGGCCCCGTTGTGCCTACAAACATTAGATTGGGGCCACAATGGGTATGTCTCTGAACATGGGACAAACAGCGGTATCCATTTTGTGGTGCAAGTCTTCATTCATATGTGTGCAGTACAAAAAAAAGATGTTTTTAAAATAACAGAATTGCCAAAAAAATTAAAATCACCATTTTGTCCCTTTTCTTTGCTTTAATTCATTTAAAAACTGTGGGGTCAAAGTACTGCGCATGACAGCCTGCGTTAGAAGTCAGTTATGCGCAGTACATTACGCGGCCGTACGCAGGGTCACAGCCGGGCTCACAGCTGGGATCCGCTGCAGGCCTCCGCAAGCAGATTCCACCTATGGCTGCGTGAGCCCGGCGTTATTCAGACCGCTACCTGTAATACGCAATTTACAAGAAGCCCCGGGAACGCTCGCCTTCCTGCAGTTCCAGGAGCACCTTGTTGAGCGCCTTCTGTGTGAGACCGCCGCACCTCGGCAAGCTTACGGAGACTCACGGAACCCCACTTTTTACACCCCATACCCGCTACTGAGGACAAGACGGTTTTATTGCCCCTTGTACCCATCCCAACCAGCCTCCGTAATTACCCCTGTCTTTGGAAATACTACACAGTTCACATTATTACTTTTATCTGAGATTTAGGGAACGCCGCTTTTTCCTACTGCTTTGCTTAGATTTATTCCAAAATTGTAGTGTAAAAATACACAGTACACCCCTAGATAAATTTGTTAAGGCGTCTAGTTTTCGAAATGGTGTCATTTGTGGGGGTTCTCTGTCGTTTTGGCCGCTCAAGAGCTCTACAAGAGTGCTATGGGGCCTAAAATGCCTTCAAGCATAATTTCTGTTCTGAAAGACTTTGACCCCATTGTGTATCCAGACATAAGATTAGGGCCACAATGGGTATGTCTCTGAACACGGGAGAAACAGGGGTATCCATTTTGGGGTGTCAATCCTCATTTTCATGTGCACTATAGGAAAAAAATATGTCTTTAAAATGACATATTTGCAAACATATGAAATTTTATTTTTTTCTCCTCTAAATTGAATTAATTCCTGAAAAAAAAACTATGGGGTCAAAATACTAATGACACCCCTCAGTTAATACATTAAGGGGTGTAGTTTTTAAAATGGGGTCATTTGTGGAGGTATCTATCATTCTGACACTTATGAGCCTTTGCAAGCTTGTAAGAAAACAAAGTGTTCCTCAAAATGCTAAAAAAAAGTAATGTTAAATTTGTACGTCTCCTAAATGGTTAAAAAAAAAAGTTTTTCAAACATGCATTCAGAACAAAGTAAACAGATGGAAAGATATATTAGCAAAAATCTGTACAGTATGTTTGCACATATTTCAGATATTACAGTTGAAAATGTGAAAAAATTACAATTTTTTCAAAATTCTTCCAATATTGGTACTTTTAATAAATATACACAAATTATATTGGTCTATTTTTACAACCTAAATGAAGTACAACATGTGATGAAAAAACAATGACAGAATCAGGGCTTAGTCACACGGGCGTTTATTGCCGCGATTTGCGCATGCGCATGCGTCCGGCGACTTTTTAAAACCATTGCTTTGCAATGGTATCGGACACATGAGCGCTTTTTATGCGCTCGTCCGATAAATTAGAGAACAGAAATCGCAGATCGCACCTATCTGCGATCTGCGATTCCTGTTCTCTTCTCTATATGCGCTCAACGGGGCCGGCGGCAGCAGCGCCGACCCCATTGAGAACATATAGAAGACAAATCATTCTTCTCTGCCACAGCTGGAACAGCTGTGGCAGAGAAGAACGATGTTTGCCCATTGAATTCAATGGAGTGGCAATACAGCCGCTCCATTGAAAGCAATGGGCTGCCGGCGTGCGCGGGGTTAATTGTCGGGAAGGGGTTAAATATATAACCCCTTACCTGCAATGCATCCTTAAATGTGAAAAAATAAAAAAAAAGGATGTTCTCACCTGCTCCCGGCAGCTGGAGATCCCGGCGGTCGGCCTGCAGTGGGTGTGAAGGAGGTGTGACTCAGGCTTGCCCCTGATTGGCTCAGCCTGAGCCAATCAGAGGCTGAGCTCAGTCACACCCATTCATGAATTCATGAATGGGTGTGACTGAGACTTGCTTCTGATTGGCTCAGCGCTGAGCCAATCAGGGGCAAGCCTGAGTCACACCTCCTTCACACCCACTGCAGGCCGACCGCCGGGATCTCCAGCTGCCGGGAGCAGGTGAGTACATCCTTTTTTTTTATTTTTTCACATTTAAGGATGCATTGCAGGTAAGGGGTTATATATTTAACCCCTTCCCGACAATTAACCCCGCGCACGCCCGCAGCGCTTGCATTCAATGGAGCCGCTGTATTGCCGGCTCCATCGAATGCAATTCGCTGGACAGCTCCGGCCCGTTTCTAATGAAACGCGGCTAGGAGCAGATTTTCGGGCGATTTTTGGGCCGATTTTTCGGCGCCGGTCACGCGATTTGCGCATGCGCATCCGTCATGCGATGCGCAAATCGCGTGAAAAAACGCCCGTGTGACTAAGGCCTCACTGGGATATGCAAAACCTTTATGGAGTTAAGCTATGTTCAGTGACACATGTCAGATTTCCAAAATTTGGCTCCGTCACTAAGGCGCAAACAGGATTCGTCACTATCGGGTTAATACTGATTCTATCCTTGTGGATCTACCCTCTGTTACCACCAACAATGCAACTAACTTGGATTCTCCAATTACTACATCCACGTCTTTTTTTAGGGGGTATGAATACTCGTTCCCAGGTAACCAAGGGATTAACCAACAATGTCAGAGTGACCAGAAACTCTACAATCCCCTTACACAGCAAAGGGAAGGGACCACCCAAAAACAACGGGAACAATATGGGGGGGAAGCATGAGAATAACAATTCTACAAATCACCAGGTGTAATCCTATCTAACCACAGATCGGAAGAAGGATCAGAAGAAGAGGGATGCGGGCTGGCAGAAAGACACATAAAAAATCAGAAACATCTAAAATCGATTTGGAAAGCCCAGTCTTAAATGATGAGGCAATTAAGTTGGAAATTTTCAACATCTCTAGACATATTCTAAAACAAGGAGACGTACAAGTACTTTCCAGAGGACTTTCTTTTAGCCCATCCAGTGAACCCGATTTATTTGAACATTTTGTTGATCTTAATCGTTTTACCTGTAAACTAACTTTGAAGATTTACTTGACATTGAATAAAAACAGATCGACCGAGAAGGGGTGCCAAGAGGGATTCCAGAACTTACTGAGAACATAGAGGATCTAAATGATGAATATGAGACCATTTTGGGCACGCCGATCACTATGAATCTTAGATTGCCAAGTAAATTTTACCCAGTGGAGGTAAAAGGCACCTTTATTGCCCCTTTTTATAATGAGGTCATGGAAGACTTTAGAAAATGAATACAAAAGAAAAAAAAATGAAATCTAGGAAAACTGGAATCTGATCTTTTTCTAAAAAGAATGTTTAAGACTCTAGCAGAAAATCATAATCTAGTGATAAAAAGTGCTGATAAGGGTAAAGTTATAGTAATAATGGATAAAGATTACTACCTTGAAGAAACATCTAGAATCCTGGGGAACACCGAACAATATAAGACCCTATCAGGGTATCCAACTTACAAACTAAGAGAAAATCTATATTATCTAATTGAGGAGGCTTTCTCCAAAAATTGCATTTTGAAGGAGGAAAAAAATTTTCTATGCCCACAATACCAGGAGGTAGCTTATTTCTATTTGTACCTAAGATATCCGGAAGACCGATCATTGCAGGCATAGGCTCCCTCACTAGCCATCTATCACAATACATTGATAGACAGCTACAAAGAATAGTTATAGATGTTCCTGCCTGTTTAAAGGACACCTCCCATCTCCTATCCTTATTACAACAGATATTTTGGAAAGAGAGATACATTTGTGTCACCCTTGATGTCTGTGCCCTCTATTCGACAATTCCACATACCTGGGGACACTCAAATGCGCCCCAATCAAAAACAGTTCATTCTGGATGGTTTAAATTTTATTCTTCATAACAACTTTTTCAAATTTAATAATCAATTTTATCTGAAAATGAATGCAATGGCAATGGGGTAGAAATGTGCACCATGCTATGCCAACTTATACATGGGAGCCTTTAAGGAGCAATTGAAAGACCCCCACATCCAGTTCTATAAACGCTACATTAATAATTTATATTTTGGATGACATTGTTGAGGAGGCCAATATGTTTATCCAGAATTCAAATCTATATTAATGGAGATTGGAATTTACAAGGTCCATAAACCCTGTTCAGATCACCTTTTTAGATATATATATATCCAACATGACATTTCAAACAGGTGGATGCTAGTAGCTTCGTAAACTTTCGAAACTGCCACGCTAAGATAAGAAGTGGAAACTAATTGTCCCTTTTGGGCAATTTAAACGTATAAGACAAAAACTGCTCGAGAAGTTTAAAGAGCAAGCCCACATTTTGCGACGCAGATTTAGGGATAAGAAATGTCTGGAAGGCATAATACAAACTTCCTACGAAAAAACGACACAAGAGGGGAGATCCATACAAACAAATGGAGAAAAAAGTAAAAGAAATAGAAACTAATACATTTGATCTGTTTCATAACAAGATTCAATGCTAAACAAAAAGAATTGAAAGATATAATAAAAAAACATTAGAATGTCTTGAAAGGTGATCAGTTCCTAACAGAAGAACTCCCACCTCATCCCAATATGATCTTCAGCAGAAGTAAGACCTTAGGCAACATTCTGGCTCTTTTACACCCATACAAGAATGGTACAACTTTTAAGAAGAGCCCATCAACATTTTCCACCACATGGGTTTTCAAATGTGGAAAATCTGGCTGCAAGTGCTGTGATAACATTTGCCACAAAAGAAAGTCTATCGAAATGGACCCGATAATATTGCCTTCCAGGTTAAACAACCTCTCAATTGTGGCTCGGAGCATTGATCTATCTGAGTGCCCTTGCCGCATGCACTATATTGGTCACAGGATAAATACCCTATATAGTCGAATCAATCAATATTAGACAACGCTTTCTGAAACATAATGTTTCAAAGCACTTTCTGTTACATCATAATTCAGACTCTTCCCATATTAAAATCACTCCAATAGAAAAGATTCCGAAAGGTGAATTTGACAGGTTTAGAACCAAAGAAATGTTTTACATCTTCTATTTTGAAGCCTCGGTCACACGGGCGATTTTTCGCGCGATTTGCGCATGCGCATGCGATCGGCGATTTTATAGAACCATTGCTTTGCAATGGTATTGGACACATGAGCGCTTTTTATGCGCTTGTCCGATAAATTATAGAACATAAATCGCAGATCGCGCCTATCTGCGATCTGCGATTCCTGGTCTTCTCTATATGCGCTCAATGGGGCCGGCGGCAGCAGCGCCGACCCCATTGAGAACATATACTACACGAATCATTCTCCTCTGCCACAGCTGTAGCAGCTGTGGCAGAGAAGAATGATGTTTGCCCATTGAATTCAATGAAGCCGGCAATACAGCCGGCTCCATTAAAAGCAATGGGCTACCTGCGATCGCAGGATGAATTTTCGGGAAGGGCTTAAAAATAAGCCCTTCCCTGAAAATCATCCGAAAATGTGTAAAAAGTAAAAAAAAATATATACTCACCTTGTCCCTGCAGACGGAGTTCAGCCGCGACCGGCCGGCAGTTCTCCTAAACTGCTGTGAGTAGTATTCAGCAGGTGGGGATTTAAAATCCCCGCCTGCCGAATGGGCTGCCTCTGATTTGTCACAGCCCTCACCAATCAGAGGCAGGTCTTACTCACCCATTCATGAATTCATGAATGGGTGAGTGAGTGCTGCCTCTGATTGGCTCAGAGCAGGGACCAATCAGGGGCAGCTCTCAGCTTTTTACACATTTTTGGATGATTTTCAGGGAAGGGCTTATATTTTTAAGCCCTTCCCGAAAATTCATCCTGCGTTCGCCAGCAGCCCATTGCTTTCAATGGAGCCGGCTGTATTGCCGGCTCCATTGAATTCAATGGGTTGGACAGCGCTCCACTGCTCGGGCCCGTTTCAAAGGAAACGCGGCTAGGAGCAGATTTTTCCGGCGATTTTTAGGCCCCGGTCACGGTCTGGGTGACATTAGGATGTTTTTTAATCTAATTGAGATTTTATCTATAACTAACTCTCCCCTATGGAGCGCTGCCTTCTGATTGTTTTCTCAAATCTAATAATAACAATGCTGTTTCGGCAATAATGTACAAGCAGTGCACTAAACTTGATACATGTGTGTATGTTAGTACAACCAGGAAAAAAGGCATGTAGAATGCAGCAGAATGGAGTATAGACAGGCAATATTGCAATGTTGCACTGTTGCACTGCGAGGGGAAGTGGCTGCATACACAGATATTACAGGCTAAGGCCGGCTTCACACAGCAGTGATGGGCTCCCGTCACGGTGCCCCCCAGAGACCCCAATACTTACCTCCGGATCCAGCGTCCTACGTCCCGCAGGACGCTTCGGTGCACATGCGCAGTAGAGCGCGTGATGCGCCGCAGCATCACATGACGCGTGCTGGCGGTAGGTGGTGAAGCGGTTTCACGCTATCTTCCGCTGTGCTACAGCGGAAGATAGCGTGAAAGATAGCATGACGGACGGCTTCCATTGACTGCAATGGAAGCCGTCCGCGCGTACACCCACGGCAAATAGAGCATGCCGCGGGTGAGGATCGGTGATTTTACGGTGCGGAATTCTGCACCGTAAGCATTGTGCTATTAGGTTCGATAGAACCTAATAGCTGCGGGCAACGCCATCCGTGGGAAGAAGCCCTAAGGGAAGCTAGAAAAAGCCCAAAAACTCAAGACCTTAACACTGGTCTCTTCCTCAGGGAGAAGTGCATTCTTCAATAAGGAAGAGCCAGCGTTTAGGTCTCGATACGCAGAAAGGACAATTTTTTGTTGTTGAAAGCATGCATTTATCCCTTTTATCTCTGTGCTACCTCACAATGCCTCAGCCAATGTTTCTATTCCCATAGTAAAAATTAATGGAGACAGCAAGCAACGTTGCCTCACACCATTGATGATATCAAAGGTCCTCAACAGGATTCTGTCAACCAAAACCCTTATGACGTGGCTGGTGAATAAGATTCTGACCAGTTTTAATGCTTTTTCGCTCAAGCCAAATTTTTGAAGAGCTGCAAATGCAAACTCTCATTGAACCCTTTTGAAGGCCTTTTCTTCATTCAATGTTAGCAGGATAGTGAGTGTACGGGAGCGTTTCACACAGTGCAGGAGGTCTATAATTTTGCGTGTTCCATCAGAGGTCTGTCTGCCTTTAGTAAAGCCCACCTGATCCGTGTGGATTATGTTGGGAAGAATGTCAAGGAGCCGATTGTCAATTATTTTTGCAAATATTTTTGCGTCTGAATTTAGCAAGGAAATGGGGTGGAAATTTTCTGACTTGTTTGGGTTTTACCTGGTTTTGGAATGGTAATTATTGGGGCTTGTAAAACTACTTTTAGTAGAGAGCCGGTGCAGGTCACTGAGTGGAATGCTTTTAATAGATGTGGGGAGAGTTTGATTGTGAATAGTTTAAAATACTCATTGGCAAACCATCTGAGCCTGGGGCTTTATATTATTTTAATTTAGATATTGCTTCAGCTATTTGCATCAGTGATATTGGGACCTTTAATTTTTCATTGTTTACTTGGGATATTTTGGAAAGCAGTACTTGTTGGATAAATTCTTTAACATTGTTGGACGTAGATTGGATGATTGTATAAATTGTTATACTTAGTTCTAAATACTTCTGCTATCTGTTTCTGGGTGTGATAAATTGTTCCTTTGACCACCGGATCCCAAACTAATAGGATCTTCATTAGAGATGAGCGAACACCAAAATGTTCAGGTGTTCGTTATTCGGAACGAACTTCCCGCGATGTTCGAGGGTTCGTTTCGAACAACGAACCCCATTGAAGTCAATGGGCGACCAGAGCATTTTTGTATTTCGCCGATGCTCGCTAAGGTTTTCATGTGTGAAAATCTGGGCAATTCAAGAAAGTGATGGGAATGACACAGAAACGGATAGGGCAGGCGAGGGGCTACATGTTGGGCTGCATCTCAAGTTCACAGGTCCCACTATTAAGCCACAATACCGGCAAGAGTGGGCCCCCCCCCTCCCAACAACTTTTACTTCTGAAAAGCCCTCATTAGCATGGCATACCTTTGCTAAGCACCACACTAGCTACAACAAAGCACAATCACTGCCTGGATGACACTCCGCTGCCACTTCTCCTGGGTTACATGCTGACCAACCGCCCCCCCTCCCCCCCACAGCGCACACCAAAGTGTCCCTGCGCAGCCTTCAGCTGCCCTCATGCCACGCCACACTCATGTCTATTTAGAAGTGCGTCTGCCATGAGGAGGAACCACAGGCACACACTGCAGAGGGTTGGCATGGCTAGGCAGCGGCCCTCTTTAAAAGGGGCGGGGCGATAGCCCACAATGCTGTACAGAAGCAATGAGAAATAGAATCCTGTGCCACCGCCATCAGGAGCTGCACACGTAGGCATAGCAATGGGGAACCTATGTGCCACACACTATTCATTCTGTCAAGGTGTCTGCATGCCCCAGTTAGACCGGGCTTTTTAATTCATAGACACAGGCAGGTACAACTCCCTATTGTGAAGTCCCTGTCGACCCACAGCATGGGTGGGTGCCAGGAAGCCACCGGCGGTACATAGAAATATCCCATTGCATTGCCCAACACAGCTGAGGTAGTAATGTCGTGCGTAATACAGGTGGGCTTCGGCCCACACTGCATGCCCCAGTCTGACCGGGCTTCGTTACAAGTGGACACATGTAGGTTAAACTCCCTGTGGACCCACTGCCTGGGTGGGTGCCAGGAAGCCACCGGCGGTACATAGAAATATCCCATTGCATTGCCCAACACAGCTGAGGTAGTAATGTTGTGCGTAATACAGGTGGGCTTCGGCCCACACTGCATGCCCCAGTCAGACTGGGGTTCTTTAGAAGTGGACACATGTATTAAAAACTCCGTGTGCACCTACAGCATGGGTGGCTCCCTGGAACCCACCGGCAGTACATAAAAATATCCCATTGCATTGCCCAACACAGCTGAGGTAACGTCAGCTGTAATGCAGGTGGGCTAAAAATTAATTTGATTACACTGTAGGCGAGGGCCCACAAAAATTGCTGTATCAACAGTACTAATGTACATCCCAAAAATTGGCCATGGCCAGCCAAGAGGGCAGGTGAAACCCATTAATCGCTTTGGTTAATGTGGCTTAAGTGGTAACTAGGCCTGGAGGCAGCCCAGTGTAACGAAAAATTGGTTCAAGTTAAAGTTCCAACGCTTTTAAGCGCATTGAAACTTATAAAAATTGTTCAGAAAAATTATTTGAGTGAGCCTTGTGGCCCTAAGAAAAATTGCCCGTTCAGCGTGATTACGTGAGGTTTCAGGAGGAGGAGTAGGAGGAGGAGGAATATTAGACACAGATTGATGAAGCAGAAATGTCCCCGTTTTGGATGGTGAGAGAGAACGTAGCTTCCATCCGCGGGTGCAGCCTACGTATTGCTTACGTATCGCTGCTGTCCGCTGGTGGAGAACAGAAGTCTGGCGAAATCCAGCCTTTGTTCATCTTGATTAGTGTTAGCCTGTCGGCACTGTCGGTTGACAAGCGGCTACGCTTATCTGTGATGATTCCCCCAGCCGCACTAAACACCCTCTCCGACAAGACGCTAGCCGCAGGACAAGCAAGCACCTCCAGGGCATACAGCGCTAGTTCAGGCCACGTGTCCAGCTTCGACACCCAGTAGTTGTAGGGTGCAGAGGCGTCACCAAGGATGGTCGTGCGATCCGCTACGTACTCCCTCACCATCCTTTTACAGTGCTCCCGCCGACTCAGCCGTGACTGGGGAGCGGTGACACAGTCTTGGTGGGGAGCCATAAAGCTGGCCAGGCCCTTAAAGACTGTTGCACTGCCTGGGATGTACATGCTGCTCGATCTACGCACATCCCCTGCTACCTTGCCCTCGGTACTGCGCCTTCTGCCACTAGCGCTGTCGGCTGGGAATTTTACCATCAGCTTGTCCGCAAGGGTCCTGTGGTATAGCAACACTCTCAAACCCCTTTCCTCTTCGGGAATCAGAGTGGGCAGGTTCTCCTTATACCGTGGATCGAGCAGTGTGTACACCCAGTAATCCGTCGTGGCCAGAATGCGTGCAACGCGAGGGTCACGAGAAAGGCATCCTAACATGAAGTCAGCCATGTGTGCCAGGGTACCTGTACGCAACACATGGCTGTCTTCACTAGGAAGATCACTTTCAGGATCCTCCTCCTCCTCCTCCTCCTCCTCAGGCCGTACACGCTGAAAGGATGACAGGCAATCAGCCGGTGTACCGTCAGCAGCGGCCCAAGCTGTCTCTTCCCCCTCCTCCTCATCCTCCTCATGCTCCTCCTCCTGTACGTGCTGAGAAATAGACAGGAGGGTGCCCTGACTATCCAGCGGCATACTGTCTTCCCCCGCCCCCGTTTCCGAGCGCAAAGCAGCTGCCTTTATGGTTTGCAGGGAATTTCTCAAGATGCATAGCAGAGGAATGGTGACGCTAATGATTGTAGCATCGCCGCTCACCACCTGGGTAGACTCCTCAAAATTACCAAGGACATGGCAGATGTCTGCCAACCAGGCCCACTCTTCTGAAAGGACTTGAGGAGGCTGACTCCCACTGCGCCGCCCATGTTGGAGTTGGTATTCGACTATAGCTCTACGTTGTTCATAGAGCCTGGCCAACATGTGGAGCGTAGAGTTCCACCGTGTGGGCACGTCGCACAGCAGTCGGTGCACTGGCAGCTTAAAGTGATGTTGCAGGGTGCGCAGGGTGGCAGCGTCCGTGTGGGACTTGCGAAAATGTGCGCAGAGCCGGCGCGCCTTTACGAGCAGGTCTGACAAGCGTGGGTAGCTTTTCAGAAAGCGCTGAACCACCAAATTAAAGACGTGGGCCAGGCATGGCACGTGCGTGAGGCTGCCGAGCTGCAGAGCCGCCACCAGGTTACGGCCGTTGTCACACACGACCATGCCCGGTTGGAGGCTCAGCGGCGCAAGCCAGCGGTCGGTCTGCTGTGTCAGACCCTGCAGCAGTTCGTGGGCCGTGTGCCTCTTATCGCCTAAGCTGAGTAGTTTCAGCACGGCCTGCTGACGCTTGCCCACCGCTGTGCTGCCACACCGCGCGACACCGACTGCTGGCGACATGCTGCTGCTAACACATCTTGATTGCGAGACAGAGGAGGGGGAGGAGGAGGAGGGTGCTTTAGTGGAGGAAGCATACACCTCCGCAGATACCACCACCGAGCTGGGGCCCGCAATTCTGGGGGTGGGTAGGACATGAGCGGTCCCAGGCTCTGACTCTGTCCCAGCCTCCACTAAATTCACCCAATGTGCCGTCAGGGAGATGTAGTGGCCCTGCCCGCCTGTGCTTGTCCACATGTCCGCAGTTAAGTGGACCGTGGCAGTAACCGCGTTGGTGAGGGCGCGTACAATGTTGCGGGAGACGTGGTCGTGCAGGGCTGGGACGGCACATCGGGAAAAGTAGTGGCGACTGGGAACTGAGTAGCGCGGGGCCGCCGCCTCCATGATACTTTTGAAGGACTCCGTTTCCACAACGCTATACGGCAGCATCTCAAGGCTGATGAATTTTGCTATGCGGACGTTTAACGTTTGAGCGTGCAGGTGCGTGGCGGCGTACTTGCGCTTGCGCTCCAACAGTTGCGCAAGCGACGGCTGGACGGTGCGCTGAACTACACTGCTGGATGGGGCCGAGGACAGCGGAGGTGAGGGTGTGGGTGCAGGCCAGGAGACGGTAGTGCCTGTTTCCTGAGAGGGGGGTTGCATCTCAGTGGCAGGTTGGGGCACAGGGGGAGAGGCAGGGGTGCAAACCGGAGGCGCTGAACGGCCATCGTCCCACCTTGCGGGGTGCTTGGCCATCATATGTCTGCGCATGGTGGTGGTGGTGAGGCTGTTGGTGTTGGCTCCCCGGCTGAGCTTTGCGCGACAAAGGTTGCACACCACTGTTCGTCGGTCGTCAGGCGTCTCTGTGAAAAACTGCCAGACCTTAGAGCACCTCGGCCTCTGCAGGGTGGCATGGCGCGAGGGGGCGCTTTGGGAAACACTTGGTGGATTATTCGGTCTGGCCCTGCCTCTACCCCTGGCCACCGCACTGCCTCTTGCAACCTGCCCTGCTGATGCCCTTGACTCCCCCTCTGAAGACCTGTCCTCCTGAGTAAGCGTTGCACACCAGGTGGGGTCAGTCACCTCATCGTCCTGCTGCTCTTCCTCCGAATCCTCTGTGCGCTGCTCCCTCGGACTTACTGCCCTTACTACTACCTCACTGCAAGACAACTGTGTCTGATCGTCATCGTCCTCCTCACCCACAGAAAGTTGTTGAGACAGTTGGCGGAAGTCCCCAGCCTCTTCCCCCAGACCCCGGGAACTTTCGAATGGTTGGGCATCAGTGACGATAAACTCCTCTGGTGGGAGAGGAACCGCTGCTGCCCAATCTAAGCAGGGGCCCGAGAACAGTTCCTGGGAGTGTTCCCGCTCCTGAGCAGGTGTCATTGTAGTGGAGTGAGGAGGCTGGGAGGAAGGAGGAGCAGCAGACAGAGGATTCGGATTTGCAGCAGTGGACGGCGCAGAACTGCGGGTAGACGATAGGTTGCTCGAAGCACTTTCTGCCATCCAGGACAGGACCTGCTCACACTGCTCATTTTCTAATAACCGTCTCCCGCGTGGACCCATTAATTGGGCGATGAATGTGGGGACACCAGAAACGTGCCTCTCTCCTAATCGCGCAGCAGTCGGCTGCGACACACCTGGATCAGGAGCTTGGCTTGTGCCCACACCCTGACTTGGCCCTCCGCGTCCTCGGCCGCGTCCACGTCCTCTAGGCCTACCCCTACCCCTCAGCATGCTGTATTACCAGTGATTTGATTTCACAGGCAGCTAATAAATTGGCGCAAGACTGCAGGCCAAATATAATTTTTTCCCTTTTTTGAAAACAAAAGGCCCCACTGCCTCTAGTGAATGTATAATCTAAGTTTAATAACTGTGCTGTTTTCCTGCTAATGTGTCACAGAACGTGAGGGTAGCAGAGTTATTAACTGTGGCAAAGCAGGTATTTTTTTTCCCAATTAAGGAAAGCAAATGGCGAAGCCAGGAGTAAAACGTAGCTGGGTGCGTCTTGATTTTTACAGGTTGCACACGCAGCCGACACGTGTCCACCGCCCTTAGGACGGACAGAGGCAGGACAAATAGAATTATTTTCCGGTTTTTTGCACCAAAAGGCAGCACTGCGTATATTCTATGAACATGAGAAGTTTAATAACTGTGCTGTTTTCCTGCTAATGTGTCACAGAACGTGAGGGTAGCAGAGTTATTAACTGTGGCAGAGCAGGTATTTTTTTTCCCAATTAAGGAAAGCAAATGGCGAAGCCAGGAGTAAAACGTAGCTGGGTGCGTCTGATTTTTACAGGTTGCACACGCAGCCGACACGTGTCCACCGCCCTTAGGACGGACAGAGGCAGGACAAATAGAATTATTTTCACTTGTTTTACAAGCAAAAGGCAGCACTGCGTATATTCAATGAATAATAACTGTGTTGTGGCCCTGCCTATACAATTCTTTCCCTGCAGTATCAATGGAGGGTGCAATGCTCTGCAGAGGCGATTTTGAGAAGCAAAAAAAAATGCAGCACAGCTAACAGCAGCCTGGACAGTACTGCACACGGTTAAATATGGCCCTAGAAAGGACCGTTGAGGTTCTTGAAGGCTACACTCACTCCTAACACTCTCCCTGCCTATGCAGCACTTCTATCCCTAATGCCAGGTGCAACGCTCTGCAGAGCCGATTTTGAGAAGAAAAAAAATTGCCACTGCTAACAGCAGCCAACACACAGCTATCAGTGGCCCTAATAAGGACCTTTGGGGGGTCTTGAAGCCTACACTAACTACCAATTCTTTCCCTACAGCAGCTCCGGTACAAACAGCACTGTCCCTCATCTAACTCACATGGCATCTGAGGCGAACCGCGGGAGGGGCCGACTTTTATGTTCGGGTGACACCTGATCTTCCCAGCCACTCACAGCAGGGGGGTGGTATAGGGCTTGAATGTCACAGGGGGAAGTTGTAATGCCTTCCCTGTCTTTCAATTGGCCAGAAAAGCGCGCTAACGTCTCAGGGAAGGAAGTGAAAGTAACCAGAACACCGCATGGTGTTCGTTACGAATAACGAACATCCCGAACACCCTAATATTCGCACGAATATCAAGCTCGGAAGAACACGTTCGCTCATCTCTAATCTTCATCCATGCTTTCCTTCTTTTAATTTGATTTGCAAGCCCTTTGGATGGTTTGCCAATAGACGTACATAGTTGTTTTAGCAATAGTAAGTTCCCTATCAAAGGTACATTTGCAAGAGATTTTAGAATTTTTCTCTCAGGTAAAAAAGTTGTTTATGGATTAGATCCGATGGGGCTTCTCTTAATTAGGTTTTTTCTTCTGTAATTTCTTTGATAAAGTCATCTATTGCGAGTGCTTTTTCTTTTTTTATAATGAGAAACCAATTTAACCCCTTAGTGACGAAGCCTGTTTGCGCCTTAGTGACCGAGCCAAATTTTGGAACGCTGACATGCGTCGTTCAACGTAGCATAACTCCGTAAAGGCTTTACATATCCAAGTGATTCTGACACTGTTTTTTTGCCACATGTTGTACTTCATTTTGGTTGTAAAAAGAGACCAATATAATTTGTGTATATTTATTAAAAGCACCAAAATTGGGAAGATTTTGAAAAAATTGTCATTTTTTTCACTTTTTTAACTGTAATATCTCAAATATGTGCAAACATACTGTACAAATTTTTTATAAGATACATATTTCCATCTGTTTACTTTATTTTGAATGCACATTTGAAAAACTTTTGTGTTTTTTTAACCATTTAGAGGACATACAAATTTAACATTACTTTTCAGCATTTTGAGGAACACTTTATTTTCCTGCACCAAGCCAAGTTTGCAAAGGCTCATTAGTGTTAGAATAATAGATATCCCCCAAATCACCCCATTTTAAAAACTACACCCCTTAATGTATCCACTGAGGGGTGTCATGAGTATTTTGACCCCACAGTTTTTTTCAGGAATTAATTGAATTTAGAGGAGAAAAAATAAAATTTCATATTTTTGCAAATATGTCATTTTAAAGACATATTTTTTCCTATAGTGCCCATGAAAATGAGGATTTAGACCGCAAAATGGATACCCCCGTTTGTCCTGTGTTCAGAAATATACCCATTGTGGCTCTAATCTTATGTCTGGATGCACAGCGGGACCCAAAATGAAAGGAGTAGTCGGTGTCTTTCAGAACATAAATTTTGCTTGAAGGCATTTTAGGCCCCATAGCACCTTTGTAGAGCTCTTGAGCAGCCAAAACCAAAGAGAACCCCCACAAATGACCCCATTTTAAAAACTAGACTCCTTAACGAATTTATCTAGGGGTTTACTGCCCATTTTGACCCCATAGTTTTTGAATGAATTCAAGCAAAGCAAAAGGAAAAAATTGTGATTTTCATTTTTTTGTCAATTCTGTCATTTTAAAGACTGCTTTTTTTGTACAGCACACACATGAATGAAGACTTGCACCCCAAAATGGATACCCCTGTTTCTCCCGTGTTCAGAGACATACCCATTGTGGCCCTAATCTTATGTCTGGATGCACAACAAAAGGTTTAGTCGGTGTTTTTCAGAACAGAAATTTAGCATGAAGGTGATTTAGGCCCCATAGCACACTTGTAGAGCCCTTGAGCGGCCAAACCACAGAGAACCCCAACAAATGACCCCATTTTGAAAACTAGACCCCCTAACAAATTTATCTAGAGGTGTACTGTGTATTTTTACACTACAATTTTGGAATAAATCTAAGCAAAGCAGTAGGAAAAAGCGGCGTTCCCTAAATCTCAGATAAAAGTAATAATGTGAACTGTGTAGTATTTCCAAAGACAGGGGTAATTACGGAGGCTGGTTGGGATGGGTACATGGGGCAATAAAACCGTCTTGACCTCAGTAGCGGGTATGGGGTGTAAAAAGTGGGGTTCCGTGAGTCTCCGTAAGCTTGCCGAGGTGCAGCGGTCTCACACAGAAGGCGCTCAACAAGGTGCTCCTGGAACTGCAGGAAGGCGAGCGTTCCCGGGGCTTCTTGTAAATTGCGTATTACAGGTAGCGGTCTGAATAACGCCGGGCTCACGCAGCCGTAGGTGGAATCTGCTTGCGGAGGCCTGCAGCGGATCCCAGCTGTGAGCCCGGCTGTGACCCTGCATACAGCCGCGTAATGTACTGCGCATAACTGACTTCTAACGCAGGCGGTCATGCGCAGTACTTTTTTTTTTGTTTGTATTTCCCGCACCGTCGCCTAGCGATGACACGGGTACCCGCAGCCCGTATACAACGTAGTTGCGTATGGGCTGCGGGTATATCCGTGACCATGGAGCACAATGGGCTCTATGTTGCGGATATCCGCGGTAAAATAGAACCTGCTGCGTTCTCTTTTCTGTGAGTGGATTACGCAATTCCAACCTGCTAATGTGAGCGGAATTGTGTAATCCAATGCGATTGATCTGCGTATTACCGCGGATCAGACGCATGCGGAATCCGTAATTCCTATCCCGTCATGTGAGACCGGCCAAAGGTAGATCGCTACCTTTTTATCACGTGACTGGCAACCGCTCAGCAAGGCCACCCGTCACTGCCCCAGGCTCTCGGCGACCGTTGGTCGCTGGGAGCAAGCTGATTTTAAATTTCCTGTGCTCCCCGACTCGGTCACATGCGCAGAATCCGGGCGAGTTCACGGAGGAAGATCGCGTCGGGGTGCAAATACGGAGCCTCCGGGAAAAAGTTTCATCTCCTCTCACCGATCGCATCGGTGAGGGGAGATGAACCTTCACCTTCTTTTTACTTTTACGTGATCGCCATTATCCATTGGATAACGGCGAACATGTGACCAGGAACCGGTCACCGCGGCCCCCCGTGAAATCTCCAGGCTCTTGGCTCAGTTTTGTAGCCAGGAGCAGGGAGATTTTAAATTAGCACAGCTTTTGCGCACGCGCCTGCCATTGTGGCGACGGCGGCGAGCGCAGAAGCTGGGGTAAGGTCCGCGGATAAATCCGCGGGCCTTAGGTACGTCATTTCATCCTCCCTCACAGATATGATCCATGGGGGGAGATGAAATGCAAGCTTTTTTTAACTTTTTTACACTTTTTTTTTACTTTTTACCCTTTTTTTTACTTTTTACCCTTTTTTTTTTTACTTTTTACCCTTTTTTTTTTTTACTTTTTACACTTTTTTTTTTACTTTACATGATCACTGTCATCCATTGGATGACAGTGATCATGTCCCTGGTGACATCTCTCTGCTCCTGACTACACATGGCAGTCAGGAGCAGAGGGATTTTAAACTTCCTGGGGCTCGAGCCCCTCTGTGCACGCGCCCGATGTCAATCATCGGGCGCTCATGCGCAGACGGGCACTTTGGGTCCCGGGACATCGCAGAGGACCCGAGGTGAGTATTTTTACCTCCCCTCATGGATCGGATCCATGAGGGGAGGTGAAACTTTACTTTTTTTTAACTTTTTCGCGATCGCCGCTATCCAATGGATAGCGGCGATCGCGTGCCCGGGGACCGCTCACAGCGGTCCCCGGTAACACCTCCTGGTTCCTGGCTACCTTCAGGAGCCGGGAGCCAGGAGTTTTGAAATTTGCCGGGGGCTCCCGGGCTTCTGCGCGTGCGCGTGATGTCATCGTCTGACGCGCATGCGCAGAAGGCCGGCGCGCGGGTCCGGGAGGACCAGATCTTCAGCCGGCAGCAGGGAGAAGGCGGGTGAGTATTTTCAGCTGCCGTGATGGATCCGATCCATCAGGGCAGATGAATATCTAACTTTTTTCACTGTTTTATTTACTTTTTCGCGATCGGTGCTATCCATTGGATAGCGCCGATCGCAATACCGGGGGGGGGGGGGGGGACTGCCCGCATCCTTGGATGACAGGTCCATGCTGTCGGCTACCTGCGGGCACCAATAGCATGGAGCTGTCACGTCCTCAGGCCAGTGGGCATTAATCCAAAGAGGATGCATAAAACTACATCCTCTATGATTAAAGCCCACTTACTGAGGACGTAGTTTCCCGATGGGGCAGTCGTTAAGGGGTTAATTAGTATCACTCGTATATAAGCTTTATAAGCTAACCATGTGTTCATTAGGTCAGACTCTTCCGTGTAGTTCCTATTAAAATAATCCTCAAGTTCACTCAATACTTTTTTTGCATTTAAGGATTTTCAATAGAAAGGAGTTGATTCTCCAGGTACCGGATCGTGGGGTGGAATTACAAACTATAGCTAAAGAATGACAATAAACAGTAAAACATTTGGCCTGAGGTCCGGCCCATCCACCAGCAAGAGAACCCTGCAAAGGCCCAGGCCTCCCAGCAGTGGGTGCGTGGGACCACAGGTCCCCATAAATTTTGTATAATCATGACAGGTATGACCTGTGGTAGAGTGCATAGACTGCGCACACCAAACGATAAGTCTGATAGGAAGTTTGGTGTGCGCAGTCTATGCACTCTAATTAAATAGTTGAAGGGAGTGTTGCAAACATTTTTTTACTATCATTTGTTTAATTAATCCTGGATCTCTAGAGTGGATATAGATTCAGAGATTTCACAAATTTTTACATTATTTTTCCTCCCCCGGTCCTCCAGATCAGCTAAATTGTTTTGAATTTGTTGTACTTCCTCCTGAAGTGCAGAGTGGAAATCATTCAAATCATTTTGGGATTTAATCAACTCACCCATTTTTGTTTCAGTATGGTTGACTATCTTGCCTAAGTCCTGCATAGAAGAAATAACGGAAGCAAACACAGCTTTCATGTTGGCTTGAATTGTATCTCTCAGGGCTATTACAATCTCTTTAATAAAGTTTTCTGGGGCTGGGGAGTTGGAAGTTTAAAGTAGATCAATGTGGTCTTTACTGGCTATAGCACTTAAGCTAGGGGACACTTGTGTTGTCATGGCTGCTTTGGACTCACTAGAAGGCAAGTCCAGGCTAAGGGGCTGCTTGGCAGTTGGTTCTACCTGGGGCTTCTTTTTTATATTTAGTAGATTCAGGAAAAGCATCTTTATTAAGACCTGTGCTGAATAAAGTGAGCGGGGGATCTTTCTTCTGCACGTTCAGTGCTTGCATCAACTACCCAGAAAGTGCTGACTCATCTCCTCTCCCTGTGCCTCCCATCCGCATGGTGGAGGCTCACTGAAGGAGCCTGTCCACCCTCTGCCCTGTACTCTCCAGCTGCCCTGTCTCCTGTGTCTCCAACAGGGAATACACAGATTAGATGTCCTCCCCTCCCTCCTCCATAGCAGCACTCACCCACATGTCTGCCGGCGCCATCTTGCTAGAGTCTTCTTGCGACAGGAAGAACTCTTCTAGTTTGCGAGGGGGAGCTTTAGGAGGGTTTTTGTGGCATGGTGGTCCCCTGGTCTTCCTATGGTCTTTAGGTGAAGATCTACTTCAATGCTAGCTTTGGTGTAGCTTGGTTGGGTGAAACCCCAACAGAGTTCCCTCAGACATCCATTCTTGTCCTCAGTCAAGCCACACTCATCAATAACTTGTATCTGTGTGAGCTGCCCCAGTTTGCTTAAAACATAACTAAATTGCCCAAACCCCACTGCTAGATGCAAAATGATGCCCGACACTCATCCCCGCATACACTCAATCCTGTGCTGATACATAGGAGTAAGTATCGCTGGCTCACTCACAAAGCAGCAAACAGGAAGGCAGAGCCGCTGGAGGAGTTTTCTCTCAAGTACATTTGGGTACATGTGCTATTCGTCCAGTGTAAATGGGCCTTAAGTCAGCTTAATAATTAACTTTTCTCTAACTCTATTCATTTAGCTTCTAAAAAAACCCACAATCAATGCTGGGTAACCATCTGAGGATCAGAATAGGTAGCAGAGAAAGTAATGTGATAATTGTGATTGTGCAGTAACTTGAAAGCTGGCCTTTTAATGGCAGCTACAGCATGTGCTGTTGCACCCTCTGAGCAATAAGGAGAGCAGGAAAATGACAAAAGCTGCTAAGCCAATCAGAGCTAGTGTTCGATGAACCAAACACAGCCATTGCGTATTGCAATATACAATAGTTGTAATTGGTTCATTGAGCACTGGCTCTGATTGGCTGAGCCATGCTCTTGAAAACCAATCACAGCCAGCACTTCCTGATGGCAGAGAATTTGAATGTTCAATTCAGGAAGCGCTGACAGAAGACTTCAAGCAAGCCTGCTGGAGAGCCTCAGGGGAGATGTGCCAGAGATGACAGAGCCATTGAGGTGACGTATTCTTTTTTTTTTTTATTTTATTCAGCTAGGGCTTATCTTTGGGTTGTGGCTAATATTTCAAGCCCCCCTCCAAAAAATCCTTGCATGTGGTGCTACAAAGTTGCGCAACTTTGTAGCATCATGTGTGACACAAAATCAGGATATTGCCGTGAGAAAATGCTGCGATATCTCACGTAGCACAGAAGTGATATCACTGCAATTTCCTACAGCAAAATCGTGAATGCCCATGTGGAATTAACCTTACTGCAACGTTTCCCCACAGATTGCAGTTGATTGCTGGGGGACCCAGCAGTTGGACACTTTGTGATCAGCTTATCATCCAGGGACCCATTGAGAAGGTACAGGCTCATCATATGGAAGAATCTGTCTCAAAATGGCAGCTAGATACAAAATGGAGCATTATAAGATGTAAATAAGCTTGTGCGTAGTAAAACAGTAATGCAAAGCAGAAATAAGTTTAGAGCGGGAGGTACGGTACAGTGTTTAATGATTTGTTTCTATTCTTCCGAGAAACCAAGTCTGGGTGTCTGATCTACAACCGTTATCAGAAGAAGCTCCCCCACGCCATGAGGTTTGGACAAAGAACTCACTGTGTTAACAGGATACTACGGCTGTCGAAATCACAAGGGAGGACCAGACTGCGTCGGATAAACAGATATTTTAAAGGACATTTCATAGACTCTCACGCTATGCGATTGCTGAACAATGCATGATTCATAATGTTTGTCTAACCCAATGAGATTAACGCTGTGACTAATGACCCATTCGTTTCCTGTATAAAAATATATACAAAAGTAATAAACACTCAGTGCACCCGCCTTATGCCAGGAGAGAACTAGTATACTTGCCGTGGTTCATCTCCACGTATCTAAGGAAACCGATAACTGTCTCTGAGTTTAGTTATTGGTTTCTAAGGTGCACCCAGGTACGATAGAATTTGGAACTCAAGACCTGAAAGGTTATGTGACCGTGCAGCGGTCCTTAACACCTTCAAGTCAAAAGCAAAACGTCTCTTTAAGCAATGTACAAAATGTGCTTTTTCTATTTACTGTTAGCACATAAACCAGCTCCTGAGGTGACTGCTGCACTGATTCACAGCTCTTACAGAAAAGAAACCTGCTTATCTCTAAAGACTGACATTTTTTTCTCCAGACAGGGGGAAGAGCACTGACTTGCCTAAGTAATTGGAACAGCTTTTCCCTGTATTTTACTGTTTACATACACTCTTTGTCAAAAAAAAAACAAACACCCAAAAGTGGGAGGAGTGAATAATTGTTGTTTTGCTGCAAAACTTGGCATGCAGTGACATCTCAGGCAGATATGCAAATGATTAGAGTTTTGGAACAATTAAATAAACAGTCTTGCCAACTGAGGCCTTAAAAGTTCTGCACTTGGCCTATAAAACAGCTCTCAGAGCTGCTTGCGTGTATTGGACCTCTTTTTCCACTTGTGGCCGTTACACATCCACATTTTTATTCCGGACGGCATCACACAATATGCAATATCAAGGCTTAGCCAGCATTCAGCTATAAAGGGTGAAAAGGGATAAGAGCATCCAAGGATATGAATAACATGTTATGGGGATGAAATCAGTGTTTTACAGCATATCAACTTACCGCACCGTTCTAAAAAACAGACCGTTGCAGAGCAGAAATATTAGAAGGTGGAATGATTAAAGCAGATTTATTCACAAGGGCACTGTTATTCTCAGATCTAACATGCTGGGCTTGGCACATAATACAACTCAAAGCCACAGTCGGGCCAAAAATATCTAAATATGAATATTATATGATGTTTGCGTATACAATCTCGCCACTACATCATTTAAAAGAAAACACATCTTTTTGTGCATAATTTCAAGTGCTTTTACATGCCTGTTGTATACTTGTGATTGTTCAATAAAGACTTCAAACTTTTTAATAGTGTTCTGTGTGAATTTTCATACTGCAGCTAATATAATAACATTGAAGGTGGTGGAGAGAATAGGGAAGGCTCCAGTGTGGGAAATGAATAATTCTTGTGTCAGGAGAACCTTGATAAGTCACAAGGTGGAGCCATCACTACTCCAGGGATGAAGTTGGGTTGATGAGCTGCACTTAAGGATGGGGCCACCTGCACTACTACAGGGAGGGGGGAGGTAGACGAGATATGATAAGTGGGCGGTTTGATGAGACATGTACATGCTGTACTACCCTCTATTATCAGGGGGTAATATTTTGCTAACATTATTTCCTTTTACCCAGCAGATCAGTTTTTCTATTCATTTCAGATTTGAATAAAATGATAAAACATTTTGGGAAAAACACACAACCTAAAAGTCCAGCGTTGGACACTATTACTGCAAATATCTCTACTGCCACCATGTATTTCCCTCTGGTGCTCAGACAACCCGGGATCATAGAGATCCAGACACTGCAGAACAGCAGCATGCTGAAGGTGATGTACTTGGCCTCATTAAAACTGTCCGGTAATGTCCTCACCATGAAAGCCAGAACAAAGCTCACCGCTGCCAGAAGCCCCATATATCCCAACATGAAGTAGAAGCAAATATCTGATCCTTCATTACACTGAATGATGATCTTCCCAGGATAAGACTGAGTGTCCAGGTCCTGGAATGGGGGAGAAATAGACAACCAGATAACACAGATGACAACTTGTATAGATGGACACAACAACACTATCGTATATGGCAGCTTCAAACTCAACCATTTTCTCCAGGGGCTTCCAGGCTTAGTGGACTTAAAGGCAACACAAACCATAACAGTCTTGGCGAGAAGTGAAGAGATGGCTACTGAGAAAAAAATCCCAAAACTGGTTTCCCGAAATCTACAAGTTACGTCACTGGGACAACCAAGAAACAAGAAGACGGAGAGGAAGCTTAGAATGATGGAGACCAGGAGGAGATAACTCAGGTTCTGGTTATTAGCTTTAACAATAGGAGTGTCCCGGTAAAAGATAAATATTCCAAATATGAAGCCAGTCACAAGACATCCAAAGACCGAGACACCGGAAAATACAGCAGCCATTGTGTCATTCTGGTAAGAGATGAATTCCAGGACTTTGGGCAGACATCGGTCTCTCTTCTCATTTGGCCATTCATCACTTTGGCATTTAAAACAGTTCTCAGCATCTGTAGAAATATTTCATAACACATTAAATGTTACATCTATCCATCCATCCATCCTATTCATCAAGCAGTGCTCAAACTATCACTATTACTATATACAGGGAGATGTATATAGTAATATGAATATAGCACATATCAGCATGATCTATATTACTGTATACAAGATATAACCAGTTTATACTGTAGTTTTTGGGCTGATCAGGTAAATGCAGTATATATAGTATATCTTGACTTTAGTAAAACATTTCACAAAGTATCTCTTAACATCCTCATTGAAGAAATAGGATCAACAAGGCAACTGTTAGGTGGATTCACAGCTCATTTTCAGTAATTATAGTAGAGGACTGGCACAATTTGAAAAGAGGACTACCTATGGTTCCAGAATTTCTGATTTTACCCATTGTGTCCTATAATAAGAACAACAATACAAAGGATAGACTGATGAGATCAGGTAGAGGTGGTGGAAATAAAAAACATACAAATTCACTGTTTGACACCAAAAGTAGGGAACTTTTACTGCCCTGCTGCTGGGAGGGTAAATTTATTTGTGTAGAAGATGCATCTTCCAACAAGGCAATGACCCTAAGCATGCAGCCAATACAACACAGGAGTGGTTTAGATACGGGGTGAGGGGGAAAAAGGGCCTGGGGGGACCCGAGCTGAACTTTTGCACCCGGGCCCCTGAGCATTTAGGTACGCCACTGGGGGGGATGTATAACTTATATACATCTTCCTGTATATGGTGATATGGGGCATGCGAGTATAACCTGGGTATCTCCTGTATATAATTATATATGTGCACCTGGTATAAATTATACATCATGTATATAGTGTTATAGACCATCCTGGTATAACCTGGCTATTTCCTGCAAAAGAATGTACACTTTACACAGAATTAAAAAATGCATTAAAAATGCATATATCCTAGAATTTCCCCCTGCCCCCCATATACACTCTTCATAGCCCCCAGCGTCTGATATGGCCTTTGCAAAGCCTATATGCAAGGTTAACCCCTCCTATCCTGGAGGTCTAGATCTATACTAAAATGCTGAACAGGACCTGTGTTTTCAGGATGACTTATATGACTGCAAGATGGGTAAAATATATTATTCAGTTTGTTGGCCCCTGACTGCAGAATTAACAGCCTCTTACCTGTTAGGCCAGCAGCATGGAAAGAGAAGTGCGGCAGGGCTCACTCCAGAACTGACAGGCAGTTAGAAAACTATACTGTTGAATTTGAAAGTTTCCCTTCAGCCTCACTGTGTGTTATGTTGTCGCTGAGACTACTTGATAGCATTAAAGGTCACGGGTTTAGCTGATAATTGGCTGGATGTGTCTATAACCTCTAATGCTACCCAGTGGTTCCAGCACTAACATGAGATGCAGTGAGGCTGAAAACAAACCTAGCAAATGCAATATTTCACATTATCACTCATGCATCCTGCTGAGCATCCGGAGATTTTACTAACACTGGGCCCTCTCTAAGCCTGCCATCCCTGGCATTTTTCCAGCATATTATAGTGTGCCAAACATTTTTCACTGTAATCTGTCAGTACATCTGACTCAGAGTTTGAGACAGGGTCTTATCAGCTACCCAATGGGCCCGTCCAAGTCTGGTCTTGTCCGCACTCTGTCACACAATTCATTTCCCTTCCAAGGTGAGCAAACAGAAATTGATCCAGAGGGTAGACTCGGTATCCTTTTAGGTAAATTACACACTCAATCATTAGCCATAATTAATATATATGCCTCCTTTGAGAATCCATTGCCCACTATACGATTGGTTGACAAAAAACTTCTAACATTATCCCAGTATAAAATATTATGGGCAGGAGATTTTAACTCTCCCTTCTCTAAAACCTTGGATAGGTCAAATAATAACCTGGATAGATTTTCAGATTCTCAGCGGAAAGAATGGGAAAACAAATTGTCCCTATTGGCACTAGCCTATAGCTGGAGAGAGATTCAGGGAAATAAGAGGGGGTACCCCTTTTCACCAGTAAGCCAGACCTACTCTAGACTGAACTATATACTAATGTCCATGTCCCTCCTACCCAACCGAATGACCATAAGGCATTATCCATGTATATGGTCGGATCACAACCTAGTATTTTCAGAGATTCAATGTGATGATATTCCAAGACCTGTTTCTAAATGGCCGTTGAACAAAGCCCTTATTCAGGATCCTAATGTTTCAGTGCAGATATCTATTCAGATCTCTGAATTGTTTGGTTATAATTCTAACCCTGAGACACAGCCTCAATGGATATGGTTCTCTCATAAGGCCTACATCCAGGAATAGCTGATCCACTTTTTGTCTAAAAAAAAAAAACTCAAGCCCTTCTGGCTCTAGAAAGAAGGCTGTTCCTTTTAGAAACCTATAATCAGTGTCTTCCCTTGAGGGCCACAACCAAAGACGTTAAGTTGCAGCTCAATGCCCTACTGTCAGAAAAGGTAGAACAAGCTCTTCAATGGACTAGATGCAAGTATTATTAATATGCAAATAAACCAGATAGGCTATTAGCAATGAAACTGCGAGGGAAACAAAGGGTGAACTCAGTCTTTAAACTATATACCCTTCATAATACTTTTACCACCAACCCAGTTAAAATCTATGATACATTTACTAAATATGTGGCGTCACTATATAAGTAGAGCCTGGGGCACAATTTTATGAAATCCCTCCACTGCCCACACTCTCCCAGTATCAAAAAGCATCTCTAAACATGGATATTACCTCTGTGAAATTGCTGAGGCTATTGATAGTCTGAAATTGGAAAAGGCCCCAGGCTCAGATGGCTTTACAGCCATTTATTATAGAAATTACAGGGACATCCTGACTCGGCCTTTACAGAATATGCTCCAGACTTTGATGAATGGAAACATCTCGTCCCAAAAATTCTTAAATTGTAATTTATCAGTTATTCCTAAAGGAAATAAAGATCCATTCTTTCCTAATAACTACAGACCCATCTCATTATTGAATATTGATTACAAAATGTTTACAGTCATTTTGGTGGGCAGCCTTAATCAATTTCTCCCAGTTCTAATCCATAAGGATCAGGTTGGGTTCATTCCATCTATACAGGCCCCAGACAACCTAAGAAAAGTTTTAAATATTATTGATATTAGATATTGATAAACTCTTTCTACATCAGATTGCCAAGCTCTCAAAAAAGCACAACATTGTGATTATGGGAGATTTTACCTATCTAGACATTTGGTGGGAATCTCTCTCCGGTAAAAGTAATGGATCCAGAGGGGCGTGGCTTGGCGATAGCGGCGTGAGCATCTCAGGCATTAAGCTCCCGCCGATCCCGCTACTATAACCCGCAAAAAACAGCACACAGCAGCCCAACAGACCCACCGCTACCTTCATGGGACGCAGAAGAGTCTCCAGCCGCGCCACAGCGCCTCCAGAAGCAGGTCCGACCGGGATACAGCGCTTCATGCAGCCCCCAGGAGCCGCAGGATCCGGATCCAAGATGGCGTCGGGCCACGTGCGCAGCCTCTCCTCACCCCCCGGCCGCAACTACAGGACTCCCAGACCTGTCAGCCGCACCGGAGATCGCTGTTACTCCTACTCGGCAGGAGAGGAAGATATGAAGGAGGAAGCACAGCGCAGTACACCAGCGCCAGCACAGGAGGTGAGCTCCCCCCAGCCACCAGTGTCTCCTGATGACAGTGATAGTCGGGAGGGGAGTGACAGGTCAACAAGCCTGGGCAGCTGCACAGAAGTCAGGCAGAGACCTGCATGGGGCATAAATCAAGAGCCTCCCTCCCAAGCGCCCTCACAGGAGGATGGAGGGGACAGAGCAAATCACCACACACAGAGCCAAAGAGGGGGGCCCAGGAGAACCCTAGTGCCAACAAGCTGACTACAGCACACATGCAACCCCAAGCAATAAGCCCATCTGCCAGATACAACCGCCATAACAGGTGGCACGCTACGCAGCACAATGGGGGCCGAGACAGCTATAATGCAGAAGCAGTAACACCCCGCAAGCAGAGAGACCACATCGACCGGGCACGACTCCCATCCGGAAACGGCGACTGTTCCCAATCACAGAGCTGCAGCATTAACTATAGCTACAACACCTTGCTGATATGCGAACGCCCAGAAGAATTACCGCAAGGTGACTCCTGGGACTGGAAGGAGCACCTACGGTCTCTGCCCACAAAAAGAGACTTTCAGAGGCTAGAGGACTCCCACAAACAAGCCCTGTATCTCATGCAACAAGAACTGAGACACGTGGGTCACAGATTACAAACAGTAGAGGAGTCCCAAGAAGAAGTGTTTTCCCTGCTGGATACGCACAGTCAAGTCATCAATGCACAGACCCTTCAGATTGCGGATATTCTATCCCATCTAAATGACCTAGAAAACAGACACAGGCGTAACAACATACATCTGAGAGGTCTGTCGGAAGAAGTAACCCCCCAGCAGCTGGAAAACTGGGCCAGAAACATGTTCAGCTCCTTATTACACCGCGATCGCTCCCAACCAGTGGAAATAGATCGTATCCACAGAAGCTTGGGTCCCAGACCAGAAGATCCGGGGAAACCGCGTGATGTAATTTGCCGGATCCATTTTTATGAGGACAAAGAGGCGATCCTAAAGCAAGCTAGAGATAATAACCCAGCTCTCACACACAATGGATCTCCCATCACAATATTCCCAGACCTGGCAAGATGCACCCTGCAGCTCCGCAGGGCGGTGAGGCCACTTCTCCAAGCAATGCGAGAAAGAAATATATTGTACAGATGGGGGTACCCGTTCCAGCTGACAGCATCCAAAAACGGCAAAACTGCAGTTTTCAAAACCCCAGCAGACCTCCCAAGATTTCTAGGGGTCCTGGAGCTCCCCATGGTGGCGATACCAGACTGGCCGTCCCTACCATCCCTTCCAGTAGTAGCTCCCAGAGAGACCTGGCAAGAGGTGCAACCCGAGAAGAGAAGGAGCAAAGGCCACTCCGGAGGCACCCCTCCCACCTTAGATCCATGAGAGATCAAGACAAGACTTGCACTAAACCAGGGAGCCCTGAGAGACGCTCTTCCATGGGCAGACCCGAGAACGTCCGCAGACGACGAGATTACTACGTCTCCTAATTTCCTCCCCCACCTCACCTTCCCCTTTACTTTAAAATCCCCCCTCCCCTCCTCACAACCCCTTCTTTTTTCCCCTCTCCTCCATCTAAACGTTTGCATATGTTTTCAGGCTGAACAAGTCACAACCACATAGGCTGCTGTAGATACGCATTTACAAAAATGTTGCGGGTTATATATCTTTGCTCGGTAAGGGGATTGCTCACAGATTTAACCAGCTGGTGGGTGAGGCGGGAGGGTTCACGACGGTGTCTCCTCTCACTAAGTGCCGTCTAATCCCTGGCTCTGGCCAGACGGATACATACTCCTCTAAGTTTGGGGCTCTTTCCCCCAACTGACAGATTACTGGACTTCTGTCACCCAACTACTTTCTCTTTCTTCCTCCTTATCCCTCTGTCCCTCCTTCCAACCCATCTGGTCTGCTCGGCGGCGACAGCCCGGGTTAATAATCTACCAACATGACAAATATATCCTTCTGCACCTACAATGCAAGAGGTTTAAATTGTCCGTCCAAACGAGGCCAGATTCTGGCACATATGCATAAAAAGCGCATTCTCATTGCAATGTTCCAGGAAACCCACTTTAAAAACGACCATGTCCCCAAGTGTAGCAACCGATATTATCCCCAATGGCATCACAGTAGTCACCCTGACAAAAAGGCATGCGGAGTCTCCATTGCAATGCACAAAAGTCTCCCATACAAACTCCTTTCCTCCAAGGCCGACCCAGAGGGCAGATACCTTTTTCTAAAACTGGAAGTAGGAGTAAAGTTACTTACAGTGGCTTATATCTATTTTCCTAACTCAGGCCAGACCGCCTTCGGGATCCAGGCGCTGGGGGAGCTGGCTTGGTTCGCCTCTGGAACACCGATTGTCCTGGGAGGAGATCTGAACCTGTGCATGGACCCACAACTTGATTCGTCATCAGGTAGGTCTGGCGTTTCCCTGGCGGCCGTGCGCAGATTGAGGAGACAACTGACAGCGCTCAAACTCATTGACCTCTGGAGGACACTACACCCCGAGGTCAAGGACTTTACGTACTACGCTGCTGCACAAAACAGCTATAGTAGGTTAGACTACTTATTTATCTTGCATAGCCTCCTAGACCTAGCACCCAAAAGCTCGATAGGCAGAATTATCTGGTCGGACCATGCACCGGTCTACGGGGCACTAACGGGGGGAGACAACAGGATTGGGCAACACAGCTGGCGTCTAAACGATAATTTATTGGGAGACCCCTGCTGCCTGAGCGAGATATGCCAGACTATAGAAAACTTCATAGAAAATCATAAAACAGATGAAATGGCCCCGCCCATGAAATGGGAGGCTCTGAAATGTGTCTTACGGGGAGTGTTTATTTCACACGGCGCTAGGCTCAAGAGAGAAAGGACGGATAAACTGCGAGACTTGTTGACAAAATTGGATATTGCAGAACTATCCAACAAAACAAAAGCCACTGCAACTACAGGTGCAAAAATCTCCCTACTACGCCAACAGATCCTATCAATCATGGACCAGGCTAGCCTATGCTCTAGAGATAAAATGAGAGGAGGATACTATGAATATGGAAACAAATGTAGCGCTTGGCTAGCCAGAGCCCTAAATCCACGAGAACCACACTCACACATTTTTGCACTGAATGCCTCTAGAGGAAAAAAAGTGCATGCCACCACAGAGGTAGTAGAATGCTTCCGTAAATATTATGAGGAGCTCTGCAACATCCACAATAACGACACGGGCCCTGAGGGAACCGGGGACACAGGAGTGGTGTCATACTTGGAGGAGCACGGCCCAGGCCCCATATCCGGCGAGGAGTCAGAGGCATTAGAGGCCGACATATCCGAACAGGAGATTCTGGAGGGGATCCAGAAGCTCAAAATCGGTAAAAGCCCAGGCCCAGACGGCTTCACACCTAGATTTTATAAGACATGCGGGAACCTACTAGCACCCCTACTACATAGTTCCTTCAACGCCATCTCTAGGAATTGCCCGTTACCGCCTCAGGTGCTACAGGCAATCATAACAGTGATTCCAAAGCCGGGTAAAGACCCGTTACAATGCGGAAGCTATCGACCAATTTCCCTTTTAAATGTGGACTTAAAGATTTTTGCTAAAACCATAGCCACCCGATTACAACCCCTTGTGCCAGGGCTGATATATGGAGACCAGGTGGGGTTTGTCTCGGGCCGTGAGGCTCGAGACAATACCATACGGACTATATCTTTGATTGGACGAGCCCAACAAGAAGGAATACCCCTATGCCTCCTATCTGTGGACGCCAAAAAGGCGTTTGATCGAGTGGAAAGGGGCTTCTTAGAAGCCACACTCCAAAAAATAGGACTCGGGCCTAGGCTGCGGAACTGGATCATGGCACTATATAGAGGTCCCACGGCACAGATCCGGGTCAACGGCAGGCTCTCACCCCCTGTAAACATCCGCAACAGCACGAGACAGTGTTGCCCCCTGTCACCCACTCTCTATGTCCTAGTAATGGAATCCCTCGCAAATACAATAAGAAGCAATGCAGATATCAAAGGCTTCCCAGTCGCCTGCACCGAACATAAACTAGCATCATTCGCGGATGAATTACTCATTTATCTGACTAACCCCCAAACTAGTCTCCCAGTCATACTACAAGAATTCAAAAGATATAGCCGACTGAGCAATTTTAAAATAAACATCAACAAGTCCGAAATCCTAAACATAAATCTACCTCCCGCGGAAGTCGCCCTCCTAAAATCCTGATTCACACTGAAATGGAAAGACGATCACATCAGATACCTGGGTGTTAATATCTCTTCCAAGCTAGACAACCTGTTCGATATCAATCACAAACCCCTGTGCTCGGCGCTAGAGAAGGACCTATAGAGGTGGCAACCCCTGACCTTATCGTGGTTCGGCAGGATTAACACACTAAAAATGAATGCTCTTCCCAGATTCCTTTACTTGTTCCAGACCTTACCGATCCAGATCCCTAAAATCTTTTTCACACGACTCAGAAGAGCACTGGTGAAATTTGTGTGGAATGGAGCAAGGCCCAGACTAAGCTATAAAATATTAACCCCAAAAAAAGAAACGGGAGGGGTGGGTCTCCCGGACCTCGCAAAGTATCATAGGGCGGCAATAAGCAAGTGTGTACTCGACCTAATGCTCAGAAGAAATACCAAGCGGTGGGTTGAGCTTGAACAGGATTCAGCTCCCTTCAATGGGCGGGGCCTGTTCTGGCTTAGGGGCGGTCTTGGGCGCCGAGGGATCACGGTCTCTCCGCTCGTAGAGACCATCCTGAAACAATGGGACGGTTTCGCAGCAAAAACAGGCCTGATTTCGATACCCGGCCCCTGGACACCCCTAGTAGGTAACCCGGAATTTCCGCTGGGTGCACGAGGTCTACCCCTACTAGATAGGTTAGAGACACCTGTCCCTAGAATAAAGGATGTAACGACAACAGGGGGAATCATGCCACTAGAGGCCCTATTGGGAGAGGGGAGCCAGATGGCCGGTGCATGGTTCCAACACCGACAGTTAAACCACTTCATACGGGCACAGGGTCAGGTCTCGGAGGTGTTGCGCCAGCCCACCCCCTTCGAGGAGATGTGTGATACGTCCCCTGAAGGGAAAGGGGAGATCTCAATGGTCTATGGCATGTTGGTAGCCGGGGATGCGCCAGACGGTGGGGTAGGTTACAGGGAAGATGGGATAGCGACTGGACCAAATCCTTTATCATGATCCACAAAATGCCTGTCTCAGGCAGGCACCACGAAATGAACTACAAAGTCTTGTCCAGGTGGTACCGCACCCCGGCGCGCCTGGCCAAGATGTATCCCAATATTAGCAGCAACTGTTGGAGATGCCTCAATGACCTAGGGTCGATGATTCACATTGGGTGGTCCTGCCCTCTGGTGTCTTCCAGGTGGAGGGAGGTAAATGCCTTATACAATGTCCTGTCCAAAAAGGAGATCTCATTTACACTAGAGATGGCTCTCCTCTCCAGCACTCCAGGCCCCGAAGCCTTGATCAAAAAGGGAATCCTCAAATTTTTTCTCCTGGCAATGAGACAGGTGATTCCGCAAAAATGGAACACAACGGATAATAACACAACGCTTAATGTGGGCAAAAGCCATGGACGACATTCAATATATGGAGGAACTAAGTGCCAGGGATGATACTAAATCTTCTACGTACTACGCTACATGGGCGATATGGATAAGCTTTCGTTCCTCGGACAAATTTAATCAATGGTTAAATAGCGGAGTGGTGCCGACCTGAATATAACTACCATGGGACACTGCCCCAGACAGTGTCCAACAGTGGGTGGTTCCTGCCGAGCGGACCAGAACCCCCCTCTAATCTCCTTTCCCAGAGCCCCTAGTGGCTCCTCTATCCCTCTTCCCCTGGATATCTCCCCCCTTCCTCCCATTCTTATACCCCTTTCGCTCCCCCCCCCCTTCTTTTTTTTTTCCCTCTCTCCTTAATAGCAAAACCGAAGATGCGAAGTAAGAATAGTATCAACAAGACCCATGCTACAGGAGTGGGTGAGAACCCCCGGCTTCCCGTATGCATCTGAGGTACAAACAAACCTCTAAGGTTTAGTTATAATAATAAGTGTTAACAAAAAGTTTGAGAAACTTGCCAATAGCAATTGACTCGAGATCTGTTCTAAAACATAGTCCACTTTGGGTTTTTTCCTTTTTGTTCTTTTTCATATCAGCATACTTGTCTACGTTTAAGTAATTAGTAGAGATGAGCGAGCACCAAAATGCTCGGGTGCTCGTTACTCGGGACAAACTTTTCGCGATGCTCGAGGGTTCGTTTCGAGTAACGAACCCCATTGAAGTCAATGGGCGACCCGAGCATTTTTGTATTTCGCCGATGCTCGCTAAGGTTTCCTTGTGTGAAAATCTGGGCAATTCAAGAAAGTGATGGGAACGACACAGCAACGGATAGGGCAGGCGAGGGGCTACATGTTGGGCTGCATCTCAAGTTCCCAGGTCCCACTATTAAGCCACAATACCGGCAAGAGTGCCCCCCCCCTCCCAAAAACTTTTACTTCTGAAAAGCCCTCATTAGCATGGCATACCTTTGCTAAGCACCACACTACCTCCAACAAAGCACAATCACTGCCTGCATGACACTCCACTGCCACTTCTCCTGGGTTACATGCTGCCCAACCGCCCCCCCTCCCCCCCACAGCGCACACCAAAGTGTCCCTGCGCAGCCTTCAGCTGCCCTCATGCCACACCACCCTCATGTCTATTTAGAAGTGCGTCTGCCATGAGGAGGAACCGCAGGCACACATTGCAGAGGGTTGGCACGGCTAGGCAGCGACCCTCTTTGGGCGATAGCCCACAATGCTGTACAGAAGCAATGAGAAATAGAATCCTGTGCCACCGCCATCAGGAGCTGCACAAGTGGGCATAGCAATGGGGAACCTATGTGCCACACACTATTCATTCTGTCAAGTTGTCTCTGCATGCCCCAGTCAGACCGGGCTTTTTAATTCATAGACACAGGCAGGTACAACTCCCTATTGTGAAGTCCCTGTCGACCGACAGCATGGGTGGCTCCCTGGAACCCACCGGCGATACACAAAAATATCCCATTGCATTGCCCAACACAGCTGAGGTAGTAATGTCGTGCTTAATGCAGGTGGGCTTCGGCCCACACTGCATGCCCCAGTCAGACTGGGGTTCTTTACAAGTGGACACATGTAGGTTAAACTCCGTGTGCACCTACAGCATGGGTGGCTCCCTGGAACCCACCGGCGATACACAAAAATATCCCATTGCATTGCCCAACACAGCTGAGGTAGTAATGTCGTGCTTAATGCAGGTGGGCTTCGGCCCACACTGCATGCCCCAGTCTGACTGGGGTTCTTTACAAGTGGAAACAGATGCATTTGTAATTCCCTGTGGACCCACAGCATGGGTGGGTGCCAGGAAGCCACTGGCGGTACATAGAAATATCCCATTGCATTGCCCAACACAGCTGAGGTAGTAATGTCGTGCTTAATGCAGGTGGGCTCCGGCCAACACTGCATGCCCCAGTCAGACTGGTAATATGTACCTTAACAGTAACCGCGTTGGTGGTAATGTGGTGGTGACTGCGGACCTAGTAGCGCGGTTTTATTTTGTTGGTTTTCGGAATGTGGCCAGGATTAAGTGGGCCGTGGCGGGGGATGTTTTGGAGGCACTACGTGTCCTCTCCACGTGTCCGTGGTTATATGCACCTTAACAGTAACAGCGTTGGTGGGAAATGGCCTCGCCGCCATCATGTCTTTGGGAAGCCACTGTTTCCACACCCCAGAGACATACCATTAGCAGCGGTATAGGCAGAGCCCAGAATTAGTAACATTTCAGCCGTAGCATTAGCGACAGGCCCCACTAACATATCACTAGCAGCATTATAGGGGGAGCACAGACTTAGTTCCATTTCAGTAATAGTAGCAGCCTACACAGGCCCCAGTAACAATTCTGAAGCAGCAGTATAGTGGGAGCGCAGTCTTCGTTCCATTTCAGTAATAGTAGCAGCCTACACAGGCCCCAGGAACAATTTCGAAGCAGCAGTATAGGAGGAGCATAGTCTTAGTTCCATTTAAGTCATTGTAGCAGCCTACACAGGCCCCAGGAACAATTCCGAAGCAGCAGTATAGGAGGAGCATAGTCTTAGTTCCATTTAAGTCATTGTAGCAGCCTACACAGGCCCCAGGAACAATTCCGAAGCAGCAGTATAGTGGGAGCGCAGTCTTAGTTCCATTTCAGTAGCTGCAGTATAGCCAAGGCTCAAGTTACATTTATGTAGCTAAAGTGTAGGCCAACCCCACACACACTTCTGTACCATGAGTGCAGGCGAAGAACATACAAATTGCTATGATTACACTGTAGGTGAGGGCCCCAAAACATTGGTGTACCAACAGTACTAATGTACCTCAGTAAAAATTGGCCATGCCCAACCAAGATGGCAGGTGAAACCCATTTATCGCTTTGGTTAATGTGGCTTAAGTGGTAACTAGGCCTGGAGGCAGCCCAGTTTAACGAAAAATTGGTTCAAGTTAAAGTTCCAACACTTTTAAGAGCATTGAAACGTATAAAAAAATTTTAGAAAAATTATATGAGTGAGCCTTGTGGCCCTAAGAAAATTGCCCGTTCAGCGTGATTACGTGAGGTTTCAGGAGGAGGAGCAGGAGGAGGAGGAGGAATATTAGACACAGATTGATGAAGCAGAAATGTCCCCGTTTTGGATGGTGAGAGAGAACGTAGCTTCCATCCGCGGGTGCAGCCTACGTATTGCTTACGTATCGCTGCTGTCCGCTGGTGGAGAAGAGAAGTCTGGGGAAATCCAGGCTTTGTTCATCTTGATGAGTGTTAGCCTGTCGGCACTGTCGGTTGACGGGCGGGTACGCTTATCTGTGATGATTCCCCCAGCCGCACTAAACACCCTTTCCGACAAGACGCTAGCCGCAGGACAAGCAAGCACCTCCAGGGCATACAGCGCTAGTTCAGGCCACGTGTCCAGCTTCGACACCCAGTAGTTGTAGGGGGCAGAGGCGTCACCGAGGACGGTCATGCGATCGGCTACGTACTCCCTCACCATCCTTTTACAGTGCTCCCGCCGACTCAGTCCTGACTGGGGAGCGGTGACATAGTCTTGCTGGGGAGCCATAAAGCTGTCCAGGCCCTTAAAGACTGTTGCACTGCCTGGGCTGTACATGCTTCTCGATCTACGCACCTCCCCTGCTACCTGGCCCTCGGAAGTGCGCCTTCTGCCACTAGCGCTGTCGGATGGGAATTTTACCATCAGCTTGTCCGCCAGGGTCCTGTGGTATAGCAACACTCTCGAACCCCTTTCCTCTTCGGGAATGAGAGTGGGAAGGTTCTCCTTATAGCGTGGGTCGAGCAGTGTGTACACCCAGTAATCCGTAGTGGCCAGAATGCGTGTAACGCGAGGGTCACGAGAAAGGCATCCTAACATGAAGTCAGCCATGTGTGCCAGGGTACATGTACGCAACACATGGCTGTCCACACTAGGAAGATCACTTTCAGGATCCTCCTCCTCCTCCTCCTCAGGCCATACACGCTGAAATGATGACAGGCAAGCAGCATGGGTACCGTCAGCAGTGGGCCAAGCTGTCTCTTCCCCCTCCTCCTCATCCTCCTCATGCTTCTCCTCCTCCTCCTGAACGCGCTGAGATATAGACAGGAGGGTGCTCTGACTATCCAGCGACATACTGTCTTCCCCCGGCTCTGTTTCCGAGCGCACAGCGGCTGCCTTTATGGTTTGCAGGGAACTTCTCAAGATGCATAGCAGAGGAATGGTGACGCTAATGATTGCAGCATCGCCGCTCACCACCTGGGTAGACTGCTCAAAGTTTCAAAGGACCTGGCAGATGGCTGCCAACCAGGCCCACTCTTCTGAAAAGAATTGAGGAGGCTGACTCCCACTGCGCCGCCCATGTTGGAGTTGGTATTCCACTATAGCTCTACGCTGCTCATAGAGCCTAGCCAACATGTGGAGCGTAGAGTTCCACCGTGTGGGCACGTCGCACAGCAGTCGGTGCACTGGCAGATTAAACTGATGTTGCAGTGTCCGCAGGGTGGCAGCGTCCGTGTGGGACTTGCGGAAATGTGCGCCGAGCCGGTGCACCTTTACGAGCAGGTCTGACAAGCGTGGGTAGCTTTTCAGAAAGCGCTGAACCACCAAATTAAAGACGTGGGCCAGGCATGGCACGCGCGTGAGGCTGCCGAGCTGCAGAGCCGCCACCAGGTTACGGCCGTTGTCACACACGACCATGCCCGGTTGGAGGCTCAGCGGCGCAAGCCAACGGTCGGTCTGCTATGTCAGACCCTGCAGCAGTTCGTGGGCCGTGGGCCTCCTATCTCCTAAGCTGCGTAGTTTCAGCACGGCCTGCTGACGCTTGCCCACCGCTGTGCTGCCACGCCGCGCGACACCGACTGCTGGCGACGTCCTGCTGCTGCTGACACATCTAGATTGCGAGACAGAGGTTGAGGAGGAGGAGGAGGGTGCTTTAGTGGAAGAAGCATACACCGCCGAACATACCACCACCGAGCTGGGGGTGGGTAGGACGTGAGCGGTCCCAGGCTCTGACTCTGTCCCAGCCTCCACTAAATTCACCCAATGTGCCGTCAGGGAGATGTAATGGCCCTGCCCGCCTGTGCTTGTCCACGTGTCCGTAGTTAAGTGGACCTTGCCACTAACCGCATTGGTGAGGGCGCGTACAATGTTGCGGGAGACGTGGTCGTGCAGGGCTGGGACGGCACATCGGGAAAAGTAGTGGCGACTGGGAACTGAGTAGCGCGGGGCCGCCGCCGCCATCATAGCTTTGAAAGCCTCCGTTTCCACAACCCTATACGGCAGCATCTCAAGGCTGATAAATTTGGCTATGTGGACGGTTAACGATTGAGCGTGCGGGTGCGTGGCGGCGTACTTGCGCTTGCGCTCCAACACTTGCGCTAGCGACGGCTGGACTGTGCGGTGCGAGACATTGGTGGATGGGGCCGAGGACAGCGGAGGTGAGGGTGTGGGTGCAGGCCATGAGACGGTAGTGCCTGTGTCCTGAGAGGGGGGTTGGATCTCAGTGGCAGGTTGGGGCACAGGGGGAGAGGCAGCGGTGCAAACCGGAGGCGGTGAACGGCCTTCGTCCCACCTTGTGGGGTGCTTGGCCATCATATGTCTGCGCATACTGGTGGTGGTGAGGCTGTTGGTGGTGGCTCCCCGGCTGATCTTGGCAAGACAAAGGTTGCACACCACTGTTCGTCGGTCGTCAGGCGTCTCTGTGAAAAACTGCCAGACCTTAGAGCACCTCGGCCTCTGCAGGGTGGCATGGCGCGAGGGTGCGCTTTGGGAAACAGTTGGTGGATTATTCGGTCTGGCCCTGCCTCCACCCCTGGCCACCGCACTGCCTCTTGCAACCTGCCCTGCTGCTGCCCTTGCCTGCCCCTCTGAAGACCTGTCCTGAGTAGGCGTTGCACACCAGGTGGGGTCAGTCACCTCATCGTCCTGCTGCTCTTCCTCCGAATCCTCTGTGCGCTCCTCCCTCGGACTTACTGCCCTTACTACTACCTCACTGCAAGACAACTGTGTCTCATCGTCATCGTCCTCCTCACCCACTGAAAGGTCTTGAGACAGTTGCCGGAAGTCCCCAGCCTCATCCCCCGGCCCCCCGGGAAGTTTTCAATGGTTGTGCATCAGTGACAATAAACTCATCTGGTGGGAGAGGAACCAGTGCTGCCCAATCTGAGCAGGGGCCCGAGAACAGTTCCTGGGAGTCTTCCCACTCCTGAGCATGTGTCATTGTAGTGGAGTGAGGAGGCTGGGAGGAAGGAGGAGCAGCAGACAGAGGATTCGGATTTGCAGCACTGGACGGCAGAACTCTGGGTGGATGATAGCTTGCTCGAAGCACTTTCTGCCATCCACGACAGGACCTGCTCACACTGCTCATTTTCTAATAAAGGTCTCCCGCGTGGACCCATTAATTGGGCGATGAATGTGGGGACGCCAGAAACGTGCCTCTCTCCTAATCGCGCAGCAGTCGGCTGCGACACACCTGGATCAGGAGCTCGGCCTGTGCCCACACCCTCACTTGGGCCTACGCGTCCTCGGCCGCATCCACGTCCTCTCGCCCTACCCCTACCCCTCAGCATGCTGTATTACCAGTGATTTCCAAGCCAGGAAAGAAATTGGCGCAAGCCTGCAGCCAAAATAGAATTTTTTCCCTTGTTTTTCAAAGGACAAGCCACACTGCGTGTATTCAATGAATACTACTAAGTTTAATAACTGTGTTGTGGCCCTGCAAATGTGTCAGAGAACTGCAGTGATGCAAAGTTATTCGCTCCAGCAGATCAGGGATTTCCCATGCAGGAAAAAAATTGTCGCAAGCCTGCAGCCAAAATGGAATTTTTTCCCTTGTTTTTCAAAGGACAAGCCACACTGCGTGTATTCAATGAATACTACTAAGTTTAATAACTGTGTTGTGGCCCTGCAAATGTGTCAGAGAACTGCAGTGATGCAAAGTTATTCGCTCCAGCAGATCAGGGATTTCCCATGCAGGAAAGAAATTGTCGCAAGCCTGCAGCCAAAATAGAATTTTTTCCCTTGTTTTTCAAAGGACAAGCCACACTGCGTGTATTCAATGAATACTACTAAGTTTAATAACTGTGTTGTGGCCCTGCAAATGTGTCAGAGAACTGCAGTGATGCAAAGTTATTGGCTCCAGCAGATCAGGGATTTCCCATGCAGGAAAAAAATTGGCGCAAGCCTGCAGTAAAACGTAGCTGGCTGCGTCTGATTTTTTTTAACGTTCTGCACGCAGCACACACGTACCCAGAGCCCTGAGGACTGTCAGAGGCAGGTGAAATAGAATTTTTTCCCTTGTTTTTCAAAGGAAAAGCCACACTGCGTCTATTCAATGAATAATGTATGTCTTCTGGCCCTGCCTACACAATTCTATCCCTGTAGTATTAATGCCGGGTGCAATGGTCTGCACAGCCGGTTTTGAGAAAAAAAAAAAATGCAACACTGCTAACAGCAGCCTGGACAGTACTGCACACGGATAGATGTGGCCCTAGAAAGGACCGTTGGGGTTCTTGAAGCCTACACTCACTGCTAACACTCTCCCTGCCTAACCACCACTTCTGTCCCTATTGCAGGGCGCAATGCTCTGCAGATCCAATTTTGAAAAAAAAAATAAAAAATACAGTGCTAACACAGTACTGCACACTATTAGATGTGGCCCTGAGAAGGACCGTTGGGGTTCTTGAAGCCTACACTAACTCCTAACGCTCTCCCTACAGCAGCTCCAGCACGATACCACTGTCCCTCAGCTAACTCACAAGGCATCTGAGCCGAGCCGCGGGAGGGGCCGATTTTTATACTCGGGTGACATCTGATCGCCCCAGCCACTCACAGCAGGGGGGTGGTATAGGGCTTGAACGTCACAGGGGGAAGTTGTAATGCCTTCCCTGTCTTTCAATTGGCCAGAAAAGCGCGCTAACGTCTCAGAGAGGAAACTGAAAGTAACCGGAACACCGCGTGGTACTCGTTACGAGTAACGAGCATACCGAACACCCTAATATTCGCACAAATATCAAGCTCGGACGAGTACGTTCGCTCATCTCTACTCACTATACATTTCATTATTCAATCAAATATGCATAAAGAAAGAGGACTACAGATATACCACTAGTGTGTTCCTGCACCCCAATGCGCATTTCACCACCTGCATTCTCAAGGGGTGCCTATTGGTTTGTCTAAAATGTTATATTACCAGTTTGTGTGAACCTGTTTATATGGACACTGCATACCATGTGTTTTTTTAATTTTGGTAATCTTCAGGTCTAATAAAATTCAATGTATTATGCTCCTGTGCCTTGGACTTTGGTGTAGCTTATATTTATATACACTTTATTTGTAATTAGTTAATCACCGAGGCAGAAAATTCTTCAAATAATTTCAAACGATTCACTGAGGAAGAATCTATTATTAAAACCAACTAAGTTTATTAGAAAATTTATTTAAAAAATTGACAGAACAAAAACATATATAGCGAAAAAAAGGGGAACTACTGGGTATGAAGTATTCCTTCGTTCCTCATAGAAAACCCGTACAAAAGAACCATGCAGTGTTGCAGATACTAAACACTAAGTCACTTATGGGACCTATAGTCAGGAGGTTAGATGCTGCTCTCCTACTAATTGCTCAAGTGTAGTTCAGTGTTCGGGAAGGAAAGTTCCTTTTTGTTACAATCTCGTCAAAGATCCACCATAGCAGGTGGAGGAATTAGATTGCAACAAGAAAATTTTTTTTTTAGAAAGTCAGATAGATGATGTGTTTGCTGTACACAGCCGCCCCCTTGTATAATCCCTGGGTTATCAGCAAAGTTCTCCCCTATAGGATATTAAATATAGAGGGAGATAAAAAGTGAGCATTCGACATCTAATCTAATGGGAACTATTGAATATATTAGTGTTCCTAACAAATCCTAGTAGTACAAGTTCATGTACCCGGTAAACGTGCACACACTTAACCCTTCATATGCCGGAGTGTTATATATCCTCTTATAAAGAAGGATAAAGTGGGAACTCTCTATCTTATCGGTGTTCCTGACTAATCCGATTAGTACAGGTTGATGTATTGAACATTGACCAAGTTGTGCATATTTAACCTCTTTAGCGCTGAAATACTGCACCACTTCTGAGTAATCAGGGAAGTGGGCAGTCCCTACTCTGGAAAAATCCTTGCCAGCAACCCCAATCTGTCCATGACAATAAAGAAGAACTTAACCCCCTATGGTCTGAACACTAATGTTTTATAATCACTTTAAAGAAGTGAAGTGATTATCTCTCAAACATAGCACAGAGCATCATCCTGTATTTGTACACAAGTGATATCTACTGTATACGATACCCGAAAAACAAGGGGAGATTCTTCCTTGAGAAAGGGACAGGACTGGATGTCGAGTGTTCATTTTTTATTTTCCTCTATATTTAATATCCTATAGGGGAGAATTTTGCTGATAACCCAGGGATTATACACTGGGGCGGCTGTGTACAGCAAACACATTATCTATCTGACTTTCTAAAAAAAAATTTTTCTTGTTGCAATCTAATTCCTCCACCTGCTATGGTGGATCTTTCATGAGATTGTAACAAAAAGGAAATTGCCTTCCCGAACACTGAACTACACTTGATCAATTAGTAGGAGAGCAGCATCTAACCTCCTGACTATAGGTCCCATAAGTGACTTAGTGTTTAGTATCTGCAACACTGCATGGTTCTTTTGTACGGGTTTTCTATGAGGAACGAAGGAATACTTCATACCCAGTAGTTCCCCTTTTTTTCGCTATATATGTTTTTGTTCTGTCAATTTTTTAAATAAATTTTCTAATAAAGTTAGTTGGTTTTAATAATAGATTCTTCCTCAGTGAATTATTTGTAATTAGAGTTGATTCCCTTATAGGGATAGTAGAGGCTGATGAAATAGATCATTTCCATGATGATAAAGAAAGAAAAAGAGAAAAAAAAAACCGTCAGAAAAAAGAGATCCGCGCTCACAGGTGAAGTGCACTGAGGATAAATTCACGTGTAGACAATGGTGAAATGAAACACTTACTTGGAAGGAGGGGGGTATGATGTACAGATGCCCCCTCCTCAGAGTGTCCACCACAAGGTATAGAGCTGTGCTCCAAGTAGCAAGATGATTCTCCAGTTGTTGAAATCAAACAGAACTTTTAATACGGCAACGCGTTTCGGTGCAGAATAAGGCACCTTTCTCAAGCCATTAACATATGTTAATGGCTTGAGAAAGGTGCCTTATTCTGCACCGAAACGCGTTGCCGTATTAAAAGTTCTGTTTGATTTCAACAACTGGAGAATCATCTTGCTACTTGGAGCACAGCTCTATACCTTGTGGTGGACACTCTGAGGAGGGGGCATCTGTACATCATACCCCCCTCCTTCCAAGTAAGTGTTTCATTTCACCATTGTCTACACGTGAATTTATCCTCAGTGCACTTCACCTGTGAGCGCGGATCTCTTTTTTCTGACGGTTTTTTTTTTCTCTTTTTCTTTCTTTATTGTATCTGGGGGAGTTCTTCATTTAGACCCCCCAGCCTGTATCTGCAGCTCTCCTTTACATTGAAGGATTGGAGCACTGAGGAAAAGACACTCTGTGACTGCATCCACACAGCTGAGCTAGTGTGGATTGGATCCACCTGTGGCGCTCTCTACTTTTTTCCACTTCCATTTCCATGATGATGACATTGAATCGATATTGCAAGAGATATCTGAATCATTGTGAGTAAATGACATAACAGATGTGGGCTTTTTGAAGTTAGCCCCAGTAAAAATTAAACTAAAGCAGAATGTTGAAATTCCCTTTACCTGGATCATCATGAAACGTATGGACATACTAAAGGAGAGCACAAAAACATGGATGAAAATAGCAACCTCCAGGGTATTTATCGTCTAGATTTAATGTGGTGATTTATGGAGCCCCTTCTTGTATCAGAGCAATTGCAACATGTGCCATTCTCAAAGAAAACATTGCTGATATGATGCTAGATTGTTCTCTGTGTTTCATTCACTGCAAGGAACTACTGTTACAAGCAAACACAAAGCACTTGTCAATGGCGAGGTTAACTAAATACGAAGTGGCTCTTTTAACACCTCAAAATCTGACGATCAAGAGATGTACAAGACTGATTTCAGCCACGCTCCTTCCTGATATGAGTGAGGAGGAAACCATAAAGTATGACTGTCTTGAGTTGATGAAAATAGAAACTAATCCACTTGACAATGTGAGTGAGACCCCAATGCAGGTGAAACTCTATGTAGATGGCTCACATTTTTACTATGATGGTAAGTCACATGCAGATGGAGCTGCCCAAACTGGTGGGTATCATAAAAGTTCAGACTCACAGGAAGGCACATAGCAAAGAATCAGAGGGTAATAGAAAAGCAGACGTAGTGGTTCAAGCTCTGGTAATGATTTCCCCGCTTTAGGAATGTTTGCACAGTGCAATCTGTGTTATGTAGGATTTGTTACAGAAACTTCAAGAGCAGGCTACTGCTCAGGAGAAAGAAGAATGGACAAAAGTGACTGGTTTGTTATTTCCCTTGATACTACGCTCTGGTTGTTTGTCCATATTCTCGTTCTCAGTGTCCTGGGACTATGGTGTCCTGCAGCATTGTCCCTAGCTCAGAGTAGAGACCATCGCCCAGTTGCTGCCCTGGGGCCTAGCCCAGGGGGACAAGTAGGCAGGGACAGAGAGCCCTGACTTCTGCTTTCCCTGGTTCCCTGACAGAAACACTGGCCCAAAACGTATTCAGATTTCTACATCTGCCCAGCTAGTCTAAGTCCATCCATGGAGGCAGTTACAGCTTAAGCTAATCAGGTGCAGGTCCTGAGAGGGATGGTGCAAGATTTAACCACTCGCTTCCAATAGCAGGAACAGGCTGCGGCCAGCGCCCCAGCTGTTCTGCCTCTTGCTCATGCAGTTGAGGTTGAGCCCAAGGCTACACTACCTGATTTATTTTCCGGTTATCGGAGACAGTTCTTCTCTTTTTGGGAAGGTTGTAAGCTGTATTTTAGTTTGCGTCCGTACTCCTCTGAAACCGAGTTCCAGAGAGTTGGGATTGTTATTTCTCGTTTGAGAGGTGACCTGCAGAGTTCAGCTTTTTTATTACCCTCTGACTCACCTATCCAACAGTGCTTAGACTCGTTCCTTACCGCACTATGTCAGATCTATGATGAGCCAGATGGGGCCGGGTATGCTATCTCTGGATTATTGGCACTGCGACGTGCAGCGGGGGAGTACTGTTATCAATTTCAACAGTATTGCGCTGAGTCCGGTTGGAACGACTGAGCGCTCAAGGACTTATTTCTGACGGGTCTCTCTGATGCTCTAAGGGAACTCCTTGTTTCCCATCTTGAGCCGAACAGTTTGGAGCAAGCCATGACACTAGCCATTGGAGCCGACCGTAGCCTTAGGGCGAGACGTACTTCCAAGACCAGCTCTGTGTTATCTGCTCATGAAACCAATGTCCAGGGTTCTCCTGCCGTACCACCGGAATCCATGGAATCCCAGAAAACGCAAGGAGTTTCATCTGAAGAACTGACTGTGCCTGTACAGTGGAGAATTAGGACATCGCATTGCATCCTGTGAGAAGAGGCCGCAGCAAGAAAGACTTCCGCTCCTAGGCAATGTCCAGAAGGATCGCTTAGGAGCTCAGGTACTTCCGGAGCATTCTAAGTTGCTGCTATCATGTTCTATTGTTTTCAATTCATTCTATTGTTCTGGCCAAGCCTTCATAGATTCTGGGGCAGCTGACAATTTCATTAACTTTTGATTTCATAGCCCCCATTGCCTGGACTGGATTCTAAACCCTTACTAGCTGGGCGGGTCAGTCGGGTTACTCCAGAGCTTAAAGGGGTTGTCTCGCAACAGCAAGTGGGGTTATACACTTCTGTATGGCCATATTAATGCACTTTGTAATGTACATCGTGCATTAAATATGAGCCATACAGAAGTTATTCACTTACCTGCTCCGTTGCTAGCGTCCCCGTCGCCATGGATCCGTCTAATTCTGATGTCTTCTTGCTTCTTTAGACGCGCTTGCGCTGTGCGGTCTTCTTCCTGGTGAATGGGGCCGCTCGTGCCGGAGAGCTGGTCCTCGTAGCTCCGCCCCGTCACGTGTGCCGATTCCAGCCAATCAGGAGGCTGGAATCGGCAATGGACCGCACAGAGCCCACGGTGCACCATGGGAGAAGACCCGCGGTGCATCGAGGGTAAAGATCCCGGCGGCCATCTTGGTGAAAGAAGAAGTAGGAAGAACGAAGACGTCGCGGGGATTCGGGTAAGTAATAAATTCTTTTTTTTTTAACACATCCCTTGGGGTTGTCCTGCGCCGAACGGGGGGCCTATGAAAAAAAAAAAAAAACGTTTCGGCGCGAGACAACCCCTTTAAGCTGTCCGTGGGGGCCTTGCACACAGAGTTTTGTACCTTTCTGGTCATGGAAAACTTTCGGTGGACATGGTGCTCGGCCTACCATCGTTGAAGGTACATAACACAGTTATTAACTGGGAGACCATGGAGCTCATCCGATGGGGGTTAGGGTGTATTGATCACATGCCCTCAGTTCAGGTCCATTTTACTGAATGTAAGGATTTGACCCTGCCGCACTATATAACCGAATTTGCTGAAGTATTCTCTAAATAGCTGTCCTAGGCATTATCCCCCCACCAAGCGTGGGATTGTAAAATCAACCTTATTCCCGGGACGAAACTTCCTAAGGGTAGTATATATAACATCACTGTACCAGAGCGGGAATCTATGAATGAATACATTTCTGAGAGTTATGCTAAGGGGTATATCCGCCCATCTGCATCTCCTGCTGGGGCAGGGTTCCTCTTTGTAGAGAAGAAGGATGGTGGCCTTCGGCCTTGTATTGATTATAGACGCTTGAATAAAATCACAATCTGTAACCAGTACTCTCTTCCTCTGATCCCTGATTTCCTCAATCAAGTATCGGAGGCCAAGTGGTTCTCCAAGCTTGACTTGAGAGGAGTGTAAAACCGGATCAGGATAAGAGAGGGAGACAAATGAAAGACGGCATTCAACACACCATTGGGGCATATTGAGTATTTAGTGATGGCCTTCGGTTTGTGTAATGCCCGGCTGTCTTCCAGGGATTCATGAATGCTATATTCCAAGATGTCGTGGGCATTTTCCAGGTGGTTTACTTAGACAACATCCTGCTGTTCCCCACTGACTGTGAGTCACACCTTAGACCTTAGTAACTTACGGGTAGTCCTCACCCGACTTTGGGCAAACCAACTGTTTGTTAAACTGGAGAAGTGTATGTTTGGAGTTCAGGAGATCTCATATTTAGGGTACATAATTACCCCTTCTGTCATCCAAATGGATCCAGGGAAGGTTTGGGCGATAACGGAATGGGCGCAACCTACTAACGTGAAGGCTTTACAGCGTTTCCTAGGTTTTGCCGACTTGTACTGTAAATGTATTAAGGATTTCTCGGTGATCGCCAAACCACTAACTGATCTAACCAAGAAAGGGGCTGAGATAGGCAGTGCGACTTCGGAGGCGGTCGCTGCCTTTTTGTATCTTAAAGAAGCCTTCTCCTCTGCGCCAGTCCTCATACAACCCAACTTAACCAGCCCTTTTGTTGTGGAGGTTGGCGCCTCCGAATTTGGCGTGGGCACCGTCCTGTCACAAGGATCGGCAACCCTCTCTAACCTCCGACCTTGCGTGTTCTTGTCGGGAAAGTTCTCACTTTCTGAACGTAACTACAACATAGTTAATAGGGAATTGTTGGCCATCAAGTGGGCTTTTGAGGAATGGCTGCACTTCCTTGAGGGATCCAGACACCATATTACCATTCTCAGTGATCACAAAAACTTGGTGTACCTAGAGTTGGCTAAGAGACTAAATGCCAGGAAGGCACGCTGAGCTTTATTTTTTTCTCATTTTAATTTCATCGTCACGTTCTGGCCTGGGTCAAGAAACATTAAGGCTGATGCGTTGTCTCGTAGTTTTGATGTGCCCGAGCCCGTGGATTCCCTGTCAGAGGGGATCCTCTCTTAGCTGCATTGACTTCTGACATCTCGTCTCAGCTACATGCTGCCCAACAAGCTGCCCTGGAGGCTCTTCTGTAGAGCAAACTGTTCGTTCCCCTCTCCCTGAGACTACGAGTTATAGAAGAGATACTTTTTTCGGTCCTGACCGGTCATCCTGCATTAGGGGGTCGCTGGATTTATGTACTCGGTTATACTGCTGGCCCCAGATGTCCAGAGATGTCCATGTTTTTGTCAAGGCCAGCACAGCTAGAATCACAAGAAAAGTTGCGGAAACAAGACGCTGGGAAGCGCACTGTGTCTGACCCTTTTGTAGTTTGTCAACTAATTTATCTGTCCACTAAGAATTAAAGGCTGAAGGTGCTATCTCTCAAGCTAGTCCCTCGGTTTGTCGGTCTGTTCCCCATTACAAGGATTATTAACCTGGTTGCATATGAACTAGCCTTGCCTGACTCCTGGAAAGTGCATAACGTCTTCCACAAGTTGCTATTGAAGAAGTTCATTCCACCAGTATTGCCCACCTGCAAACCGCCTCCTCCCACCCTTGTCCAAGGGGAAATGGAGTTCGAAATAGAATGTATTCTGGACTCCAGGCGGGTATGGGGCACTTACCAATATTTGGTGCACTGGAAGAGGTTTGGGCCCGAGGAGTGATCTTGGGTTCCGACCAAGGATGTCCATGCTCCGCGTCTAGCCCACCGGTTCCATAGGACCTACCCCCTCAAGCTGGGTCGTGGGGTTCCCCTGTAAGAGGGGGAGTATTGTCAGGGTTGGTGGCTCTCGGGGTCGCCGTGCCCGCACTGTCAGCACTGTCGCTCCTGGGGGTGGTGTGTGGCGCAGGAGAACCACGGTACTGGTTACTACTCCTGGCCGCGCAGCTCCTTTATGCCGCCGGGGTGCTTGAGACACAGTGGCTGCTGCCCGGAGACGCATTCCTGTTGCTATGACAGCCGACTAGACCTCCTCTGTCTTAGTTTGTTCTGCTAGTGCTGAGGTCAGTTCTCCAAGCACTGTGTGATTACTGCTGCTGTCTGACTCTCCGTCCCAGAAGCTGATCAACTTCTGGGGCGGGAGCTCTGACAGCATTTAAACCCCTCAGTTTCTTCCAGAGACTGCCAGTGCTTGTTTAAGCTTCCTGTCACTCACCAGTGTTTTCCTGCTATTTCTGACTGATAGTGGTATTGACCTCGGCTTTTCCCCACACCTGACTCCATTCTTCCCTTGCCTGTACTGCGCTTCTTGGACTGACTTCTGAGCTTTGGACCATTTGGCTTGCTCCTGGACTAGCTTGTTATTTCCCTTGGTAGCACGCTATGTGTCAGGGTGGGCGGCTATCGGGGTCGCCATGCCCGCACTTCTGACACTGTCGCTCCTGCGGCTGGTGTGCGGTGCAGGGGTACTCCGGCGCTGGTTACCACTCCTGGCTGCGCAGCTCTTATAAGCCAGAGAGATGCTAGGGATGCGGCGGCTGCTGCCTGGCACCGCATTCCTGTTGCCAAGGCAGCCGGCTGCATTTCCTCTGGCTTAATCAGTCCTGCTAGTGCTGGGGGTGGTTCTCCCAGCACTCGGTAATTATTCTGCTGCAGTCAGGTGCTCCGCCCCAACCAGCTCCTGGGGCGGGAGCTCTGACAGGATTTAAACCCCTCAGTTGCTTCCTGACACTGCCAGTGTTTGATTAGGCTTCCTATCACTCACCAGCATTACTCTGCATTCCTGTTTGTTAGTATATTGACCTCTGCTTTTCCCCTGACCTGACTCCATCTCCTCCGGCCTGTACTGCGTTTTCTGGACTGACTTTAAGTGCTTGACCTTTGGCTTGCTCCTTGACAGCTTTGATGTTTTCCCTTTGTGCTGTGCTCTGGTTGTTTGTTTGTCTGTCTATTCGTTCTCTGTTTCCAGGGATTATGGTTTTTCCCGTCATTTTCTCTAGCCAGTGTAGGTACTGTTGCTCAGTTGCTGCCCTGGGGCTTAGCCCAGTGGGACAAGTAGGCAGGGACAGGGGTTGTGGGCTACGTTGCAGGGACTCCCAACTTCTGCTGTCTCTGGTATCCTGACACTCTGGTTGTTTGTCTGTCTGTATTCTCGTTCTCAGTGTCCAGGGACTGTGGTATCCTGCGTCATTTTTCCTAGTTCAGTGTAGGGACCGTTGCCCAGTTGCCACCCTGGGGCCTAGCCTAGCCAAGCAGGGACAGGGGTTGCGAGCTACGTTGCAGGGACCCCCGAATTCTACTTTTCCTGGTTCCCCGACAGCCACATTGTATATTTCACAAATATGCCCTTCTAATTGACCTTAGGCAGTGAAGTATGTGCACCAAAATAGCGGCAAAGCAAAGATTTTAGTGAAAAACGTGTAGGCCAATGTGCAATGTGTTTTATTTGTCAGTCCATAGTTGTGTACTAAGTATATGTGTAGTAATGATGTTGACTAGAGATGAGCAAGCACATTTGTCCGAGCTTGATGCATGTTCGAGTATTAGGGTACTCGAGATGCTAGTTACTCGAGACGAACACCACATGGTACTCGAGTCAACTGCATTTCCCTTCCTCATATGTTTAGCGCCATTAAACATGCAGGAAGGCATTATCACTTCCTGCTGTGACGTGTCAGCCATATGCCCGCCAACAGCAGTCAGTGGCTGGTGGGATCAGGTGGCTCACCTCAGACGCATGCTGGCAGAGGTTAGGGAAAGTGCTGCTGCTGATATAGGGAAAGTGTTAGAGTAGGATCCTGTCTTCAAGAACCCCAACGGTCCTTCTTAGGGTTACTCCTTTTTGTGTGCATTACAGTTGTGGCTGGCTGGAAGCAGTAGGGCACCATTTTGTTTTTAGCATCTCGGGCTGTGCAGGCCATTTCAGCTATACTGTTCTGTGTGTGCAGTGCATTATACAGAGTTTAGGGACAGAGCTGCTTATATAGGGAAAATTTTACAGTCGTGATCCTCTCTACAAGAACGCCAATGGTCCTTCTTAGGGCTACTTCTCACCATGTGCATTATAGTTGTGGCTGGCTGGGAGCAGTGGTGCACCATTTTTTTTTTATTGTGCATCCAGGCCTGTTCCCAGTCTTTCAGTTTTTGGTTTTCTGAGCCTGCAGCACATTACACTAAGGTCTCACCGTGAAACAGCACTCTAATATTTCCTAGGCTACTGCAAAGCATTTCAGTTATACCGTTCTCAGTCTGCAGTGCATTAGACAGAGGTCAGGGACAGAGCGGCTTATATAGGGAAAGTTTTACAGTCGTGATCCTCTCTACAAGAACCCCAACGCTCCTTCTTAGGGTTACTTCTCACTGTGTGCATTATAGTAGTGGCTGGCTGGGAGCAGTAGTGCACCATTTTTTTAATTACGCATCTAGGCCTGTTCCCAGCCTTTCAGTTATAGCTTTCTAAGCCTGCATTGCATTACACCGAAGTCTTACTGCTCAACAGTACTGTAATATTTCCTGGGCAACTGCAAACTATTTCAGCTCTGCCACTGTGCAGAGCGTCTCACAATACCCTTTCCTTGGGGGTGGGGGGGGGGGTTGAGATAGCCACAGTTACCAGCACTATCCACTGGCTGTAGAGTCTTCTCCCACTCCATACAGCCTCTATTATCTACAAATCTCTGTGAGCAGTAAATTACCCCTAGGTATCAGCGCAAGACAGCGGGATAATTTTTTCGAGTCACAGCATAGAGCCTCCACTATCTACAAGTCTCTGTGTGTGGTGAATTAGCCACAGTTGTCATTGCTATACAGTGGGGTAATTAATTTGGCCTTGCTCTATTCTTAATCCGCCATGATGAGGAGTAGAGGTAAGGGTCGAGGACTTGGACGCGGACGAGGGTGTCCAAGTGAGGGTGTGGGCACAGGCCGAGTTCCTGGGCGTGGTGAATCACAGCTGGCTGCTGAGGGAATAGGGGAGAGAGGCAAGTTGCTGGCCTTCCCAGATTCATATCACAATTTGTTAGTCCGCGTGGTAGATCTTTATTACAAACAGAGCAGTGTGAGCAGGTCCTGTCGTGGATGGCAGAAAACGCGTCCAGCAATGTATCTACCACCCAGTTTTCTACGCAGTCCACTACTCCCCACCTCCTCACTCCATGAAAATGACATATTCTGAGCAGGCAGACTCCCAGGAACTGTTCTTGGGCCCCTGCCGTGGGTGGGAAAAACCGGTTCCTCTCTCACCAGAGGAGTTTGTCGTGACCAATGCCCAACTTTTGGAAAGTTCCCGTAGTCTGGGTGATGAGACTGGGGACTTCCGGCAACTGTCTCAAGCTTTTTGTGGATGAGGATGATGAGACACAGTTGTCTGTCAGTGAGGTAGTAGTAAGGGCAATAAGTCCAAGGGAAGAGTGCACAGAGGATTCGGAGTAAGAGCCGCTGGACGATGAGGTGACTGACGCCACCTGGCTTGCTAAGCCTACTGAGGACAGGGCTTCAGGGGAGGAGGCAAGTGCAGCATCAGGAAAGGTTGGAAGAGGCAGTGGAGTGGCCAGGGGTAGAGGCAGGGCCAGAGCGAAGAATCCTCCAACTGTTTCCCAAAGCACCCCCTAGTGGCAAGCCTCCGCGCAGAGGGCTAAAACAGGCGTTGGAGCGAAAGCGGAATATGCCACCACCCACCCGCTTGCACAAGCTTTAAACGTGTACATTGCCAAATTAATCAGCCTGGAGATGCTGCTGTACAGGCTTTTGGAAACGGAGGCTTTCAAAAACATGATAGCAGCGGTCGTGCGTTACTCGGTCCCCAGTCACCACTCTTTTTCCCGATGTGCCATCCCTGCCCTACACCAGCACTTTTCCAGCAACATAAATCGTGCCTTCACCAAAGCGGTTACTGGAAAGGTCCACTTAACCACAGACAAGTGGACAAGTACTGGCAGGCAGGGCCACTATATCTCACTGACAGCACATTGGGTGAACTTGGTGGGGGCTGGGACCGAGTCAGAGTATGGTACCGCTCATGTCCTACCCACACCCAGAATAGCGTGTCCTACCTCAGTTCTGGTATCTGCGGCGTATTATGCCACCTCCTCCGCCACCTCTACCTCTCAATTAAGAAGTGTGAGCATGTCGTCAGCAGTCGGTAGCGTGCGGTGGCACAGCGGTGGGCAAGCGTCAGCAAGCCGTGCTGAAACTAATCAGCTTAGGTGACAAGAGGCACATGGCCCCCGAGCTGTTGCAGGGTCTAACAGAGCACACCGACCTCTGGCTTTCGCCGCTGAGCGTCCAACCGGGCATGGTCGTGTGCAACAATCGCCGTAACCTGGTGGCAGCTCTACAGCTTGACAGCCTCGCACACGTGCCATGCCTGGCCCACATCTTGAATCTGGTGGTTCAGTGATTTCTGAAGAACTAACCCCACTTGTCTGACCTGCTCGGCAAGGCAAGCGGTGTCTGCGCACATTTCCGCAAGTCCACCATGGACGCTGCCACCCTGAGAGTCATCCTCCTAGTGAGGACAAGGATGTGTTGCGTACTGGGACCCTGGCACACATGGCTAACTTCATGTTAGGCTGCCTTTCCCGTGACCCCACGTTAGACACATTCTGGCCAACACGGATTACTAGGTGAACATTCTTCTCTACCCACAGTATAAGGAGAACCTTTCTACTCTCATTCTGGAAGAGGAAAGGGGTACGAGAGTAATGCAATACCACAGGGCCCTGGTGGAAAAAGTCATGCTAAAGTTCCCATCTGACAGCACTAGTCGCAGAAGATGCAGTTCCGAGGGCCAAGTAGCAGGGGAGGCGCGGGGATCAGGCAGCATGTCCAGCACAGGCAGGGGAACACTCTCCAAGGCCCTTGCCACTTTTATGGCTTCCCAGCAAGACTGTGTCACCACTTCCCAGTCAAGGCTGAGTCAGAGGGAGCACTGTAAAAAGATGGTGAAGGAGTACGTAGCCAATCGTACCACCGTCCTCTGTGATGCCTCTGCTCCATACAACTATTGGGTGTCAAAGCTGGACATGTGGCATGAACTTGGGCTTTACGCTGTGAAGGTGCTGTCCTGCCCTGTTGCTAGCCTCTTGTCAGAGAGGGTGTTTAGTTCAGCTGGGGAATCATCATGGATAATTGTACCCACCTGTGAACTGCCAGCGCCGACATGCTTGCACTCATAAAGATGAACAAAGGCTGGATTTCCCCAGACTTCTCTTCTCCACCGGTGGAACGCAGCAGAACCTAATGATTCTTTTCACTGCAACAGGAAAAAAATGCATCATCTATGACCACAAAAAGGGGGAATTAGCTTTGTCAATCACTCTCGGATATTACTCTTTCTACTCCTCCTCCTAAAACAGCATGTCATCACGCTGAACTGCCAATTTTTCTCCAGCCGAAAAGGCTCTGTTTAAAAGTTTTTTACAATTTTTAATAGATGCAAAAGTTTTTATACTTTAACAGAAACCAATTTTTTAAGAGGGCTACCTCCAGGCTCTGTTACAAATTAAGCAACAGCGAGCTGTATCTTTAAAAAATGCTTATGGGTTTCACCTGCCCTCACTGTTGAGCAATTTTTCAGGAGTACACTTATACTCTTGGTACACCAATTTTTCAGGCCCTTGCTTATACTGTTATCTAACTAATTTTACCGGCCTTCGCCTACACACAAATTATTTCAGGTGTTCGCCTATACTCTTGGTACACCAATGTTGCAGGGTTCCTCCTATACTCTTGCTACATAAATGTTAAAGGGGTCCGTCTACACACTTGCTACTGAAAGGTTTGAGGGGTTCGCCTATACCAGTGGTGGCGAACCTATGGCACGCGTGCCAAAGGTGGGACGCAGAGCCCTCCATACTGGCACGCGCCGCCATTGGCCGCCCACCACATGTAAATACCGGGAGGGGCCGCAGCAAAGAGGCATGCAGCGTCGAGACAGAGGACAGCGCCGACCCTGGGAGCTGTGGCGGCAGAGGCTGAGGCGAAGGAGGAGAGCGCACCACAACTGAGGTGAGTAAGTAGGGGAGGCAGCTATGGGATGTTACTATTGTCCTGGGGACACTATGTGATTTTATTATTAGGCTGTGAGATGCTATGGGATGTCACTATTGCACTGGGGGACACTATGGGATGTCACTATTAGGCTGTGGGATGACACTATTACGCTGGGGGCCGCCATGAGGTGTCGCTATTACGCTGGGGGCCGCCATGGGGTGTCGCTATTACGCTAGAGGCCGCCATGGTGTGTCGCTATTACACTGGGGGCTGCCTTGGGGTGTCGCTATTACGCTGGGGCCACCGCTATTATGCTGGGGGCTGCTGGGGGGTGTCGCTATTATGCTAGGGGTCGCCGGGGTAGGGGTCACAATTATCGTTGGGGGTCAGTGATGGGGGTCACTTACTGTTGGGGGGGGGTCACTATTACCGCTGGGGTCATGGTGGCGGTCACTATTACTGCTGGGGTATGTTTACATATGGCGGAAATAGGCAGGGCTGCTTCAAAATAGACGGTGAAGATTTTGACTGCTTTTTGGATGCGGAAATGCTGCAGAATTTTTCACAGAAATCTCAGCTGAGGACATTCTGCAGTATTTCCGCATCTAAAAAGCAGTCAATATCTGCATGCTGCCTATTTTGAAACAGCCCTTTCCTTTTTAGAACGATAGGGGTAAAATCATACGTCGTGATAAGCCCCACGAGCATCACAGTCTGCTTGAGGCCCATGATTACTGAGGGTGTGGGCAGAGGCCAAGGTCCTGGGGGAAAGAATCAACTGCATCAGGTTTGGCCTATGGAACTTCTTTGTGTTTCATCCAATCTTTGGAGCGATGAAAGCAACCGTAGCTGATTAATTGAGACATTCACAGCTGTACTAGCATCCAAGTCCGCTTTATGCCCATGATTACTGGGGGTGTGAGCCGAGGCCGAGGTCCTTGGCAGGGTAAAACTGCCTTGCTTGGGCTCTCTGATTTTTTTATGTGTAATACCGTATTTGAGTTTCATGGGTTTGCCTATGCTGTGGGTGCACAAAGACTTCCCATTGCGTTGGTTTACCTGTCTGGCACAGATAAACTGACTGACCTGGCTAGGGTGCAGACAGCTTTCCCATGGCTGTATTTTACCTATCTGACACAAAGACACTGAATAACTAGGGCAGAAGTGTGTGCCAAGATCCTGGGCAGGGTGAAACTCTGTCATGTTTTGGCACTCACTTTTCTTCATGTTTAATACTGCCTTTGAGTTTCATGGGCTCGCCTATTCTGTGGGTGCACAAAGGCTTCCCCATTGCGTTATTCAGCTACCTGACACAAACAAAGAATGAACTGGGCAGAAATGTGGGCCGAGGCGGAGGTCCTTGGCGGGGTGTAACTTTGCCATGCTTGGGCACTCTGATTTCTTCATGTGTAATACTGTCTTTGCGGTGTTTTAGCCATCTGGCACAAATACACTGACTGAGTAGGGCATAGAAGGCTTTCCCAGTGCGATATTCAGCTTTCCCATTGCTATGTAACTCGCGGCACCTTGGGTCACACAAGGTGGAGGCTGTGACCGAGCCTGACCCTGGGCCCGCTCACATGCTTCCCACACAGAGTTTTGCTGGTCTTACCTCGGTCATGGTACCTCGGCCTTATTATGCCACCTGCTACTCCTGCTTGGGGTCTGGGGATCTGCGCTGGTCGATATGTATTTGCTCTCATGTTACCACAGTTATCTGAGACACTGGTTTGGACCAATCAAAAGAAGCGTAACTGAATTAATGAGACATTCATAGCTGTACTAGCATCCGTGTCCGCTTTGTGCCAACGATTGCTGAGGGTGTGGGCAGAGGCCGAGGTCCTGGGGGGATGCAACTCTGCTAGGTTTGGCCTATGGAATTTCTTTGTGGTTCATCCAGTCTTTGGAGCAATGAAAGCAACCGTTACTGATTTAATGAGACGTTCACAGCAGTATTAGCATCCAAGTCCGCAGTAGGCCCACAATTGCTGAGGGTGTGGGCAGAGGACGAGGTCCTGGGTGGGGTGAAGCCCTGCCATGTTTAGGCACTGTAATTTCTTCCTGTTTAAAACTTTTCTTGGGTTTTATGGACTCGCCTATGCTGTGGGTGCACCAAGGTTTCCCAGCGCGGTGTTCAGCTGTCTGGCACAAATACACTGAATGAATTGTGTGGGGACACATGGATTTCCCATTGCTATGTAACTCACAGCACCTTGGCTCAACGAGGTGGAACTTGGGGCCAAGCCTGACCCCAGACCCGCTCACATGCTTCCTACACAGATTATTGCGGGTCCTACCTCGGTCACGATTTCTCAGGCTTATTATGCCTCCTGATTTGGGTCTGGGGATCAACGCAGGTCGACATGTATTTGCTCTTGTGTTACCACAGCTATCTGAGACACTGGTTTGAACCAATCAACAGAAGCGTAACTGAATTAAGAAGATGTTCATAGCAGTACTAGCACCTGGGTGCGCTTTATGCCCACGATTGCGGGGGTGAGGGCAGAGGGGGTGCAACTGTGTCAGGTTTGGCCTGTGCAACTTCTTTGGGGTTCATCCAGTCTTTGGAGTGATGAAAGCCACTGTAACTTAATGAGACCTTTGAGGGGTCCACCTATACACTTGCTACAGAGATGTTTCAGGGGGCCGCCTACACACTTGCTACAGAAAGGTTTGAAGGGTTCGCCTACTGTGGGTGCACAAAGATTTCCCATTGCGGTGTTTTAGCTATCTGGCACAAATACACTGAATGACTTGGGTAGGACGCAGAAGGCTTTCCAATTGTGGTGTTCAGCTATCTGACGCATACAAAGAATGAATTTGGCAGAAGTGTGGGCAGAGGCCGAGGTCCTTGGTGGGGTGAAACTCTGCCATGTGTGGGCACTCTGATTTCTTTATATTTAAGATTGTCTCTGGGTTGCAGGGGCTCGCCTATGCTGTGGGTGCACAAAGATTTCTCATCTTGGTGTTTTAGCTATCTGGCGCAAATACACTGAATGACTTGGGTAGGGTGCAGAGTGCAGACGGCTTTCCCATTGCGTTGTTCAGCTATCTGACACATACACAGACCAAATTGTGTGGGGACACATGAATTTTCCCATGCTATGTAACTCATGGCACCTTGGGTCACACGAGGTGGAGCCTGGGTCCGAGCCTGATCCTGGGCCTGCTCACATGCTTTCCACACAGAGTATTGTGCGTCCTACCTGGGTCATGGTTTCTCAGCCTTATTATGCCACCTCCTCTTCCTGCTGCTTGGGGTCTAGGGATCAGCGCAGGTCGATATTTATTTGCTCTTGTGTTACCACAGTTATCTGAGACACTGGTTTGAACCAATCAAAATAAGCGTAACTGAATTAAGAAGATGTTCAGAGCAGAACTAGCACCTGAGTCCGCTTATGCCACCTCAACCTCCTCCTCTGGGTCTGGGGATCAGTGTTGGACGGCATTTATTATCTCTCGTGCTACAAATTACCACAGTTATCCGAGATACTGGATTGAAGCGTTCACAGGAAGCATAACTCATGTTTTCAGGTGTTTCACACAACCTCCCCCATGCGGAGCATCGGTCTGCCTGAAAAATGCTTGAGTCTCCCATTGACTTCAATGGGGTTCATTACTCGAAACGAGCTCTCAAGCATTCCGAAAGTTTCTACTCGTGTAACAAGCACCAAAGCATTTTGGTACTCGCTCATCTCTAATACTGACCAATAAAATAAAGTTATCATGTCATTTTTGTTGCAATTTGTACACTCTAGAAACAAGACGCACTGAAAGATGGCGGAATGTCGTTTTTTTTTGTTTTTTTCATTTTATTCCACTTAGAATTTTCTTAAGGTTTTTCAGTACATTATATGGTACATTAAATAGTATCATTGAAAAATACAGCTCGTCCCGCAAAAAACAAGCCCTCATACAGCGACATTGATTGATAAATAAAGGAGATACGACTTTTTAAAAGGGGGTGAGAACAGAAATGGAAAAAAATAAAATAAAAAGCCGCGCCATTAAGGGGTAAACAGGTTAAAAGGCTAGGTGGAATTATATCTGGAATATAGCTCTATAGCTGTACTTCTGATTTTGGTTGTATGAGTTGTGATAAAAGTTTTGCCTGTGATCTTCAAAAAAATTCCAGTCGAATTGGAAATGTTTTCCAGGAAAAGCTTCAATTGAACCTACATCACATTCAGAATCATAAACTGATTTTAGGACAATTATTGCTACTGACAAATTATCATGTGCATCATGTGTAATAGAAACCCTTAAAGACATCAAGAATTCTATGAATTGTAGAAATGCATTATCATTACTAATGCTACTGTACAGACATATGATAACTAATTCTATATAATCTTACATTGAATGCACATGTTATTACACCACTACTATTCTTTAGCCTAGTATATATTATGGAAAAAGAAAAGGCCTGATCTACAATGGACAGCCTTGTACTTAACAATGCAGGTTCATTTTGGGGCAGACTTTGAGACAGGCTGGGAGAAAGCCGGTATCTTAGAGGTCAAGCTCGTTTGCTTCAGAGATGATAAAAAGATGGGAAATGATAGAGAAATTACATAGCTTTTAGGGATTCTGAGGACTTGAAGACAACATGAATTCAGGTCATGGTAGAATGTCTTTGTCTTTAGTTTAGCTTTAGGGATGAGCGAGCATACTCGCTAAGGGCAATTACTCGAGCGAGTACTGCCCTTAGCGAGTACCTGCCCGCTCGGAAGAAAAGATTCGGATGTCGGCGGGGGGCGGGGAGCGGCAGGGGAGAGCGGGGGGAAACGGAGGGGAGATCTCTCTCTCCCTCTCTCCCCCACACTCCCCCCTGCTCATTCCCACAACTCACTGCTAACCCGCGCCGGCACTCGAATCTTTTCTTCAGAGCCGGCAGGTAATCGCTAAGGGCAATACTCGCTCTAGTAATTTCCCTTAGCGAGTATGCTCGCTCATCTCTGTTTAGCTTGACTATGTTTTTTTATTTGTCAATAATTATCATAGTCTTGACTAGAGATGAGCGAGCGCACTCATCCGAGCTTGATGCTCGTTCGAGCATTAGGGTGTTCGAGATGATCATTACTCGAGACTTGCACCACGCGGCACTCGACTCCATTACATTTCCTTCCCTGAGAAATTTGCGCCCTTTTCCGGCCAATAGAAACACAGGGAAGGCATTAAAACTTCCTCCTGTGACGTTCCAGCCCTATCCCACCCCCCTGCAGTGAGTGGCTGGCGCGATCAAGTGACCCCCGAGTATATAAATCTGCCCCACCCGCGGCTCGCCACAGACACACGCTAAGAAACAACAGGGAAAGTGCTGTTGCTGTTATAGGGACAGTGTTAGCGTCTTCAAGAACCACAACGGTCCTTCTTAGGGCCACAGCTCACCTAGTGCATTACTGTTGTGGCTGCTGTGAGCAGTTTTGCACAAATTTTTTTTTTATGTATATCGGGCGTGCAGGCTGTAGCGTTCTCAGGCTGCAGCCTGTACTTGAGTATAGGGGCAGTATTGGTCAGGCAGGGACAGTGGTAGTGTAGAATTCTGTCTACAAGAACCCAATGGTTCTTCTTAGGGCAACCTGTGACCATGTGCATTTAACTCCGTGGTTGCTGGGAGTTGTAGTACCTCTGTATTGCATAGCCTAGCCTGTGTGCAGCCTTCATTTAAACATTTTTCTGTCCGCACTTTGCGTCGCCTGAGTTCACTCTGCCTGTAAGAGTACGCCAAGAAACCACACATTTTCTACAACGCTCTGTGCTCTACGTGTGCTGTCTCAGAAGTTCACGGTCTGCCCGACGCCCATAGATTGAAAGTGCAATACACACTGCCTAGCCTCAGCCTGCATTGCAGAGTAAAATAAGGAGATTTAAACAAAAATTCCTTTTTACGGCGAACGGTTACCCAGTGCAAGGGCCTGCGTGGCCTGTGGGACTTCACGCCCATCCAAACTGCATAGTTCACAGCTAGCCCTAAGTGCAGCCTTCCTTATAATTTATCTGTGGCTTTATTTTGCGCTATATTACCGCTGGCAGCCAGCAACTGCGCGGCAATAATTCACAAACATTTTTACACCGCTCTGTCTCTGCTCGATTCTTAATCCAGCATGCTGAGGGGTAGGGGTAGGGGCAGAGGACGCGGTCGCAGTCGAGGACGCGGAGTCCCAAGTGAGGGTGTGGGCATAGGACGAGTTCCTGGTCCAGGTGAATTGCAGCCGGCTGCTGCGAGAGTAGGAGAGAGGACAGTTTCTGGGGTCCTCAGCTTCATATCGCAATTTTTGGTCCACGCCGTTGACCGTTATTAAAAAATGAGCAGTGTGAGCAGGTCCTGTCGTGTATGACAGAAAGTGCATCCAGCAATCTATTGACCACCCAGTCTTCTACGCCGTCCACTGCTGCAACTCTGAATCCTCTGGCTGCTGCTCCTCCTTCCTCCCAGCCTCCTCACTCCATGAAAATGACACATTCTGAGGAGCAGGCAGACTCCCATGAACTGTTCTTGGGCCCCTGCCCAGATTGGGATATATTTATGTACCGCCGGTGGCTTCCTGGGACCCACCCTTGCTGTCGGTCCACACGGACTTCACATTAGGGAGATGTACCTGCCTGTGTATACTCATAAAAAACTCTAGTCTGACTTGGGCATGTATTGTGGCCGAATTCCACCTGCATGTAATCTGACGTTAGCTCTGCTGTCCAGGGCACTGCAATGGGATCTATTTATGTACCGCCGGTGGGTTCCAGGGAGCCACCCATGCTGTGGGTCCACAGGGACTTCACATAGGGGATTTGTACCTGCCTGTGTCTATGCATTAAAAACCCCAGTCAGGTTGGGGCATGCAGTGTGGGCCGAAGCCCACCTGCATTTAATCTGATGTTACCTCAGCTGTGCTGGGCAATGCAATGGGATTTATTTATGTACTGCCTGTGGCTTCCTGGGACCCACCCATGCTGTCGGTCCACACGGAGTTGTACCTGCCTGTGTCTACTTATAAAGAACCCCAGTCTGACTGGGGCATGCAGTGTGGGCCCAAACCCACCTGCATTTAATCTGACATTTGCTCTGCTGTCCAGGGCACTGCAATGGGATATATTTATGTACCGCCGGTGGGTTCCAGGGAGCCACCCATGCTGTGGGTGCACACGGAATTCCCATTGCGGAGTTGTACCTGCCTGTGACTATTTATAAAAAACCCCGGTCTGACTGGGGCCTGCAGTGTGGGCCGAAGCCACCTGTATTTAATCTGACGTTAGCTCTACTATCCGGGGCTCTGCATTGGGACAAACTACAGGAGCAATACAGCGCTAATGAGATGTGCACAGCTACGCTAGCATTGGAGTCCGCTGTAGGCACGCGATTGCTGAGGGTTTGTGCACAGGCCTATGTCCTGGGTGCAGTGAAAGTCCGCTTCCTGCCTACGATTGCTGAATCTGTGGGCCGAGGCCTATGTCGTGAACGCAGTGCAATTCTGCCATGTTTGGCTGCTCAGATCAATTTTTTGTTCATGGGTTTCCTAGGACCCACCTATGCTGTTGGTGCAAACTTAGTTCCCATCGCGGTGTTTGACCTGTCTGGCACAAAGACACTGACTGACTTGGATAGGGGGCAGAGCGCAGACGGATTTCCCCTTGCAGTGTCGATTGAGGTATGCGACACCTTGACAGAATGAATAGTGTTTGGCACATGGGTTCCCCATTGCTATGCCCACGTTTGCAGCTCCTGACGGAGGTGGCACAGGATTGGATTTCTCATTGCTTCTGTACAGCATTGTGGGCTATCGCCCTGCCCCTTTTAAAGAGGGTCGCTGCCTGGCCCTGCCAACCCTCTGCAGTGTGTGCCTCCGGTTCCTCCTCATGGCAGACGCACTTATTAATAGACATGAGGGTGGTGTGGCTATGAGCCCAGCGTGCGGCATGAGGGGCAGCTGAAGGCTGCGCAGGGACACTTTGGTGTGCGCTGTGGACACTGGGTCGTGCGGGGGGGTTGGGCAGCATGTAACCCAGGAGAAGAGGCAGCGGTGTGTCCCGCAGGCAGTGCTTGTGCTTATTTGGAGGTAGTGTGGTGCTTAGCTAAGGTGTGGCTTACTAATGAGGGTTTGTCCAAAGTAAAAATTGTTGGGGGGGGCCCACTCTTGCCACTATTGTGGCTTAATAGTGGGACCTGGGAACCTGAAATGCAGCCCAGCATGTTGCCCCTCGCCTACCCTATCCGTTTCGGTGTCGTTTTCATCACTTTCTTGGGTTTTGCAGATTTTCACCAATGAAAACCTTAGAGAGCATCGGCGATATACAAAAATGCTCGAGTCGCCCATTGACTTCAATGGGGTTCGTTACACGAAACTAACCCTCGAGCATCGCGGAAAGTTCGACTCAACCAACGAGCACCCGAGCATTTTGGTGCTCGCTCATCTCTAGTTTTGACACATTTTATTAGTAACAATTGCAGAAATACAGGGCGTTCTAAAGGGTTCACTTATTTTTTCTTTCATATGTACATCCTTTTGGTACATCACTGTCATCATCACCTACTGCTCATACTACCATATACCGGTTATATTGGATATCTCCCCTTCTGCACACGGGACACAGTCATAGCAGCAGACATAGATTGTTTCTCCTGTCTTTTTCCTGCTTCCAGGTGAACATTGGTCGGAGCAGCGGGATACTGGGATCTGTAGGAAAAGACAAGAACCTTTACTACAAAGATAAAACACACATGTATCATAAGAGGATGTAAACTATATAATGATAAAGGGCGGACAAGATTTACATAATCACCTACATAATATAATTCTTCTCACCCCCTTTGTGTGTTTCCATGTTATAGACTGCCGATTTATGTGAAGCTTTTCACCACTGACGGCCCACGGAGTATAATTTCCTACTTCAACCTTACGTATGTCCTCTTCTGTATATAACGAGTTTATGATTGTATAAGGATGTATGGCTTCCCCCTGTTCATTAAAGTTATATGAAGGTCTCATTGGATCCGGTGAGGACTCCATCATTTGTATGTAGCGCTGTAACTTCCGTCTGTAGTGTAAAAATCCAGTTATTGAGTTTTCTTCATACTTGTTCTTTATAAAGAACATTTCATGTAGAGCTTTTCCAAGTACTTCTACTGCAATATACAGTCTTGTGATGAGCCCCGATGACAACACATCCATCAGATTTAGTTGAGTAAGGTTGTGAGTGTATTTGTACTCCTTATTGAGGTCACAGTCCGATATGAAGGAATCTATATCATCAATCTCTACTATATCATTTACAAAATGTCCCGTAGGATGTTTTTTGGTTCAAATTATTATATTTCATGTACATTTTTACAAAATTCTCTATACCTAGAAAAGGTGATGACAGCTTCACAGCTAGACTTCCATTAAATACCAATTGTCCTTCATTTAACCATTTAAGATTAATAGAGATCCAGGATGGTGAAAGGATGAAGGTGTTCTCTAAAAATCTAAATGTGTAATATTGTATTAAATCAACTATATGAGTAGAGAAGGTCCCACACATTATAATGATGGTGACTTGTGGATTCTTTAGAGCTTGGAAAATCCTATTATAATTTTCCTCTCTTAGTTTTATGGTGAAGGCGGCACAGATCCCGCACTCTCTCATGTACTTTGTTAGTATCTGCAGCTCATTCTCTCCAGTTTCATCATCCGATACTAAAATCCCAACCCAGGTCCAGCCAAAGTGCTCCAACAGTTCGCTGATCGCCATATTGTGGATGTGGTTATTCTGGACCATTCTGAAAACATGAGGATAGAGGAGTCTATCAGATAATGAGGGGTCGGAGGCTCCATAGCTGATCTGCAAAACACAGAAGAAAACTAAGATCATTCTGTACAGACTGTTCTCAGTCAGTTAGTTAGTAGGACGTCCTCGGTGATCCAAAACACCACGTGCAAAACATGTGCATTTGTACACGTAAAAATAAAAAAAACACCAATGCCCCCAGTCATTGAAATGGCTAATTAGTCTAATGAGTTCCAGATGTGTTCTTTTTTCTGGGGCTATAAAAAACACACACAACAAGGACATGGACATACAACTGAAAGACAAGAGAACTAATTTTTCTCGAGTTATTCAACTGAGACTACATTCACACTAGCGAGCGCGACATCAGGCCGAGATACTCATGCTGATGCAAAGTCTTTTTGACACCAATTCTGCACACAAAAAGAAGAAATCATATGACCGCAAATAAGCATAAAGCCAGCCTAAGGAATAGTATACTCTGCTTTCACTCACAGCCTGCTGAAGTGAGGGTAGGTGTCAATATTAACCCTTGCAATGCTTTCTCAGAGACACAGCTGCTCAGCAATAGTAAATGCCCAAGAAGAAGCCAGAAAAATTCTTGAATTGTTTGTAAGTGAAAGACTGTTCGTTGCTCAGAAGACCAATGTGCGCAATATTCCTGCACTGATTTCAGAAGGTGATATTTACATTGCTGGTTTTATGCTGAGAAAAATCAATATTGAAAAATAATCAATAGACAACATGATCCGCTAACACTGATTTCAAGATAAATCTGCAAACTAGATCATTTATTTATACTTACAAGCTAAGACACATCATCTACCTAGAACAGTGGTGGCGAACCTATAGCACGCGTGCCAGAGGCGGCACGCAGAGCCCTCCCTACTGGCACGCGCCCCATTGGCCGCTCACCACTTGTGAATACCAGCAGGGGCCACGGCTCCCCTGCTGGCATTCACAAACGGCACTGCTAGCCACATTGATCCCGGCACACACTGACTTCAGTGTGCAGCTGGAATCCCCCTACCCCCTGCCCCGACGTCTCCTACTACTTGGTTCCGCCGGGAGGGGGGAGGCGTCCAGCAGCACACTGAAGTCAGAGTGTGTGCCGGGAGCATATTTACTCTTTCTTCCCCACTTCTGCCGCAATCAGCAATTCCCAGCAACCTGATTGGTTGTTTGGGTTGGCTGATTCACCAAACAACCAAATCAGGTTGCTGGGAATTACCTATTGAGGCAGAAGTGGGTAATAAAAAGTTAATATGCATGCCGGGATCATCGCTGACCAGAAGGGGAGCTGAGCTTCCAGGAAGAGGAGGTAAGTATGTGGGTTTCGGGAGGGGCACTGGGGGAGTGTCACTACTACACTGGGGGGCCGCTAGGGGAATGTGTCACTACTGCACTGGCGGGCCGCTGGGGGAGTGTCACTACTGCACTCGCGGGCTGCTGGGGGAGTGTCACTACTGCACTGGGGGGCCGCTAAGGGAGTGTCACTACTGCACTGGGGGGCCGCTGGGGGAGTGTCACTACTGTACTGGGGGGCTGCTGGGGGAGTGTCACTACTGCACTGGGGGCCACTGGGGGGGAGTGTCACTACTGTACAGGGGGGCTGCTGGGGGGTTCACTGCTGCACTGGGGGCCACTGGAGGGTGTCACTACTGCACTGGGGGCCGCTGGGGGGGTGTCACTAGTGCACTGGGGGCCGCTGGGGGGTGTCACTACTGCACTGGGGGCCACTGGGGGGTGTCACTACTGCACTGGGGGCCACTGGGGGGTGTCACTACTGCACTGGGGCCACTGGGGGGTGTCACTACTGCACTGGGGGTCGCTCGTGGGGGGTGTCACTGCTGCACTGGGGGCCGCTAGGGGGGTGTCACTGCTGCACTGGGGGCCGCTAGGGGGGTGTCACTGCTGCACTGGGGGCCACTGGGGGGTGTCACTACTGCACTGGGGCCGTCACTACTGCACTGGGGGCCGCTGGGGGGTGGGGGGGTCACCATCCCCGCTGGGGCCGCTGTGGGGTGGGGGTCACTATCCCCGCTGGGGCCGCTGTGGGGTGGGGGTCACTATCCCCACTGGGGCCGCTGTGGGGTGGGGGTCACTATCATCGCTGGGGCCGCTGTGGGGTGGGGGTCACTATCACCGCTGGGGCCGCTGTGGGGTGGGGGTCACTATTATCGCTGGGGGGGTCACTATTACTGCTGGGTGGGGGTCACTATTATCGCTGGGGCTGCTGGGGGGGGGGTGTCACTTACCGCTGGGGCTGCTGTGTGGTGGGGGTCACTATTATCGCTGTGGGGGGTCACTATTACCACTGGGACTGCTGGGGGGGTGTCACTATTACCGCTGGGGTATGTTTACAGGTGGCGGAAATGGGCGGGGCTGTTTCAAAATAGACACAGAAATTTCTGCTGAGGGCGTACTGCAGTATTTCCGCATCCTAACAGCAGTCAAAATCTGCACCCGCTCTATTTCGAAGCGGCCCTGTCCTTTTTAGAACGACAGGGGTAAAATTATACGTTGTGATAAGCCCTGCCCCCTGACGTGTTGCCACTTTGCGATAAATAAGTGGGTTTTAGGTTGCAGTTTGGGCACTCGGTCTCTAAAAGGTTCGCCATCACTGACCTAGAATAAGTAATTTACAGTAGCACCAATCCTCCTAAAGACCAGAGGAAGAAGATCACAAGAAATAGATGCCTTTATCATATTAGAGTTAAGCCAGATTGACACAGCCATAAACATGCGGTGTGTGGCAAATACAGCCCATTTCAATGGGTTCATTCACATGTGCGCATTTCGCCCATGTGAATTTGACATGCTCTATCTATTGCATAATGGGTTTGCGCAAATGTGTCGTCAATATGTATTCACACTTGCAAATGTGTGGTGCATTTGTGCATATAAAAACCACCTTATAGTGCAAAATACACTGATGTATACTTATTCTAGCTGTGCCCACACGTGTGAAGCCGGCCTTAGTTTAGTATATAAATCTATTTCAGATATTAAATTCCAGCTTCTCATAAAATGAATATTAACCCCTTGAGTGGCGGGTTTCCTACCACCCTGTCGTGCCCACCAGGGCAGGTTTTTTAAAACGGTCTAATCATTGAATTTCAACTAATTTTGCAGTTGCGTCTCAAGAGCCATAACTTTTTCATTTTTCCATTGACATGGCCATATAAGGGCTTGTTTTTTGCGGGACAAGTTGTGATTTTTTAAACAGGGGGGATGAAAAAAAGAAATGGGGAAAAAAGAAAAAAAGGGGCCATGTCATTAAGGGGTTAAATAATGTATTAACTTCCTTCTCTGGGTCATTACGATGCATGGATACCACATGTGTGATTGTATTTTTGATTTTTTTTACAAAGTAAAGGGAGACAAGTGTTTTTATAGTTTTTTTAAATAATTTTTTTCCTTTTTTTTTATTTTTTTTTTTGTCCCTTTAGGGGACTTCCACAGGGACCCATCAGGACCCCTGATCACATTCCGGGGGTCCGATGGTGACAGCCCTTTACATGCTGCAGTGACAGCCCTTTACATGCTGCAGTCACATAGACTGCAGCATGTAAAGGGTTACCACAGCAGAGATCAGAGGTTTTCTCTGATCTCTGCTGTAAGAGCTAGTACCTAGCTGTCCTCTGACAGCCAAGCACTAGCCCTCCCTGCCACAGAGACCATCGGCTTGCTTCTGACAAGCGGATGGTCTCTATGGCAACCTGTAAACAAAGCAGGAGATTGCCGGCAGATCGGCAATATCTTCTGCTGGTTTTTCAAAGCCTTTGCACTGCTCTGTGTGGGTCTGTACAGGCAGAGCACAATTCCACAGCTTGTGGCATTGTGCTCTGCAGCTCCCATAGTGATACATAGCCCGGAAATCTTCCGGGCTATGTCGTTATGAGCAGTGAAGCTCGTCCCGGAAAATTTCCGGGCGTGCTACTCAAGGGGTTAATTGATTGTAATTTAATACATAGACATTAGAGATGAGCGAGCACCAAAATGATCGGGTGCTCGTTACTCGAGTCGAAATTTCCGCGATGCTCGAGGGTTCGTTTCGAGTAACGAACCCCATTGAAGTCAATGGGCGACCTGAGCATTTTTGTATATCGCCAATGCTCGCTAAGGTTTTCATTTGTGAAAATCTGGGAAATTCAAGAAAGTGATTGGAACGACACAGAAACGGATAGGGCAGGTGAGGGGCTACATGTTGGGCTGCATCTCAAGTTCCCAGGTCCCACTATTAAGCCACAATAGCGGCAAGAGTGCACGCCCCCCCTCCCAACAATTTTTTACTTCTGAAAAACCCTCATTAGCAAGGCATACCTTTGCTAAGCACCACACTACCTCCAACAAAGCACAATCACTGCCTGCATGACACTCCGCTGCCACTTCTCCTGGGTTACATGCTGCCCGCCTCCCCCCGCCCCCCGCATGACCCAGTGTCCACAGCGCACACCAAAGTGTCCTTGCGCAGCCTTCAGCTGCCCTCATGCCACACGCTTGCCTCATAGCCACACCACCCTCATGTCTATTTATAAGTGCGTCTGCCATGAGGAGGAACCGGAGGCACACACTGCAGAGGGTTGGCACGGCCAGGCAGCGACACTCTTTAAAAGGGGCGGGGCGATAGCCCACAATGCTGTACAGAAGCAATGAGAAATCCAATCCTGTGCCACCTCCATCAGGAGCTGCACACGTGGGCATAGCAATGGGGAACCCATGTGCCACACACTATTCATTCTGTCAAGGTGTCTGCATGCCCCAGTCAGACCGCAGTTTTTTATAAATAGTCACAGGCAGGTACAACTCCGCAATGGGAATTCCGTGTGCACCCACAGCATGGGTGGCTCCCTGGAACCCACCGGCGGCACATAAATATATCCCATTGCAGTGCCCAGCACAGCTGAGGTAACGTCATGTTTAATGCAGGTGGGCTTCGGCCCACACTGCATGCCCCAGTCAGACTGGGGTTCTTTATAAGTAGACACATGCAGTTACAACTCAGTGTGGACCGACAGCATGGGTGGGTCCCAGGAAGCCACCGTCGGTGCATAAATATATCCCATTGCAGTGCCCTGGACAGCAAAGCTAACATCAGATTACATGCAGGTGGGCTTCGGCCCACACTGCATGCCCCAGTCTGACCGGGGTTTTTAATACATAGACACTGGCAGGTACAAATCCCCAATGTGAAGTCCCTGTGGACCCACAGCATGGGTGGTTCCCTGGAACCCATCGGCGGTACATAAATGTATCCTATTGCAGTGCCCTGCTCAGCAGAGCTAACGTCACATACAATACAGGTGTGCTTCGGCCCACAGTGCATGCCCCAGTCAGAGTGGTAATATGTACCTTAACAGTAACCGCGTTGGTGGGAATGTGGTGGCGACTGCGGACCTAGTAGCGCGGTTTTATTTTGTTGGTTTTCGGAATGTGGCCAGGATCAAGTGGGCCGTGGCGGGGGGGGGGGGGGGTGGGGGGGGGGTGGCGGGGGGGGCTCTCTTGTTTTGTCGGTAAAGGTAAAACTCTTGGACTGCCACCAGACGGACAAATGCAAAGGTATTTGCCAAGAATGTGGTTGGCATTATCGGAACTGGCTCTTCATCTTTTTCAAACAAGGGAAATTTTGGTGTCACGTTATCCAGTCCCTTACTCATACTCTTTTTGATCAAAGGGATAATACACATACAGGAAGTTACATACCCCACCTCTTTCTGCTAAAATCATATCCAGGGCCACTCTATTTTGCAACGCCATGGAACGACATGGATGCAGTGGGCCCTAACTGGTCGGCTAACCCTTGTAAAGCATTCCTGGTGTAGTTTACAAACCTCTGCTGATTGTAATAGATATAATTCATCCAATCTACATTATTATTAACAGTGACAATAGCAAATAAGGACTCAAAACCTGCTTTAAACATGATCTCTAGAATTAAATTCATCTGGCACCCCCCTTGGCACTCCTATTGCATCTATGTATACATGTGGATTAAAGTTACCATCTGGAGCGTCAACTTCTCTCTTAGCATGATGCGGTGTTAGATTCTCACCCTCAGTGTACTTTTATTGATTGTATTAATTTGTTCTGAAACAGGGGACTAGTGTACAGTAGTCAAAGGTGTGTGTTAGAGGAATTGTACCACATTATAGCATGTAAAGGATATGCAGGATCATGAGTTTTTTCAGTGCGAAGTGTGGATCCAAGTGGACTTTCTTTCGAGCTTGACTGCAGTTGGGGTGGTAAGCAACATCTGGTAAGGACCTTCAAACCGGGTTTCTCTCTCAAACTTTTTCACATAGACCCTGTCACCTGGTTTTAGATTGTGACACTCATCTGTAGGACCTGGGAGAAAAGCAGAGACTACAGAATGCATTATTGACAATTCCTTGGAGAGGCCTAGGACAACATTAACAAGAGAATCATTCCCCAAACTCGGCCACTGTGGCATGTATCCTCCTAAGAAAAAGAAAAACTAATGGAAGACACTCAATTCAAAATTTGCCCATTTTCTTCATTGCCTTTTGTATCTACTTTCCCCCTACTCCGCGGATGGTAGGGTGTGTGAAAAGCCTGGAATATACCCAAAGCAGACATGATGTGTTGCATTATTTCACCTGTGACATGTGTACCTTTGTTTGACTCAATCACTTCCGGTACCCCATATCTGCGGATTACCTCATTCATGAGCTTCTGTGCGGTTACCTGCTTATTTACTTTAGTAACAGGGTAGGTCTCTCCAACCTGAAAAGAAATCAACAACAACAAGCACATATTCATGCTTCCCAACAAGTAGGAGCTGAGTGTAGCCAATTTGCAATCCCTGAAATGGGTAGAGTGGTCTAGGCAAGCGTTATGTGGCAAATTTGACTTCTGCCCTGTTGCTTACGGCAAAGATCATGCAAAATTGGTCAAATGATGCAGCAGCGACAGAAAACCCAAGAGCCACCCGTCCTCGTTCAAGCGTCGACATCATTGCTGCTTTAAGAGGTGCGTCTTTCCGTGCGTCAGCTGGGCCATCATGGGGCACAGGGACCGTGGTAGGCAAGTGCTGTTGACTGTTCACCATATGCCGTCCCTTTTTAGTCAATTTTTCCTTTTTCTTCCTTGCTGGCTTGTAACTGTAAAGTCTTTAGCATATCAAAGTCCAAAGTTATTATCAAAGTCCAAGTTTATGGTTAAAGTCCAAAGTTATTATCAAAGTCCAAGTTTTGTCAAAGTCCAAATTTTTATCAAAGTCCAAAGTTATTGTTAAATTCTTCTTTTCTTCTTTTCTTCCACGGCTTGAGGGCCGCTGCCTTTGCTGTGTGGTCTGTGATGGTGTTGCCTTTTGCTTCTCTGGTGTAGGAATTGGTGTGAGCTTTCCACCTTGTCAGGTAGAAGTAGGGCCTCCATGAGACTGCACCGCTGCACCATTCTTAATTGGCTGTCCTTGCTGAGGTAAAAAACTGTCTGGCCTTCCATGTTGGGCCGTAATCATGAGCTATGCCAAATGCATACCGGGAGTCAGTGTAAATGTTTGCCGTCTTACCTTCTACCACTCTACACGCCTCAGCGAGGGCTTTTAGTTCCGCTTCTTGTACTGCGACATGCGGAGGCATTCTGCTTTTTAGGACATCTTGTTGTGTAACCACTGTATATCCAGTGTGGAGTCGTCAATCACCCTGGTACCATCTTTAAAAAACAACTCAAAATATGCATTGTTAACAAGGGCTTTCAGTAACTTTTTAAAACTTAAATTTTCTTCTTACATCACTGCTGGACAATCATGCTGATATTCTATTTCAAAAAGATTAGAACCTGGTTGCAAAAAATTTAAAAATTTAAAAATGGCTTGCAAAAAATTTAAAAATGGCTGACTTGCAATACCTAGATCACCTATGCCTTCTTCTCTCCCCCCCCCCCCTTTGAACCAGGGTACTTAATTGGAACAATAGTAGCCGAGTTCAAGTTAGTATAACATTGTAAAAAGATTTGATGGATGCAGATAAGGCCTGTAAGATGTTAGCACCAATAACAGAGACATGAGTTACATTGGGGCAGAATAATCTACAAACACCTATTAATATTTGAAATGTGATATTCATTTAAGCAAATTCATTATTAATCTGCTCCTGCCTGCAATGTCTTATCAAATTTGAGAGAGAGAAGAAAAAAAACAAAAAACTTTTACTAGCTGCTCAAGATTCTCACCCCCTCCCTTGTGGACAAGAGAGATGAAACGTTACGTACTATTACATCATCTAGCTCCACCCCCTCGATATTGGCTCCGTGCGTCTTTTTTCCCAACTTCATTTCAGCTTAACAGTCCAAGCATCCACATCACAACCAAGTAAGGTCTTATGCATGGGGGGGACCTCCATCCCTAGTCAATATCTGCATCACACACTCACCACAGCCCGAACACGGGTCACTAACTCTCATCCCTCCATGCGCTCAAGTCTGCTCCGTCACCCCCTACTGAAGGTGTACCAGTACATACAGATGCACAGACAAAAAAAGTTTGACAAACAAACATACATTAGTTGAAAAACATTGAGGTGAGTGCTATAATGTTATAAAGTACATGATTCTATTGAGATGAGATTGTGAATGAGCGCGATCTTTGACAAATTATGTGAAAAAGTTTGCTGAGTGACTGAGACATTCTATATTTCTTATTTACTGAAGCTATTATATGCTGTATTAAACGCTGAAGTATTTTAGTTTCTGTGGGTATCTTTCAGCCCCCCTTGTCTCTCTTTCTTCCCAGTCTGTGACCTTGAACAAAAAGTGAAGTCTGAAAGCCCCCACCTTTTCAAAACATCTGTTATCTCTCTACGAATATGCATTCACTGACTGAGTTGTTTTAGTTTAACTATTGCCTGCATTTGAACTCATAAATAACACATATCCTGGGACCTTGCAACATTCATTTTCAACCCCTGTATAGGTAAGAATATATCTTAGAAATTGCTATATTTCCTGCCTACTAAGATAGTATAATTAATTAAATTCATTACAATTCATTTTAAGCAAGCAAACATATTATCCAGGGATATTATTGCATTTTCTCTCGCTTTGTTATCGCTTGACCTTGAAAACGAGACAGACTGCAGCTACATGTCAACAAACCCTTCTCTTCTAAAAGCCAGCTCAGTTAACTATTTGCACATACAGTATATACATATATACACACATATACATATCTATTATCTATCTTGTATTATACACCTTTTCTTCTTTCTCTCTGCCAACAAATCACATGCATTGTAACTTTCTTCTCGACTTTGCTTGTTCCTTCAGCACTTTCTCCCTACCTAACTGCCAATGTAACCTTTAATAGACACTCTCCCGACACCCTCTTGATCACTTACTGTACTTTCCAACATTTCACTTACGGATACTTTCTTAAACAAATAATGTGTACATACTTAACTTTCTCTGACTGTCTCTCTCTCTCCTCCTCCTCCAGCACTTTCTAGCAAACCTTGATCTTTTAAGGCGCCTCTTGGTCCTAAAGACCTCCTCCCAGACACCATTTTTGTAATCTACTGTGCGGGTCGATGTTACACATTTTCATAAGTTTTCTTACATTTTACACATTGGAACTCCTGTCTCTCCTACATCAATTGATCCGCACGGCGGCAGCCCTTGAGGGGCTCTGTCTTCTTTAATATGGTCTTACGCATATTAGAACAACAACAATAATAATAATAACACGCTCCATAGAATGCATCCCTCTTAATTTTCAAATTGTCAGCCCCTTATATACCGGCAAAACAACCGAGGGTCCCTTCTCCTATGGAACCAGCCTCACAGAATGCATCTCTCTGAAATCAAATCGTTAGCCCCATATATAAGGCAAAACAACCGAGAGTCCCTTCTCCTATGAAGCCTGTCTCATAAAATGCATCCCTCTTAATTTTAAAATTGTTAGCCCCTTATATACTGGAAAAACAACCGAGGGTCCCTTCTCCTATGGAACCAGCCTCACAGAATGCATCTCTCTGAAATCAAATCGTTAGCCCCATATATAAGGCAAAACAACCGAGAGTCCCTTCTCCTATGAAGCCTGTCTCACACAATGCATCCCTCTCAGCATGCATCCTTCTTAATTTTCAAATTGTTAGTCCCTTATATACTGGAAAAACAACCGAGGGTCCCTTCTCTTGTGAGACTAAATACAACAAACAACCTTCACTATCGTTAAAACACCATGGACTTCAAAGTACAAATAAACTACAGACTAGTTTCTGGGTGAGCGATTGGTGCGCATATCACGGTCAGTGGTCCATGACGGCAAACCCGAAGCCCACACGAGTTACCGTGTAGAACTCTTAACCCAACCCGTCCGGTCAGAAAACACAGTTAGTCCCTCCCGCTGCAAGACTCTCAGCGTAAAAAAAAAAACATAAATATATGCTGGTCTTACCTGGAGTTCTGTGAGTTGATCAGGCTCGATTTGCAGCAGGACGGCTTCTCCGTGGCGTGGATCCGGGTGGATTGCGTTGTAAGCTCCGGTTTTGTCGCCCCACGTTGGGCGCCAAATTGTCAGGGTAAAATTCTAAGTACAGCACCAATCAGGCCCACCCCACTTGCCCCACTGCCGGCGGAAAGAAGAAAACACCACACGGAGGTCTGGTATAGTTTCTCACACGGGGACATGACTGCGCTTTTTTTTATTACAGATTACGTAAGATCTTATACCCTTTTGTCCCATCACCAGGAATGGGTGATGGGCTCATTGGCTAAAATTCACAGCATAACCATATATGGGAAGTCCGGATTTCCGGCCTGAGACAGTGAAAGTTCAGATGCATAGTTGAACATCTTGATATGGCGCTTCTGGGAAAACGGCCAAGTACACGCGGCCTTGTCCGATTCTTCTTTGCTGTACATTTTGTCTTCGCCTGGCAAGGCCTTTGGAATATCTGATGTAAGGCGACATATAAGTTTTTCTCATTTTAACTTTGAATAGAACTTGCATACAGGTATAAAAGTATAAAGAACATATGGCAATATATACATATACCCTCACAACGGTACAAGTATTTTGGTTTTAGAACGTATAAGGGTTAAAAGCAGATGGATTATAAATGGTCGATGGATCAAACATGGCAGCTGGGTTATTGTCATAAGAGGCAGGAGCCTGAAAACTAGGTTGCAAAGGATATGATGGCCAAACAGGGTGCTGTTCCTAGTATGGGGTTTGGCTGGTTAGCTGGGGGCACACTATGAAAATTATTGTTGTTCTAGATTGCAATCTCCTGCAGGTTATTTGACAGTAAACACAGAAGGTTTATCAGCTCTGGCATACCCACTTCTGCCACCCCAGTGCTCTGCTGCCCTACAGCTGGAAGCCCTTGTTCTGCCATCAGGTTCTCCTCTCTTTGGACATCTTCTAATATAGATAAGAAAATGTCATCGGGAACATCCAGCTCCTTCTCTCTTTGTATCTTGCAGACTTTTCTGGGACAAGAAGACCAACATGGATGGTTTAGAAGAAGTAGGACCAATAAAATATTAGGATGATCATCACCAAGACCTGGCCCCCCCTAAGGGTTGAAGTTTAGAAGATAATGGTTGGCATGCTGCCAGAGGAATAATGAAGGCTTCCATCTTGTTGGTACTGATAATTACATATTTTAGTTTACAGCTGAGGTAAGAATAGAGCCGACTATAGAACACAGCATCCCTGGAGGTCTGGGGACAGAGTTGCAGCAGGCACATATCCTTGGTGGAAGCAGGCCAGAGGAGATCCATATACCCCCAGACTGATTCTGGATTGATGAAGCCTTTACTTGTGATCATCTTTGGTAATTCCTGACAAAGATGAGTGGTATAGCCATAAACTTGCATTGCAAAAACTTTGCAATGCTTAATAAAAAAACATATGAATGAAGCCTTTCCATATTTCAGATTGAGATGAGGAGGAGATCTGACTTTTAATACCTAGAATATCCTTTTCATTGCTATCAAATGCCCCTCTTGTCTCAGAAAATAGTAGCTTTTCCACATAGCTCTTGTCGCTTCCACTTTTGTTCTGTGGCTTTACTTTTGTCCATTGGCTCATATTCGTATCTGAAGATTTGATTTTGCCCATGGAGGCAAAATTCAAGGTGGAGGCGTGGAACCGAGCCTGAACGTGGGCCCGCTAACGTGCTTCCCACACAGACTATAGCGGGTCCTGGTCAGGGTGTCTTGGCCTTGTAATGCCACCTCCTCCTCCTGCTTGGGGTCAGGGGTTCAGCACTGGGCATCATGTATTTTCTCCGTGTTACCACAGTTATCTGAGACACTGGTTTGGGCCAAAAAAGAGGAGAGTTACTGCATTGATGAGACCTTCACAGCTGTACTAGTATCGGAGTCCGCTCTATGCCCACGATTGCTGAGGGTGTGTGCAGAGGCCTATGTCCTCGGCACAGTGAAAGTCTGGCATATTTGGGCACTATCATTTTTTCATGTTTATTACTGTCTTTGGATTCCTTCGGCTCGCATACGCTGTGGGTGCGCAAAGACTTCCCATTGCGGTGATTTACCTGTCCGGCACAAAGTCACTGACTGACTTGGGTAGGGTGCATAGCGCAGATGGCTTTCCCCTTGCGGTGTCGCTAGAGCTATCCGACACCTAGACAGAATGAATACTGTGTGGGCACATGGACTTCCGATTGCTATGTCAGTTGTGGCACCTTGGGTCTCAGAAGGTGTTTTCTGGGACCGAGCCTGGCCAAGGGCCCGCTCACATCCTTCCCGCACAGGCTACAGCGGGTCCTGGTCATGGTTTCTTCGCCTTGTAAGGCCACCTCGTCCTCCTGCTTGGGGTTAGGGGATCAGCATTGTGCATCATGTATTTTCTCTCATGTCACCACAGTTATCTGAGAAACTCGTTTGGGCCAAAAGAGAGGACAGAGCGTTACTGCATTAATGAGACGTTCACTGCTGTACTAGCAGCATCGGAGTCCGCTTCATGCCCGCAATTGCAGAGGCTGTGGGCCGAGGCCTATGTCCCGGGGGAACTGCAACTGCGCCAGGTTGGGCCTGTGGAGCTTTTTCCTGGCTAATCCAGTCTTTGGAGCGGTGAAAGAAAACGGAACTGATTTAATGAGACGTTCACAGGTGTACTAGCATTGAAGTCCGCTTCATGCCTACGATTGCTGAAGCTGTGGGCCGAGGCCTATGTCCTCGGCGCAGTGTAAGTCTGCCATGTTTGGCCACTTTGATTTCTTTATTGTTCATGTCTTGGGTTGCCTAGGACCCACCTATGCTGTTGGTGCACACAGACTTCCCATCATGGTGTTTGACCTGTGTGGCACAAAGACATTGACTGACTTGGGTAGGGGGCAGAGTGCAGATGGCTTTCCCCTTGCAGTGTCGATTGAGCTATCCGACACCTAGGCAGAAAGAATACTGTGTGGGCACATGGATTCCCCATAGCTATGTAACTCATGCCCACGTTTGCAGCTCCTGACAGCGGTTGGCACTTTATTGGAATGAAGATCGAACGTCAATTTCTCATTGATTCTCAACTGCATTGTGGGCTATCGCCCCCCCCTTTAAAAAGGCCCTGCCAACCCTCTGCAGTGTGTGCCTCTGGTTCTTCCTCATCGCAGACACACTTATAAATAGACATGAGGGTGGTGTGGCTATGCAGCAAGCGTGTGGCATGAGGGCAGCTAGAGGCTACGCAGGGACACTTGTGTGCGCTGTGGACGCTGGGTCGTGCGGGGGGTTGGACAGCATGTAACCCTGGAGAAGAGGCAGCGGTGTGACCCGCAGGCAGTGATTGTGCTTGGTTGGAGGTAGTGTGATGCTTAGCTAAGGTGTGCCTTGCTAATGAGGGTTTGTCCGAAGTAAAAATTGTTAGGGGGGGGGGCAAACTCTTGCCGCTATTGTGGCTTAATAGTGAGACCTGGGAACCTGAGATGCAACCCTGCACGCTGCCCCTGTCCTGCCCAATACGTTTCTGTGGCGTTTCCATGACTTTCGTATGTTTTCCAGATCTTCACAAGTGAGAACCTAAGCGGAGCATCGGTCATATACTAAAATGCTCGAGTCGCCCATTGACTTCAACCCTGTAGAGATTTCCAGGGGTATCCTGGTTGTCTCTAAGTGTTTTGACTGTCATACTTTCTAAGAATCCAAAAGTCTATCACATAACTCAGTATTTCCTTAAAGGGTTATTCTGAAAAAATGTTTTTGGAAAACCTAAAGTGTAACTCACCTGGAAGCATTTATGTCTGTTTGTTTATCTTGTTAGTCCACAGCCCAGAGGTTTTAATAAGTATAACAATAAAGAGTTAATTGGTTTATTATTTTAGGGTACTTTTTCTGTGAATGGGCTATAAATTTATATGTCACCTCTGCCTCAGTGAATGTATCAACTTGATTATTAAATGCCAAGTGTAAAAGTAAAGGCCCATTTAGATGTGACGAGTGTCGGGCAAATGACCGACAGTCGTCTCCGCACATACTAGCTCCCATGCACCTGCACGGGAGCTAGTATCGCTGGCTCACTGTGGGAGACTACAGGAGATTTCTCTCCTCATCCTTCCTCACCCTGTCTATTGACATAACATAGCAGCCGTTCAGTTCTGAATGGTTGATATTTACATTGAACGATCAGTGATCTGCTCGTTGTCCAAAGTTTATGCAGCATAAATGATGGATCATGAGCAGATCACTGATCATTCTATGTAAATAGCAGCCGTTCAGTACTGAACAGCCGCTATGCTATGTTAATGGAGAGAGGTGGGGGAGCGCGGGAAGAGAAATCCCCAGTATTCTCCCACTTTGAGCCAGTGATACTAACTCCTGTCCAGGTGCACGGGAGCTAGTATGTGCAGGGATGACTCATAAAGTCTAAATGGGCCTTAAGTGAGCCCCTAGATTATGTACCTAATCTAATTCTCTAACTTTCTGGTGTTGTACAAAAGAGAAATTTGGCACAACCATTGTATAGGTCCTAAATAGGAAAAGTAAAAGGGTTGCATCTAGATTATTCAATTCTAAGTGCAAAAGTAAGATACCCCCCCCCCCTGTAATTTAACTAATAACACACATCTGAACTGCACAAACATGAAATTTGATGCATCCATTTTTTTCACCCTAATACGAAAAGTAAAGGGTTACAACTTCAATATTCAATTCTAAGCGTCAAAAACTGTGAAAATCCACTATACATGAGATAGTTCTTTTCTCAGAAACCAGAAGGCCTAGGGATATTATTTTTATACTGAAGATAATCTAATGCTCCTCTATGTGTATATACTGAGAAGAATACGCCTAAACTCTATGTGTGTACGATAAGGCAAATGTACCTCACCTCTATGTGTATATACTGAGGAGAATCCGCCTCACCTCTATGTGTGTATGATAAGGCTAATGTACCTCACCTCTATGTGTATATACTGAGGAGAATCAACCCCACCTTTATGTGTATTAACTGATGAGAATCTAACTGACTTATATGTGTATATATTGAGGGGATTCTACCTCACCTCTGTGTCTATATATTGAGGAGAATCTAACTGACCTCTATGTATATATAGTAAGGAGAATCTACCTCAAGGCTATTTGTATATATTGATGAAAATTTACCTCCCCTCTATGTGTATTTCCTGGAGAATCTAACTGACCTCTATGTTTATATACCAATAAGAATGTACCTCCCATCTATGTGTATTTATTGGAGAATCTACAGTAATTATCAAAAAAGAACCACGGCACTCACTCGACCCCGCCAGAAAAGAAAACTTGGGGGGGGGGGGGGGGGGGGGAGGGAAGGGACAGAGAGAAATTCAAAAAAATTTTCTTCTCTGTAGCAAAAAAATGTTCATGTAAAGCCAGCAACGGGGCTATGGACCTAAGCCCCTTCCACGATCCCAATACTATAGCAAAGCTGTGGCAGCATATAATGATGCAAAAAAAAGGCTTCTTGATTAAAGGAGCATATTTTATTGTTTCACAGTTTTAAAAGAGGCGACGTTTCGACCTACAAACAAGGTCTTTTTCAAGCCAACAAACTAGTGAAAACACAGTTCAGACTCCATGTTCCGTATCCATTTATTGGAGAATCTAACTGACCTCTATGTGTATATACTGATGATAATCCATCTCACCTTGGTGTGTATATGCTGAGGACAATCTAACTGACCTCTGAGTGCATATACTGAACGGTTGTAAAGTACATAAGGAAGTGGCCATTGACTGCAGGGATGGAGCATGCCTTTAAGGCTGTGAAGGAGCTGCAACCTCTACTCTGGCAGTAAATTTGAAAAAAAAGGGGCATTACCTGTAAGGGTAAAAAGTGAGGAGAGTGGGAGGGGTGGCACATTTTGTAGAGGTACATGCTGTAACGCTTCTTTAAGTGTATACATATTTTATTGCTTGGTACCCCTGAAGTAACCATGACTTCATAATATTTGCCATGCGAACAACATGTATATCAGCTAGTCTATGTATATAAAAAGTGAAAGCCCTCACTCAATGACTCACTAACTGATTGACTCGCCATTAATTCTCTAACTTCCCGATGTCATACAAACTTGCAATTAGGCAAGTCTATTCTTTATGTTTTAATTAGGAAAAGTAAAGGGGGTCGCAATTTGAATATGCAATTCTAAGCATGAAGGTGCATTAAAAAGCACTAAAATTCCCCACAATAGAGCACACAGCACTTGAAAATCGCAGTATGAGGCCCCAGTATGAGTCTATGAGGCCCCATTAAAATCAATAGGAGTGTTTTACAGCATTTTGAAATGCCGCGGTAAATGCTGTAATAGTGTTGTGTGTTATAGTAGCCTTAAATGTCATATTGATTGTGTAATCCATTACTGAACTAATGTAGTGTACTAAGCTATCAATCAAACAATTACTTTTTCAAGTCTCCTTGTAAGACTAAAAAAATAGTGTAAAAAAGTTTAATTTGAAAAAAAGCAGGGATTTTTGCACAAAACACTACTTAAAAAAAAACTAAAACAAAAATACACGTCATGTAATGACCCAAGCAAGGAAAATGCTTAGTTATTTACCCCACACAATGAAGAATAATAAAGAAAATCTTAGAACTGCTATTTTTCATGTTTGCCTTTTAAAGGTGATCAAAAATGGTATATACCCCAAAATAGTATCATTAACAAATAAAATTCTTCATGCAAAAAAGTAGACCTCACATTGCCCCATTATTGAAAAGGTAAGAGACATGGGTCTTGAAATGTGGCAAATTTTTACCACTTTTACACAATTAAAACACTTCTTTAAAATTGAATGTTTCTTTATTTAAGGAAGTGTTTTTATTGAGTAATAGTGGTAAAAAGTGGCAAAAACTTTACACATTTAGTATCATTGTGAGTGTAGTGATCCATAGAATGAAGTTAAAAGTACACTTATGCTGCATATTGAACACCGTAAAAAAAAAGAATAATTCAGAATTAAATTATTGTTTTTTGCTACTCCTACTTTCCAAAATGTGGGCTAAAAAGCAATCAAAAAGTCATTTGTAGACCAAAACTGTACCAATAAAAATGACCGGATGTCCTGCAAAAATTAAGTTCTTATATAGAGATGAGCAAACGTACTCGGTAAGGCCGATTTCGCAATCGAGCACCGCGATTTTTGAGTATTTCACTACTCGGGTGAAAAGATTCAGGGGTCGCCGGGGGGTGGGGGATGGCGTGGTGGAGTGGGGGGTAGCAGCGTGGAACAGGTGGGAGCTCTCTCTCTCTCCCTCTTTCCCCCACTCCCCTCTGCAACCCCCCGCTCACCCATGGCGCCCCCCGAATCTTTTCACGCGAGTAGTGAACTACTCGAAAATCGCGGTGCTCGATTGCGAAATCGGCCTTACCGAGTACGTTCGCTCATCTCTATTCTTATATATCTCTGTCGATGGAAAACTATAAATCCTATGGGCCTTGTAATGCAGGGACAGAGAAATTATTGTATTGAATTATGAAGTGTTATTACTGTGCAAAAGTAATGACATAAAAACAACATAGATCGGTATCATCATAATTGTGCTGATACAGAGAATAATGTGATGTTTGATTTCAATAAATGGTGAATGCCAATAACACAAAAAACATGTTTGCATTCCCCCCCAAAAATGTATAAATGCTTAAAAAAATATTATATGTACCCTAAGGTAATGCCATTAGGAGAACAACTTGCCCCGCAAAAAGCAAGATGACAACCAGCAGTGTTTATGAAAAAATAGAGAAATTATATAATACGACAACAAACAAAACTAATAAAATAGCTGGGTCATTAAGGTGCAAATTATAGGCCGCTCACTAAGGGCTTAATAAAGAAAAATCTTAAGTATACAATGTGTTTCACAGATCCATAAATGTCTCTTTTCTCACACCCCTATAACATAACATAGAGTGTGTGTACACATATATGTCAATATGGTTCTTCCCCTTCTGCTCTACAGGCTGGGGTCACATGTGTGTCCAATGGAATCTGAGATCTGCGGCCGGCAGCTGTGAACTGGCATATAGCTCAGCTAGAATTTACAGGTCCTTGCTTAGTGTAATAAATATGAAAGATCGTGAGCCGTGACGACATCTAGCGCTAAGCCCTGCCCACTGTTGGAAAAATACAACTCAGAAAAAAAAAACATAATTTTTGGCACTAAAGTGCAACTTATTGACATCACAATTCTACACAATCCAGATGGTAAATGTCTCCCAATGCCCAGAGTATATAATACCTGAGGATATCCATATAGGCCAAGGACTTGTGCTGCTGCAATAGTGGTAGATGAGTGGCGATCTCCGATGACACCGGCCAGCTGGCCACGGCTTGTACACGAGTAATTAGGTATCATCTTATATGGGCCAGACAGAAGTTGTAATACATAGCGTATTGCCAAGGGTCCATCCGAGCATGTGTCATAAAGATGGTATCCCAAAGTAATATTGGGTAAGATGTCAGGATTCTGGTTAATATTATGAATGGCGGAGACAAAAACCTGAGGTTGTATGAGTCTCTCAAACCCATATCTGTAAATAAATAAATGTACAGATGAGTAAGGCTGGTATTATACATAATCTTAGGTATATTGATTCGCAGAGTAGTAAGTAACATCATAGAGTGAATCATGTGACCTTCTGGAGTGCATAGCACTCATGCTCCAGCAGAGACAACGATGAGCATATTGAGCGCCAGCAGCCAGATTACACATCATGTGACCAGAAGTTTGAAGCAGATATAACCAAGTTATTGTGATTTATTTGTACATTAATAGTAACAAGCTGAACATTAATGTGCAATTGCTAAGTTAAAAAATACTTTACCTTCTACATGCTTCTACCATCAGTCTATACATGCTTCTAATAGTCATCAGGCAGTGAAGTGTCTTCTGATAGCTACATCTGTGCTGCTTCTGCATACGTTTCAGTGTTTCACAACTGCCTGTGCAGGATAACTTGGTTCAGATCTATTGCAGGTGGTGCTACCATTTTGATGCTCTGCTTTCAAACCTTCTATTGGATGGAGCAGAGCTGTGACGCTCCGAGTATGCTCTGTGGAGTGTGCTCCAGTAATGATGAACAGCCAGAGCATATTCTTCAGAGATGTTACTAGCAATGATGAGCAGGCACAACGCGTTTTCTACACTATAAGGCCTCGGTCAGATGAGCGTGTTTCTAATAGGAAGCAATAGGTTCCTATAGGGGCATTCACATGAGAGAATGTTAGGCATGCAAAATTGCGCACACCTAACAAAAATAACACAACTGCTACTGCAGGTCACCTGTAGCTCCGTGGTGCACATAAGATATAGGAGCTGACCTATCTTTGGTGAGAGCTGCGCAGGAGTTTCCAGTGACCCCTATGGCAGCTGGAGGCTATGAAAACTCCCATGCAGGAAAATAAGATTTCTGCTGAACGAGGGAATGCTCCACTGCTTACAGCAGCGCCTTCACAACTTGCTGTCCAGAAACACATTTTAAGTGTCCCACTGTAAACTCCTGTTAGTCCCTGCAGGGATGAGGGGACTCCAAGAGGGTTCCCTTAATACCCGTGGGGACTAACAGTAATTTACAACAGGACATTTAAAATGTACTTCTGGGCAGCAAGTTTTAAAGACCCTGCTGTAAGTAGCAGGGTATTCCTCCAGCCCCGCTGCTGTGAAATTCCCCAGCAGCAGGGGGACAGTAGGAGACTCCCTCCGCCTCTCTCCCCAAGGGATTTCACTACAACAGGGAGAGAGAGTGGATCGTGGTTGCATTGCTTCACGGAGAGAGTGGGGGGAGGGGTGGAACTAGATCAATCTATAACCCCACCCCGTATATCTAGCCCCACTTACTCTTTCAGCACTATGGGGATATCCCCCGGGGTCCCCAGAGCAGGGAGAGAGAACGGGACTATGGCTTAAACCTTTGCAGCAGGGAGATTGAGTGGAGCTATGGGGGATTAACCCAGAGCACGGAGGGAGAGAACGAGACTATGGATTAATCCCTCATAGCTCCACTCTCTCTCCCTGCTACTGGGATATGCTAAAGCCCAGCAGGGCTTCTTCTCTCTCTCTGCTTTTTTAAAGCGCATCTGCTCTAGTGAATAGGTGATTTTCACGCGCATGAAGCTTGGGTCTTCTGCTGATAAAACATTGTCCTTTCACATGATTTTTCCATACTCCAGCGATCTTTTTGCATGGCTATTTGTGTGGAAAAAACACGTTTATCTGAATGAGGCCTAAGCATGCTCGGAGAGTATTGACGAATATGCCTCTGCAGATAACAGATGAGCCATCTATGTGCCTTTTTATGGAGGAAGTTCATCAGGAAAAGGGAACAAAAGCGTTCTCAGAGTGACACATATGCGGGCAGTCAGTAAAAGTTTGTGCCAATCTCATTTCAAGTTTCAAGCTCATAACATTCTAATTTTTTCATCACTGTAGCTGAAGGAGATCTTGTATTTTGCAAGACGAATTCTAGCTTATATAAGAACAAATTTGGGGTTCATATAATGTATTGAAGAACTTTCATTATTCTGATTAACGGGCGAGAGCTGCCTGTGATTGGCTCAGCACCTCTTCAGCTCTTTCAGCACCACAGAGCTGGGGACAGCAGGAGAAGATGTGACTGAGCCCCGGCAGCTGAAGGGAGGTGAGTATCTATTTTTTTTTTTAAAGCATTTTTACTGGCTTTTCAGGGAAGGGCTTATATTTAAAGCCCTTACCTAAAATCAATTGAAAGGGGGCCAGCAGCAGAATCCTCTACCGCAGCTGTCATGTGTGACAGCTATGGTAGAGAATTGAAGAATTCCTATGCTGCATCTATCACATATGTGGCAGATGTAGCAGCAGGGAATTCTTTTTATTAGCGGGGAAGAAGGAAACATGATGGAAGCATGCGGCAGATGTGTTCTTCATGCCTGCAGGGGATACAGCAGCGGCGGACAGGTATGTTTATGTATTTATTTATTTAACACTAAAATTTTTGTTTTTCAGGGAAGGGCTTATATGTAAAGCACTTCCCTGAAAATAATGCAGGGGTGCCAGCAGACCATTAATTTCAATGGAGCCGCCAGCAGCCGTGGCTCCATTGAAAACAATGCGTACATTCACTATGGTGCTCGCATGTCCTATCTTTGCAGGCACACGCCTGTAAAGCACGGACATGTGCACACACCATAGAAAATGCATTGGGGCTAATAGATGTGTGTTTTGTACTTTACAGCCTTTCAGTATATGCACACGGAGGTCAGTTAGATTTTTCTCAGTATATACACTTGGGTGTGAGGTAAATTCTCCTCAATATATACACATAGAGGTCAGGTAGATTCTAATCAGTATACAAATCATTTCCCTAGGCTTTAAGATCTATGTGATGTATTGCAGATTTTTAGTATTTCCCACTTAAAATTGAATATTGAAGTCACAACCCAATTTGTTTTGCTGTTAGGACATAAAAAATGGTTGTGAAAAATGTCATATTTATGCAGTTCAGATGTGTGTTATTAGTTACATTACATAGTCACTTACTTTTCCACTTAGAAATGAATAATCATATTGCGACCCCTTTATGTTTCCTCTTTAATAACTAAACAATGGTTGTGCCAAATTTTACTTTTTTATGACACCAGGAAGTTAGAGAAAGAGAATAAGTACATAACATGTGGGGGTCACTTAATTTTGCACTTAAAATTGAATAATCAAGTTGTAAGCACTTAAAGGGGTTGTCCCGCGCCGAAACGGTTTTTTTTTTTCAATAGCCCCCCCGTTCGGCGCGAGACAAACCCGATGCAGGGGTTTAAAAAAAACAAACGGATAGTACTTACCCGAATCACTGCGCTCCGGTGACTTCTTACTTACCTTGCGAAGATGGCCGCCGGGATCTTCACCCTCGGTGGACCGCAGGTCTTCTGTGCGGTCCATTGCCGATTCCAGCCTCCTGATTGGCTGGAATCGGTACACGTGATGGGGCGGAGCTACGAGGAGCAGCTCTCTGGCACGAGCGGCCCCATTCAGAAGGAAGAAGACCGAACTGCGCAAGCGCGTCTAATCGGGCGATTAGATGCTGAAAATTAGACGGCACCATGGAGACGAGGACGCCAGCAACGGAACAGGTAAGTGAATAACTTCGGTATGGCTCATAATTAATGCACAATGTACATTACAAAGTGCATTAATATGGCCATACAGAAGTGTATACTCCAACTTTGTTTCGCGGGACAACCCCTTTAACCTTTCCTGTTTACCACTTAAAGAATGATCTGTCAAATTTCACCGTTGTGCAGTACAAATATGTGTAATTATATACATTACATAAGGGTCACTTTCTTTTCACTTAGAATTGAATAATCAATATTTAGTACCTAAAAATGGTTTTGTCAAATTTCTCTGATTTTATTTGTAGGCTTAGTCCCAAGAGAGGAGCATTCTGAGAGGTAGGAACCCAACTTTCCCAGGTTGAGATTTACCACCTGGCATTAGCGTTAGGACCCATCTGAGCTTGGTCACCTGGACGTTGGTAGATGGGCCAATGTAATTTGATCAAATTATATACCAAGAACCTTGCATTATTTAATGTGGTTAGAGTATTGATTATAGGTATGTATACCTCTGATGGTAAATGTATTTTGCATGCTGTTGCCATTTTTGGTTTCTGCTTCTGCAGTACTACTCCTGGTCTTTTTTAAAAGACACATGAGATACTTTCTCATAGTAATAAGTAACATTAGAAAAAGAGAGGTATCTGTAAACCTTTTTACAAATCCATATAATCCCCAAAACATCACAATAAAATGGACTTTAAAATTGCATATATTGGATATAAAAACTCAGTTAAAAACAACAATTCTTCTAAAAGGCTCAAAATATGAGCTTTATAACTAGAATGACTGTGTTCTATTTCTTATCATTGTGTAGTGCACTAAAATATATAAGTAAAGTATACTATTTTATAACAAAGAAGAAAAAACTGTATATTTAAAAATTTTTACTTGTTATGCTTTTTCCTTACTTTTCTCCTAAATTTTTTCTAATACTTCATTCATACCCCGCGGGGTTAAGGTTTTGGGCCTGTAAAACATTTCCTTCCTCTGCAGTTGGCTAAGAGATTTGGACGGGATATGTTCTAATGGAGTGAAATGGCGGGATATGTAGAGATGAGCGAGCACACTCGTCTGAGCTTGATGCTCGTTCGAGCATTAGGGTACTCGAGATGCTCGTTACTCGAGACAAGCACCACACGGTACTCGAGTCAATTGCATTTTCTTCCCCACATGTTTAGCGCCATTTTCTAGCCAATAGACATGCGGGGAAGGCATTACCACTTCCTGCTGTGCCGTGCCAGCCCTATCCCACCCTACAGTAGTCAGTGGCTGGGCCGATTAGGTGACCGCCGAGTACTTAAACTGGTCCCGCTCGCGGCTCGCCTCAGACACATGCTGGCAAAGGTTAGGGAAAGTGCTGCTGCTGATATAGGGAAAGTGTTAGAGTAGGATTCTATCTTCAAGAACCCCATGGGTCCTTCTTAGGGCTACTCTTAATAGTGGGCATTACTGTTGTGGCTGGCTGGGAGCAGTAGTGCACCATTTTTTTTTTTAAGCATCTCGGGCTGTGCAGACCATTTCAACTATAGCATTCTCATTCTGCAGTGTATTACGCAGAGTTTAGGGAAGGAGCTGTTTATATAGGGAAAGTGTTAGAGTATGATCCTGTCTTCAAGAACCCCAATGGTCCTTCTTAGGGCTACATTTGACCGTGTGCATTATAGTTGTGGCTTGCTGGGAGTAGTAGTGTATCAATTTTTGTATTAAGTATCTAGGCCTGTGTCACGGAACTGGGGTTAGGGTACTTGAAGTCCCTAAAAGCTACCCGCAACCCCTGTGCCTACCTACTTGCCCCCTGAGCTAGGCCCCAGGGCGACAACTGGGCGACGGTCCCTATAGTCACTAGGGAAGCGGGACAGGGGGTCAGACTTACAAACAAATACACAGACAATTCATTAAGATGAGCAAAGGCTGGATTTCCCCAGACTTCTCTTCTTTACCAGTGGAAAGAAGTGGATCCTAAAGATTCTTTTATCTGCAACAGGAGAAATATGCATCCTCTCTCTAACCACAAAAAAGGGAAGAAGAAGCTTGGTCTATTGCTTTCGGATCTTATTCCTCCTCCTTCTAAAACAGCATGTCATCAAGCTGAACCGCCAATTTATCTGTGGGCCAAAAGGCTCAGTTAAAACTAATGTTTTCAGAGGGCTGCCTCCAGCCTCTGTTACAAATAAAGCAACAATGAGCTGTATCTTTAAAAAATGTTTATGGGTTCCACCTGCCCTTGGGGGTTAAGCAATTTTTCAGGGGTACACATGTACTTATAAAACACCAATTTTTCAGGCCCTCACCTATGCTCTTAGGCAACTAATTTTTCTGCCCTTCGCCTATATTCTTGGCATACTCATTTTTTCAGGTGTTCGCCTATACTGTTGGTACACCAATGTTTGAGGGGTCCGCCTATGCACTTGCTACTAAAAGGTTTGAGGGGTTCGCCTATACTCTTGCTACAGAAAAGTTTCTGTGATTCGCCTATACTCTTGCTATAGAAATGTTTCTGGGCTCCACTTATACTCTTGCTACAGAAATGCTTCAGGGGTCCGCCTATACACTTGCTGCTGAAAGGTTTGAGGGGTTTGCCTATACTCTTGCAACAAAAAAGTTTCTGAGATTCGCCTATACTCTTGCTACAGAAATGTTTCAGGGGTCCGCCTGTACACTTACTACTGAAAGGTTTAAGGGGTTCTCCTATACTCTTGCAACAGAAAATTTTCTGGGATTCGCCTTTACTCTTGCTACAGAAATGTTTCAAGGGTCCGCCAATACACTTTCTACTGAAAGGTTTGGGGGGGTTCGCCCATACATTTGCTACTGAAAGGTTTGAGGGGTCCGCCTATACTCTTGCAACAGAAAAGTTTCAGGGGTATGCCTATACTCTTGCTACAGAAATGTTTTAGGGATTTGCCTATACACTTGCTTCTTTAAGGTTTGAGGGGTCCGCCTATACTCAGCCAGGCCTTAACATCTGCCTCTGTTCTGTTTGTATTGTTTTTTGTTGGTACTTATCTTCTGCCTTTCCTGTCGGTGCTAGTGGGTAGTTGTCTCTTGCATAGGTACTGCGGTCTCTGCCTGTTCCCCCATAGTAAGCATAGGGTTAGAGTTGCTGCCTGGACGTGTCCACCATCAGAGCCATCTCCAGGAAGGAACAGTGGCGTGGGTGTAGATCAGGGAGCCCTGCGCCGTGTGTACCTAAGCACCCCACTAGTACCGTAACAGCAGCGTTCAGCTGTCTGGCACAAAAACCCCAAATGACTAGGGCAGAAGTGTGGGCCGAGGTGCTGGGAGGGGTGAAACTCTGCCATGTTTGGTCGCTCTAATTTCTTCAGGTATAATATTGTCTTTAAGTTTCATGGGCTCGCCTATGCTGTGGGTGCACAAAGACTTCCCATTGCGGTGTTTTACCTATCTGGCAGTAATACACTGAATGACTTGGGCAGAAGTGTTGGCCGAGGTCCTGGGTGGAGTGAAACTCTGCCATGTTTGGACACTCTGATTTCTTTTTGTGTATTACTGTCTTTGAGTTTCATGGGCTCGCCTATGCTGTGGGTGCACAAAGATTTCCCATTGTGGTGTTTTAGCTATCTGGCACAAATACACTGAATGACTTGGGTAGGGTGACAAAGAATGTATTGGCCAGATATGGGGGAAGAGGCGGAGGTCCTTGGCGGGGTGAAACTCTGCCATGTGTGGGCACTCTGATTTCTTCATATTTATTACTGTCCCTGGGTTGCAGGGCCTCGCCTATGTTGTGGGTGCACAAAGATTTCCCATTGTGATCATTTAGTTATCTGTCAAAAACACAATAAATGACTTGGGTAGGGCGCAGAATGCTTCCTGCATTGCAGTGTTCTGCTATCGGACACCTACACAGAATGAAGTGTGTGGGGACACATGGATTTCCCATAGCTACGTAACTCACAGCACCTTGGGTCACACAAGGTGGAGGCTGGGACTGAGCCTGACCCTGGGCCCGCTCACGTGCTTCCCACACAGAGTATTGTGGGTCCTACCTCGGTCATGGTTTCTTGGGCTTATTATGCCACCTCCTCCTCCTGTTTGGGGTCTGGGGATGTGCGCTGGTCGACATGTATTATCTCTCGTGCTACAAATTACCACAGTTATCCGAGATACCGGATTGGAGCATTTACAGGAAGCGTAATCAATTTCATGAGACTTTCACAGGGTCACTGTATATATGTGGTGGCTACTTCAGTGAAACCTCCTGCTTCAAACCAGTCTTTGGTGTTAGCATGTGCTGCTGCATTGTGGAGATGTGTAGAAGTGCTGGCACCTGAGTTCCCATGGGATTGGAATTATGATCAGACATCAATTTTTCTGCAATTCTTATAAGCATTGTGGGCTGTTGCCCTCAATTTTAAAGAGGGTCGCTGCAGTGTTTGTCTCTTGTTCCTCCTCATCGCAGACACACTTATAAATCGACATGAGGGTGGTGTGGCTATGAAGCAAGCGTGTGGCATGAGGGCAGCTGAACGCTGCGTAGGAAAAATTTTGTGTGCGCTGTGGATGCAGGGTCGTGCGGGGGGATTGGACAGCAATGCCAGCATGTAACGTAGAAGTAGAGGCAGCTGTGTCACCCGCAGGTGGTGATTGTCCTTAGTTGCAGCTAGTGTGGTGCTTAGCTAAGATGTACCAGTGCATGTGCCTTCCTGTTTATAGTCTGTCCCAAGTAAATTGTTAGGGGGGTGACCGCCAGGCTCTTGCCCCCTTTTTGGCTTAATAGTGGGACCTGGGAGCCTCAGATGCAGCCATGCATGCTGCCCCTGCCGTTCCCTATCCGTTTCCATGACTTTCTCATGTTTTCAGGTGTTTCATACAACCTCCCCCATGCGGAGCATCGGTCAGCTTGAAAAATGTCAGCTTGACTTCAATGGGGTTTGTTACTCAAAACGAGCTCTCGAGCATTACGAAAAGTTAGACTTGAGCATTTTGGTGCTCGCTCATCTCTAACTTTCACAGCCAAGTTTGAAACTTGTTTTTATTTTCACGTTTTTTCATTCTCTCCCATCTTAATTTCTTTTCTTCCTTGCTCTATGTGTTGACAACATTTACATCTCCTTTTTTGACATTTAAAAATCCCTGATTTCTGTTGAGTGGGATCCAAATTTTTATTCTCAAATTTTCTCTTTTTGTTCTTGCCTTCTGGTCGTGATGGGGCTATTATGTTTTGTATATTCCTATTTTTTTCAAATATCAATCTCGGATTTTCTACTAATGATTCACTCAAAATGGGATCGCTTTTTAGAATAGACCAATTTCTTTGTAATATTTCTCTTATCTCTTTATGCTGGTTACTATATTTAGGGATGAATGCTGTTCTATAATTGTCTTGTTGTTTATTCTTCTTTATTTCCTCACTATCTTCTTCCTTCTTTCTTTTCTTCTTCTTCATGGTATCACCCATACTTTCTTTTTTTGTCTCTTCCCGATTCAATACTGGATCCCATTTTCTTCTCTCTCTCCTCATCTTCCTTTAGTATTCTTGTGTATGCATGATCTACCAATTTTTGTGGGTACTTTTTTCCTTAAAACGTTTTTTTCAAAATTAATGCTTGGTTTTCAAAATCTTTCTTCCTAATACAATTTCTCCTAACCCTTCTTAGTTGTCCATAGGGGATGTTTCATTTCCAGTGATGGGCATAGCAGCTAAAAAAATCCTCGGCATGAATGACAGCGGGAGATGGAACGCATGTAGCGTTCCACAAAATGAATCATGTGACCCACACTCACGTGCAGTAATTGTCCATCCCACAGTATGACGTCACCTCCACCGGACCGGTGTCAGCAGCAACAGAAGTAAACACTTTTAATTTGTACATGTATGTAAATGTATTGTTGCCATTGTTTAATTGTTTTATGCTTGAGAAAGGCTTTGTGTAATGCTGAAACGTGTTGCAGAAATAAATAGTATACTATATATAGACCCCTGGTCTATTATATTCCCAATCCCAGAGCGCAGGGATTTTTTTCACTTGTGCTGAATGGATTCTCTAGTAGCCCCTGGTCACCCAGTAGGCTATACTCCCCAAGACGCCTCTCCAGACTGCCTGGATCAAGGATTTGAAAATAGGATGATGAGCAGTCCCGGACACTAGGTGCAGGTGGATTCTGCACTGGTGGGAATTCCATCGTGAACCAGGTGAGTGTGATCCAATTTGGATTCTATTGTATCTCATTCCCCACACTTGGAACTGACGCCTGTCTATTGGTATATTTGTACAACACCGGGAAGTTACAAAACATTAGGAGTCCCTTACTTTTGCACTTAGAATTGTATAATCAAGCCACAACATAGGGGGTCACTTACTTTTGCACTTAGAATTGAATAATCAACTTGTGAGCCCTTCACTTTTCCTATTTACGACACAAAGGATGCTTGTGCCAAATTTCATGTTTGTGTTGTACAGATGTGTGTTATTATTTCCTTTACATAACAGGTCACTTACTTTTGCACTTAGAATTGAATAATCAATAATTCACAGAGACAGTCTATTTCTTTTAATTATCAAAGCTTAGTCACCGAATTAAAAAAAAAAAAAAAACACTAACTTTAATAAATCTTTTAAAAATTTGACTAGTGGACAGCCTTGAACTTATATGTGTGAGGTGGGGTCCTAGTTTATGGATAGGCACCAGGAAACCTCACACCTCATAACCTATTCCTTCTCACTGTGCAGTGTGGAAAATACCATATATCTGTATAATTTTCATAGATATAGATATGGGTATGATGACAAAATCACATGGAATTTAGAGAATTGATGGTGAGTCAGTAAGTGAGTGCTTTCACCTTTCTATATATTGATCAGCAGCATTTTCTATAAGCTGTAATATCATAATTACTATTACAATAACCGGCACAAGCTCCTCACACTTCAAATGAATCATAGATACATAAGTTTCTAGACTGGAAAACCTTCCTAATTTTTTGCATTTTCTTAGAATTTGCAAATATTTGGCAACTCTGGACCCCCATGACCCTCATCAGTACTTACAGTTCAGGCTTCTATGTATGCTATTCCCAGTATCAATAAATTGTGATGTGTGCAGCAGTCACACTATTTTCACCCTTCTTCTCATGCACAATATGCAGATGAAACTATGACTTACTCTACAGAATTTATAGTCGTGGAATTGTTATCTGGATCTTGTATATGCATTGCATTTGTGGTCCACGTCAACAAGCCACCAATGATGAGGTCTCCATCCTGGTAAGGTTTTAAGTCTGTCTTACGAAATTTTCTTATCCTGAGATCACAGAATAATTGTGTTACAGGAAACCATGGAAGAACCAATATAATAAGGAGATTAAACATCTCCTTATAGGAATGAGATGGTGATGAAGAAGAAGTAGGTACTGTTATAAGTCATATATGATTAATGGAAGCAGCAAGAACAGCAGTGACACAGAGAGCTCACAGGATCAGTGACATTATGCTGACTGCTATCATCTCCCCTCTTTTTATACAGTATGGTGAGATATATTTTACATTGTCTGCTCTCATCACACATTATTCAGGATCTGCTCCCCAATGATCGTGGCCTGAACCGGCTTTACATTAGAGAATCACAGAAAAAGATGAAGAAACAGAAATAACCAGTCAGCCGTCCTGTGTTATAAAGATTTATTTCTTTCCTGTTACTTTATCACACAAACATATTCCACAGCGCTGTACAAAGACTGTCATCTCTCACGATAATCCCTGTCACGGACAAAGCTGACAATCTAATGTTCATTCTACAGGACACACAAACACTGGGGCAATTTTATAATAAGACAATTAAAGAGAATATTTGGTTACCGCATGACAGCACACCCTTCCCCATGGTGACTACTGCAGCAGATCAAAGGCCGTAGTTCCACATTCCATAACTCCTGGCATAACAGTGCTCCAGATTTGAGCAGCAATGCTAAGGGAGCGAGTGGTCAAACTGCAGCTTCTGATTGGCTGCAGCAGTCACCTGACTCCTAATGAGGGCAGCTATCATGACTAACATCAGGACCACAGTGGGGCTGCAGCGCTGGATCACCACATAGGTGTAAGTATGGCTTAGATCATTATTGTAATGCAAACAGCCCCATTGAAAGGGGTTGTCTGGTAAGCAGATAATCCCTTTAACCTATCAGAGGGTTTGTGGATTTGGGGGGAAATAAATGTCATACTTGGTCAGAATTAAGTTCCAGGACCCCAGTGAAAGGAGATAAGAGTAGTGACCCTGGAGAACATTTCTCAGGTTTGTCATAAAGAATCTTCATACAAACTATTTTATGTTGTATACATTTATAAAAAAATAATCATGAATTTCAAGCAGTTTTAAGGCTGGAGAAGAATTCCCAGATTTATTTATCTCAAATACTCTTTTTACATCTTTATGGCCTTTTCATCTGTAGGCATGAGCCATGTGGGGTCCTATTGTAGTCATGCATTCTGAATTTCTGCATTGATCTATAAATATAAAGGCAAAAGCCCTCACTTACTGACCAACTCACTAACACACTGGCCACTAAATCTCTAACTTGCCAGTGCCGTATAAAGTTGAAATCTGACACAACCATTCTTTAGATCTTAAATGGGAAAAGTAAAGGCATCACAACTTGATTATTCATTTCTGAGTAAAAGTAAGTGACCCCCTATGTAATGTAACTAATGACACACATCTGTACCACACAAACGTGAAATTCCGCATGACCGTTCTTTTGGTTGTAAATAGGAAAAGTGAAGGGGTCGTAAATTGATTTTTCAATTCTAAGTGAAAAAGAAAGTGAGCTTATGTTATTTACCTAATCTAATTCTCTAACTTCCCCGTTGAAATTTGGCGCAGACATTATTTAGTTCCTAAATAAGAAATTTTTTTTTTTCTCAGAAACCATAAAGCCTAAGGAAATGATTTGTATACTAAGAAGAATCTACCTCACCTCTGTGCATATACGAAGGAGAATATTACTGTCCTCTATGTGTTTATACTGAATTTAATCTAACTGACCTCTGTGTGCATACACTAAAAGGCTGCAAATTACTTAAGGAAGCGGCTATTGACTGTAGGGATGGATCATGCCTTTAAGGCTAAGAAGGGTCTGCAACCTCCAGTCTGGGGGTATATTTGAATAAAAAGGGGCATAACCTTAAAGTTCAAAAAAGTAGGAGAGTGGGAGGGGTGGCACATCCTGCAGAGGGACATCGGTACATGCAGTCTGAGGAGAATCTAATGCTCCTCTATGTGTATACATACTTTATTCCTCGGTTCCTCTAAAGTAACAATGACTCCATAAAACTTTCCGTGTGTACGCCAGGTAAACACCTGTACCAAATTAACTCAGGTGAAGCCAGGTATATCAGCTAGTTACTTATAAAACATTGATGGTAAAAACATTCGCCCTATAGGTAATGAAAAATAAAGTATCTCAGGTGAAAGCAAATGTGGCTCAGGCAATAAATATTCAGGCCCAGTGGATGCCATCGATATTTTTTCCTCAACATTTAATGTTGGGCTATGATGTGTTGAAAATATTTAATTTTAGCTTTGCTATGTAATTTAACTTGTTTGGAAGTGTTAAGGGAGTTATTAATGCTACAGAATGTAGTCTTATATATATATATATACACACAAGCTGACATACCCGGTCTTGCCCGAGTTAATTTGGTACAGGTGTTTTCCTGTGGTTTGCATGGAAAGTTTTATGAAGTCATGGTTACTTTAGAGGAATAAAATATGTATATACATAGAGTAGCATTAGATTCTCCCCAGACTACATCTACTGATGTCCCTCTGCAAAATGTGTCACCCCTCCCAGTCTCCTCACTTTTAACCCTTAAAGATACTGCCCCTTTTTATTCAAATTTAACCCCAGACTATAGGTTACAGCCCAATTCTCAGCCTTAAAGACATGCTCAATCCCTGCAGTCCATGGATGCTTCATTATGTACTTCACCACCTTTCAGGATATGCGCAAAGAAGTCAGCTATATTCTCCTCAATATATACACACAGAGGTCAGTTATATTCTCCTCAGTATATACACACAGAGACCAGTTATATTCTCTTCAGTGTATACATAGATGGGTCAGTTAGATTCTCCTTAGTATATACACATAGAAGTGAGGCAGATTCTCCTCAGTATACAAATCATTTCCCTAGGCTTTATGTTTTCTGAAAAAGAACAATGTCAAGTATTCTGGATTTTCACAGATTTTTGCGCTTAGAATTGAATATTAAAGTTGCAACCCCTTTACTTTTCCTATTAGCACGTAAATAATGGTTGCGGCAAATTTCGTATTTATGCGGTTCCGATGTGTATTTTATTAGTTACATTACATAGGGGGTCGCTTACTTTTGCACTTAGAATTAAATAATCAAGTTGTGTTTCCATTTTACGCTTCCTACAAGCCAAAATATGGTCATGCCGAATTTCAAGTTTGTATGACAGCAGGAAATTAAAGAATTAGATTAGGTACTTAAAATGGGGGTCACTTACTTTTGCACATAGAATTAAATGATTCCTACTTTTCCTACTTTTCCTACTTAGATTTTATAGAATGGTTGTTCCAAATTTCACATTTGTTCAACATCAAGAAGTTACATAACAAAGGGTGTCACTTACTTTAGCACTTTGACTTGAATAAACAAGTTGTGAACCCTTTTCTTTTCCTATTTATGACTTTGTTATTATTTACATTGCTTAGAGGGTCACTTACTTTTGCACTTAGTTTTGATTATTCAAGTTGCGACCCCTTTAATTAACTTGTGTAGGACGTAAAAAAAACTTGAGCCAAATTTCAAGTTTGTACGGGATCGGAAAGTACTAGAATTAGATTAGTCCCTTATTTTTGCGTTTAGAATTAAATAATCGAGTTGCGACCTCTTTACTTTTCTTATTTAGGACTTAGAGAATGCTCTTGCCAAATTTCAGGTTTCTACGACACTGGAAGTGTTGGAGAATTAGATTAGGCACATTACATAGGGTTGCACTTAAAGGGGTTGTCCCGCGCCGAAACGGGTTTTTTTTTTTCAAACCCCCCCCCCCCCCCCCGTTCGGCGTGAGACAACCCCGATGCAGGGGTTAAAAAAGAAAACCGGAGAGTGCTTACCTGAATCCCCGCGCTCCGGTGACTTCTTACTTACCTGCTGAAGATGGCCGCCGGGATCTTCTCTCTCGGTGGACCGCAGGGCTTCTGTGCTGTCCATTGCCGATTCCAGCCTCCTGATTGGCTGGAATCGGCACGTGACGGGGCGGAGCTACACGGAGCCGCTCTCCGGCATGAGCGGCCCCATTGAGAAAAGAAGAAGACCCGGACTGTGCAAGCGCGTCTAATCTGGCGATTAGACGCTGAAAATTAGACGGCTCCATGGAAACGAGGACGCTAGCAATGGAACAGGTAAGTGAAAAATTTCTTATAACTTCTGTATGGCTCATAATGAATGCACAATGTACATTACAAAGTGCATTAATATGGCCATACAGAAGTGTATAGACCCACTTGCTTTCGCGGGACAACCCCTTTAATTTTGCAATTAGCATTGAGTAATCCAGTTATGATCCCTTTACTTTTCCTATATTAGTTAATTTGATACAGGTGTTTATGTGTTGTTCCCACTGAAAATTTTATGAAGTCAAGGTTGCTTTGGAGTAACCGAGGAAATAAACTTTTTATATAGAGAGAGGAGCATTAGATTCTCCCCAGGCCGCATGTACCGATGTCCCTCTGCAGAATGTGCCTCCCCTCACACTCTGCTCTTTAGGTCCTAAAGAATGCTCATGCCAAATGTCACGCTTCTATGACACCGGGAAGTTACATTACATAGGGGTGCAGTTACTTTTGCAATTAACATTAAATAATTGAGTCGTGACCCTTTTACTTTTCCTATTTATGACCTTAAAAATGCTCATCCCAAATTTCATGTTTGCATGACACCAGGAAACTAGCGAATAAGGTTAGGTGCATTACATAGGTGTGCTAATACGTTTGTACTTAGCATTGAATAATCTAGTTGTGACCCCTTTACTTTTCCTATTTAGAACCTAAATAATGCTCCTGTTAAATTTTATATTTCCATGACATATGGAAGTTAGAGAATTAGTGGTGAGTCAACCAGTCAGTGAGTGCTTTCTCATTTATATATATACTTAGTGATACAACCGGCTTCACCCGATTTATTTTGATACAGGTGTTAACGTGTTGTTCGCACTAAAAATTTTATGAAATCAATGTTACTTTAGAGTAACCCAGGAATAAAATATGTATAGATATAGAACAGCATTAGATTCTCCTCAAGCTGCATGTACCGATGTCCCTCTGCAGGATGTGCCACCTTTCCCACTCTCCTCATTTAGGACCAAAAGAATGCTTGCACCAAATTTCATGCTTGTACGACAGTGTGAAGTTAAATTACATAGGATTGCATTTACTTTTGCAATTAGCATTTAAAATAATCGAGTTATGACCCCCTTACTCTTCCTTTGTAGTGCTTTACTTTTCCTATTTAGGACCTAAAGAATAGTTGTGCCAAATTTTAATATTTGCACAATACCGGGAAGTTAGAGAATTAGATTAGGTACATTTCATAGGGGTGACATTACTTTTGCACTTAGCATTGAATAATCGAGTTGCGACCCCTTTGCTTTTCCTATTTAGGAACTAAAGAATGGTTCTGCCAAATTTCATGTTTGTACGACACTGGGAAGTTAGGAAATTAGATTATGTAAATTACACAGGGGTGCCAATACTTTTGTACTTGGCATTGAATAATTAAGCTGTGACCGCTTTACTTTTCCTATTTAGGGCCAAATTTCATGTTAGTACAAAACCAAAGATAGAGAAATAGTGGTGAGCTTGTCAGTTAGTCAGTGAGCGCTTTCACCTTTATATATATAGATGGGGTCTGTTTGGTACCATTCAGGTCTGGCATATGCAGGATCCAGTGCTTTCATTTTCTCTCCTGCTAAGCAACTGGGACCAACTTAAACAATGAAAGGCAAGAGTGACGATGCAAGCTAACCATTAGATTGCCTGAACAACTGATCATCTGGTGAACAGACGCAGTCTAGCCATACACACTTTAGTTCATTTGGGCTGTTGCAAGTCATTCACAGCAGACATACCTGTTCAGTGACATTAAGAGATTATGTGACCCCTAAAGCTATGAAATTGATAAGGACATTGAATCTGGGATTTCAAGGCCAGGAGAGTTTGAATCCTTGACGGGATGGCAGACATTAAAAACATGTTTATCTAAGAAATGTGTTCTGGGGTTACTACTCTTGTAACAGTAGGAGTGTCCTGGTAGCAAATAAATATTCCAAAGATAAAGCTGGTCAAAAGACATTCAAAGATCGAAACACCGGAAAATGCGGGAGCCATTGTGTCAGGAGGAGATCCCGCAAGAAGCAGATCCCCCAGGAAACCATCCACCATCTTTTTAGGAACATGCCCAGACATTTTCAAGAGTGCAGACAACCATGTGGGGGCTATACACACTACTGAGTCACATTGAGAATTGACATGAAAAATCTATGCAAATTAATTTTCAAGATGATTTGGAATCCAACCCTCAGTCGGTTAGTGATTTTGATTTCCATTTACTGTTGATACATCATTTTGTTCTCAATAGATTACACAATTTATAATAATTACATTAAATCTTTTGAAGGAGATCACTGTTATAATGGGCTTTCCCAACACCCCCCTGGGTATTGGAAGTTGTTTTCTTCTTAGCCCCTGCTTTTTGGTTAATGAGGAAAGCCCAAAATATGTAATAAGAGTTGGTATATAAGAGTGAGGCCTGCCCACTCCTGGCAGATCCAGACCACATGGGAAGTAGGAAGGGAGCTACCATCAGCTTCCTAAATATTCCCCCCAGAAAGCCAAAGACCTGCTTCAGACTAGCTGTAACTAAGTAGGTATCAGATTTCAGCCATAACTATTGTGGGGCTGAAATATCATTTTACTAAAACAGTTCTGCACTGAACTGAGTGTTACTTTGTTCCCCTCAACAGACCTGACACAATTAGCACTGCTGCATCATTGCTGCTTTCAGTTATAGTTCTCCATACTTGGTGCAGTGTATTTCTACTGTGGCCTGCTTGGCGATTACTGGAGTCTGAAGCAACTTTGACTGATCCTCTGTGGCTAAGCAATAGCCCCAGTCTGATTGTTTCCAGTTAATATTATAGATAGAGAGTAGTGTACAGTTTAGGCACTAGTTGAAGGTGTCATGGAATGTAAAGTGTTAAATTTCAGAATGAAATAAGTGTATGTTTCTTACCTTGTATTGGACTATTGACTAGAGATGAGCGAACGTACTCGTCCGAGCTTGATACTCGTTCGAGTATTAGCGTGTTCGAGATGCTCGTTACTAGAGGCGAGTACCACGCGATGTTCGAGTTACTTTCACCTTCATCTCTGAGACGTTAGCGCGCTTTTCTGGCCAATAGAAAGACAGGGAAGGCATTACAACTTCCCCCTGCAACGTTCAAGCCCTACACCACCCCCCTGCAATGAGTGGCTGGCGAGATCAGGTGTCACCCGAGCATATAAATCGGCCCCTCCCGCGGCTCGCCACAGATGCGTTCTGACAGAGATCAGGGAAAGTGCTGTCTTGCTGGAGTTGCTATAGGGAGAGTGATAGGAGTATTTTAGGCTTCAAGAACCCCAACGGTCCTTCTTAGGGCCACATCTAACCATGTGCAGTAGTGTGGAGGCTGCTTTTTGCAGTGTCGCCCTTTTTTTATTTTTTTTGTATATTGGCCGTGCAGAGCATTGCGCCCTGCAGTAATTATACATAGTCTAGGGCCAGTAGTGGTGGTGAGGCAGGGACAGAAGACATATTTATTGAATATAGGCAGTGGAACTTTCCAAAAACATTTGGGAAAAAAAATCTATTTGGGCTGCCTGTGACCGTCCTCAGTGTACTGGGTCTGTGCTGGGGGGTAGTTGTCCTAATTCATACGCAGCCAGCTAAGTGTTACAGCAGGCTTGCGCAAAATTCTTTCCTGGCTCTGTGTTGGCTGTTAGATCACCGCTGTATTCCAGTCCACAGTGCAACAGTTTGCAGTTATTTTACATACTCCAGGGCCAGTAGTGGTGACGCAGAGAGAGAAGACATATACAGTGTATATAGGCAGTGGGCCTTTCCTAAAACATTTGGGAAAAAAAATCTATTTGGGCTGCCTGTGACTGTCCTCAGTGTACTGGGTCTGTGCTGGGGGTAGTTGTCCTAATTCATACGCAGCCAGCTAAGTGTTACAGCAGGCTTGCGCAAAATTATTTCCTGGCTCTGTGTTGGCTGTTACATCACCGATGTATTCCAGTTCACAGTGCAACAGTTTGCAGTTATTTTACATACTCCAGGGCCAGTAGTGGTGACGCAGAGAGAGAAGACATAGACAGTGTATATAGGCAGTGGGCCTTTCCAAAAACATTTGGGAAAAAAAATCTATTTGGGCTGCCTGTGACCGTCCTCAGTGTACTGGGTCTGTGCTGGGGGTAGTTGTCCTAATTCATACGCAGCCAGCTAAGTGTTACAGCAGGCTTGCGCAAAATTATTTCCTGGCTCTGCTGTGCGTTCCGTAAGCGAAGTCAGCCTCCAACCACAGGCCAATAAGCGGCACATTTAATTACAGCGTTCTGTTTCTGCACTACTGGTAATACAGCATGTTGAGGGGTAGGGGTAGGCCTAGAGGACGTGGACGCGGGCGAGGACGCGGAGGCCCAAGACAGGGTGTGGGCACAGGCCGAGCCAGTGCGGTGGCCAGGGGTAGAGGCAGGGCCAGACCGAATAATCCACCAACTGTTTCCCAAAGCGCCCCCTCGCGCCATGCCACCCTGCAGAGGTCAAGGTGCTCTACGGTGTGGCAGTTTTTCACAGAGACGCCTGACGACCGACGAACAGTGGTGTGCAACCTTTGTCGCGCCAAGATCAGCTGGGGAGCCACCACCACCAGCATGCGCAGGCATATGATGGCCAAGCACCCCACAAGGTGGGACGAAGGCCGTTCACCGCCTCCGGTTTGCACCACTGCCTCTCCCCCTGTGCCCCAACCTGCCACTGAGATCCAACCCCCCTCTGAGGACACAGGCACTACCGTCTCCTGGCCTGCACCCACACCCTCACCTCCGCTGTCCTCGGCCCCATCCAGCAATGTCTCTCAGCGCAGCGT